>NC_082663.1:31833787-32136818 GCF_025265405.1 Mesoplodon densirostris
TGGCTACGAACCGCGAGGGGGCGTCGGCGCCAGCGCGGCTCTGCCCTGGGTCGGGAGGCCACACTGCGGTCGGGGCTGACTTGGGGTGCGTGCGAGCGGCGGCTGGGGTGACCCCCGCGGGGAGGGAACGGTTCTTACAGTCACTGCTCGGCGCGAAGGGCGCGCGGCGGCGGCCGAGGGAGCGGTCTTCGGCGGGCGCCTCGGGAGGCCTCTTACCGGCGGGCAGCGGGAAGGCGGACGCGGTGTGGAGCAGCACCAGGCAGACAGCCACGACATCCCATAACTTCATCTTAGAGTCCCGTCCGGCGGCGGCACCTGGGCGGGCGGGCGGGCGGGCGAGAGAACCGGGGAGAGCGCGTTAGGCCTGGACGCCGAGGGCCGCCGCGCTGCCCGGGGCGCCTCGGCCCCGCGGGTCCTCGGGGCTCCCCTCCAAACTCGGCACCGCCCTCCTCCCGGACCGCGGCAGCCCGGCGTTTCCCCGGGCTCCCCCCACCCTCCTTCCTTCCCAGCCGCCTGCTCGTCCCCGCTCCTGGGTGCGCCTCCCTGGCGGCCATCCCACAAGTGCCCTTCTCTTCCGCCACCGGATCCCAGGGGTCGGATTTTCGAGCAGTGCCGCTGCCCCCGCCGGTACCAACACGACGACACCGGACGCGTGGCCAACACGACGACACCAGCACTGGCGCGCAACCTCCCCCGTCCCCCGCTTCCTGGGGGGCGACCGGGCAACCCTCACCCTGTGCTTCCCGCCCCGTCCAGCAGCTCCCACAGGCCCCAGGGAAGAGCCCTGGACCCAAGCAAGAGACCAGCCTTTTATTTTAGGAATAAAATCAAGTGCGGGACCGCCGGGGGTCCTGACCCTGCTCTCAGCTAGGCGGGGGCAGGCTCAGCGGCACCATTAACCTCGCCCTCCTCCCTTTTTTTTTTTTTTTGCGGTACGCGGGCCTCTCACTGTTGTGGCCTCTCCCGTTGCGGAGCACAGGCTCCAGACGCGCAGGCTCAGCGGCCATGGCTCACGGGCCCAGCCGCTCCGCGGCATGTGGGATCTTCCGGGACCGGGGCACGAACCCGTGTGCCCTGCATCGGCAGGCGGACTCTCAACCACTGCGCCACCAGGGAAGCCCTCCTCCTCCCATTTAACTTAGTGTTTTGTTGTCGGAACAAGAAGTTAGTAGGAACTTGGAGACTTTGGGGCTGTCCGGGGAATATCTGCGTTAAGTTACTTCACTTCCCAAAGCTTCAAGTCAGTTTAAAATACTACTTCCATTTCTTAAGGTTATGAATATTAACACAGGAAAAGGCCTAGCCAAGCAGAAAGTAAGCGCTCAGTAAGTGTTTTAGCGTTACTGTTAGGTAGGGATAGCCTTTGTCTTGAAAATGTTCGTGGTGTCCCCGAACGCCCTCTTTATTTTTGCAGTGTTGGAAGATTCTGGCCTTAAATCCCTTCCCCTCGCAGAGGAGTTGCGAGCTCCCCACGCCCGGTCACAGTCCACCCGGTCCGGGACGCTACAGAGGAGCACGGGCACCAGCAGGTCTAGACCAGGAAAGGGCGCGCGGTGGGGCTCAGGTCCTCTGAGTCAGGGGCCTCCGTTTGGTCTGTCACTCCGCACACCCCTAGAAAGGAGGGTCACGCAGCAGGGGGCTGGTGAGAAAAAGGCCCCTCAACTCGGGGCCAAGCCCCACACAATTAGGAGGTGGCGGGAGACCCGGGCGCCTTGGGGCGCGGTGTTACCCAGTGCCTTCCAAATACCACTGTTCAGTTTGCAAGGGCTACGAGACTCATGCAGTTGATTATCCTCTTTCCTCCAAATAAAAGGGATTCTAAGGAAAATCTCCTTGAACTTTTTCCGTGGGAGAGAGTAAGAGTTTCCAGGTAAAAAAAACTTTGGCCCCTTTCCTCTCCATTAGCAGCCAGGAGCGCCCGCCTCCCTTCCAGCAACCGCCCCCCATCTCCACCCAGAACTCCCGCCCGGCTTCCGGTGCAGGCCACCCGGGGAAGCGTTTTATTCGACCGCCACCTCCCACCGCTGCGGAGACGAATGCATTTTCCATCCTTTGAGCGTCTGTTTGTTCGCTATGCAGCTGTTGGGCTCGGGGAGTCAGTAGGCACTAGGAACTCCGAAAACCTGCAGCTCCGGGCGCCCCATGCCCCGCTGGCTGATTTACAAACCCGGGGAAAAGGAAAGGCTCTGGGTTGGGGCGCGGGGGCCCAGGCAACACCTGACCCAGGCCGTGCAAAACGAGCCCAGCGAGGCGCTCGAGCAGAGAGGACTGGGGAACGCGAGGCCTCCCGCCCCCTCGCCAAGGGCCCGCTCGCGGGTGCGTGCGAACTGGCTGGCGGCCCTGAGGGGCCGGGAGGCGCGGGATTAATGCGCTATCCCAAATCGCGGTGGCCGCCAGCAGGAAGCGACAGAGGCACCAGATTTCCCTTCCGCATTAAGAGGGTTTTTCCTTTTTTTCCTGCTTGGCCGACGGAGGGCTTTTTAAATTGGACGTGGAGATCCTCAATTAGAAGTGTGGCGAAGCTGGCAAAAGAGTTCAGCGGAAAACTCCCCGCCTCGCCAAAGGAGGCTCCCGACTCCGGTTCCCGCCCTCGGCCGGGTGCGGCGCAGGCCACAGAAAGAGCTCTCCCACGTCCCCCGGACGGGGAGGGCGCGTTCTTCCCTCTGCGCACAGCCGGGGCAGGCTGCAGCCGGAGCGGCTCTTTAGTTCCCAGTATTTGCCTGGCGCAGCAAGAGGAGGGAATCCGGCGGCTCGCATTCACAGCGGTCCACGCAGAGGTTTTCCCCCCACACACCCCACACCCCGCGGGTTCCCTGATGGTCTCTTTATCTCTTTCTTAAAGCACATCTGTCCGACGTGTTTCTGCCGCAACCGTCCGCCTTCGCGACGAGCGCGAATTGCGGAACGCGCTGCCACGTGCGGTCACCAAGCTCTCCTCCCGAAGTCGGCTCCGCCAGGTGCCCCCGCACCCGTCCTCGTACCCTACAGGCTGGTTCCCCTCTGCGCCCAGGACTTACGCGCCCGGCAGGGCAAAAGGGGAGCGTCGCGGGCGCCGGCACCTGGTGGTCCCCAAGTCCAGGGAGGAAAGGACGTCCCAAGAGCCATAAGTGCCGGCAGAAGCCGCCGCTCGCCGTGGGGCGCTTCTGGGTTCCCAGCACCAGAGGGCACCAGAAACCGCCGGAGTCCTGGAGCGCCCACGCGGCTGGGGCTGCGTTGTCATTTTAAGCATAGAACCGATGAACGAGCACTCCCCTTACAATCGTCCCCAAATGCAAATTACCCTTCCCTCCGGAACTTCTGGATGTCCTCACGAGCACCCCTGCTTTTCAGGCTCCTAGCCCTCTTCATCCCCACTCCGTAATTTTTCTCTACCCACCTCACTTAAGCTGGTTTCTCGGCAACCTGCTTTTTGAACTACCCCCCTCCCCCGCGTCACGGTGACAGCTTCAGCGCGTGTGAGCGCTCCCGCCGCCAGTGCCCCCGCGCCTTCTTGTGTCTGGCAGGCTGGGAGGTTTGTTTGGGCTTTGCCTTCGAGATCCAGGTCTCAGGAGGAGAAAAGGGAGGCGGGGGTGGGTGGGTGGGAGGCGGCGTGCTGTAACTCGGGGGCTTTCTTTTGGGATAGGGACAGAAGTTGCTGAAAAGATGAACTGCTTTTCTTAACTGTGTCTTGTGTCCTGGACGGACGGAGGACTTATTCTGTCGGGCCCAAGACCAGAGTAGGAAAAAGAAGGAGCGCCGCCTTCTGCACACAGTCTGGGAAGGGGTCTGTCTGTTAAAGGGCCCGAGGCCGGGGGCCAGGCCCGAGGCCAGGGGCACCCGAACCCCTTGAGAGAGTGGGCTGGGGACGCAGCGGGCTCCCCGAACGCCTGACACTTGTTGAAAAGGCGACACTGTCCCTGAGCCCTGCCGAAGCGAAGACGTGGCGAAACTGTGAGGGCGAGACCTGGTCGCGGCTGGGCGGAAGCCCAGCAGCTCCCTCTTCCAGGGCTTTGCGGGAAGAGGTGCGTGCGTCAGGTTGGCAGCAGCATCTCTTCCTTGGGATACTTGAGTGTATATTCAAGATGGCCTAGGTGGGTGGGATGGGGGCGGGGAGGGAGGTCCAAGAGGGAGGGGATGTATGTACACACATAGCTGATTCACTTCACTGTACAGCAGAAACTAACACAACATTGTAAACCACTTATACTCCCCCCCAAATATACTGTGGAAGAGTGGAGTGCGCTCTAACACATCCGCGGCAGGGCTCGGAAGAGTTGTGTTTGTCCCCACCAATGAGCAAAAGTGTTGCGAGCGCGGGGCTGGGAAGCTCCCCCGGGGCGCGCACGTCGGCTCTGCGGGTGCGTGTGCCAGCCCCCTAACTAGGGAGGCGTCAGGAGGCTGGGGGTTCCGGCGGGAGTCATTCCCCGCCCCGAAGAGGGTTCGTTTTCACCCGGTGGGTCTGGAAACCAAACGACAGCGAAATCAGCCCTGAGGCTGTGCCAGGGTGGTGGCGGGGGTGTTACTGGGGGAGGTGACACAGAGTACAGACGAAAGTCATTCAACCCATCACCGAGATGGCTTAGGGGAGACCTTGAGAAGGTTCAAGAGTCTGCTCGAGGCGGAGGCCCTGGTCCTGGACTGTTCAGGAAGCCCGTCTCTTAAGCTTGACGGGGATGGTGAGGTGGGATTTCGGGCATTAGGAAAGTGCTAGCAACCGGGTTCCGACCAGGGCTAGGAATGTAGATTTGCAAAACCGCGCCGGAGGAGGTGAGCTCTCTATTTTTAGGTTCTCAGCACCTTTGCAGCAGTCCCTCCCGGGGCCTACACTTTCCCTTGGAACAGACCAAACCCAGTTACAGTCCCGTTAATGATATCTATGCAGCTGCGCGTCCACAGAGAACCCAGCTCTGGTCGTGGTAGGTTCAAAGGCGATTGCAGTTCCGCACCTTCCTGGGACTTGACGGAAGAGCACCTCGCCGAGTCGGGGAGGGAAACTACCCCTGTCGGATATGCCCGGGTCCAGAGGCAGCAGGGGCACCAGAGACTTTTGCCCACGAGGAAAGGCAACCTGCCCCTCCGCAAACCCAGCCTCTCCCCGGTTCCACTTCTCTCTCTCTCTTCTGCCCTCCCGGCGTTTCGGTTCCCTCTAGTGTCCCCTCTTTCTAGTCTCACCGCCTGCTCTGGGGTCCAGCCGCGCCCCCTCTGTCTCCAGCGCCGCACAGCCCGACGCACCCGCTGGCGACTCAGGCGCCACCCGCCCGCTCCCCCCAGGCCCGCTCCCCCAGGCCCGCTCCTCCGCTTACCTCGGATCCGGTCTCCGCAGACCTCCAGTTGGACATTAACTCCAGGAGCCCCAAGTCCCAGCCAGGAGACCCATCCGGGCCGAGGGCAGGAGCGCGGAGCCCCGCCCGATAGGTCAGGGGCACGAGTTCGCAATCCTGGGGTTGCTCGGGGCAGCAAGGGCGCGCAGGAGGCGGCGGCCAAGGCTCCCGCCGCCGCCGCCGCCGCCGCCGCGAGAAGCGCGAGGGATGCAGACAGCTCCCCCGCCGGCTCCCCGCACCCCCAGAAGCCGAGGTCCGAGCAGCCGCCGCTGCCTTGGGTGGGGGGTGACAGGGCTGCGCGCGCCGCGCTTTTAGCCCGAGCTGCGCGGGCGCGGGGCGCGGCGGCCGGTTCAGCGGTGGCGGCCGCGCTCTGCGCCTTCTTGGGGCGCAGCGCCTGGGAGCACGAGACGCGCCGGGCTGATGCTGCCGCCGGAGCTGAGGTCTGGCCTGGAAATCCGAACGAGACACCACGTTAACCGGCGCCGAGAGTCCCGTGAAGACATGAGGGCGCCAGGAGCGCAGGCTGGTCCTTGAGAGCCCGGTCCGGGGGGCCGGGTGGGGGAGGGGAGGCGCGGGGCCCCGTGAGGGGAGGGTCTAGAGTCAGCGGTGGCGGGGAGGGAACGGAGAACAGTGAGGAGGCGCCCGAGCTCCCGAGGCGGGGGCTCGGGGTGCGAGTGGGTGACGCGAGGCGCCCCTCCCCGGGGTGCAGGGAGAGAGCGCTCAGCGCGTGGAGACGCTGCCGGGCTCGCGCCTCCTCCTCGCCGGGTAGATCCGAAGGAATGTGCGGAGCTCTGCGCAGACGAACCGAAGGGAGCAATCCGAACTTGACCGCGGCGCCCGCGCCCGGCTTCGCCCTCGCGCCTCGCTCTCTGAGCCGGGGCTCTGTCGGGTAGAGGGCTACCCTGGGCTTTCCTCGCGCCTGTCGAAGCCTCTCCTTCCTCCTCGGGTGTCTAGCCCTCTGGCTTTTCTGCAGGGCAGAAGGCAGTGGCGAGGAGAACAGCTGCTGGCCGGAGTTCTCCTAGCACTACGAAGGAGAGATGTGCAGCGGCCCAGAGAGGGAAGCCGAGTGTCTGCCAGGGCACGCTGAGAGTGGGGAAGAATTTATAGGACTCTCACTCCGTGACGTGCCCTCCAGTGGCTTTTCTGATTCGCTTTCTGACCCAAACACACATTAGTTTAGTCCCCATGCTAGGGCCAACACGGTCTCCAAATATCTGCTGGCTGAAGTCAGAGGCTTTGCATATCATGTATTACATGGCAGGCAATGAAGTAGGCTTCTGAGGCTGGCCCGCTCCTCAGTCCTAGGCTCCATTTTCATGCTGTTGTAATATAATACCAGACGTGGGGTAGGCACATACATTCAGAATCCCAATTCCAGAGGCGTAAGATCACTTTATCAGGAACAGGTCGGGGGAGGTTGGACTAAAACTTGCTTTCATCCAGATTTTCGAAAATGCAGATGGGAAACCTAAGCAAGCACTCCCTTGGGTGCTGCGTTTCCAGTGACCAGGGGCCCAGCGCCTATTCCTGATCTTTGTGAGACCTTTTAGGAATTCCTTTTGTTGGTTTGCTTACCACCAGAAGCGCCAGAACCTTCTTTCATAGAGGACGTGAGGAGGGCAAGTCCTTACACACCCTGCACATGACTCTCCCCTTAAATCCGTTTCATTAACCCAGGGCATGAAATTAGCTCTACCTTTAAAATAATGTACTGAGTAAAGTTCATCTTTGCTAAGCAGAAACCTGCTTTCCGGAAGCCACTGGACCTGGGTTCAGTGGGACCTCTTTTATTTTATTAGTTGGGGCCAGGGAGAGCGTAAACAGGCTCAGTTTACATCCAAGTACCTCTTATTTTATGACTCATCCGGTTGTTGGGGAGTACGTGTTCCTTGAGTAGATGATACAGACAATAGGGGGAATGTGTGTGGCAATGTGGGGGGAAGATCCTATATTATTAAACTTCTTAAAAGTCAAAGATCAGCTACTTTGGAGGTTTGTCAGTGAAGCTAGTGTGAGAGGGAAACTGTTCTTACTAAGGTTACTGTGATTTAAGATTAAGCGGAGTGAAAATCAAGTCATCCAAACATACCTTAGCTGAAATGAGGATGCCTACTGTAGTTCTGCAGAATGTGACATTTCCTTCTTTGGTAGATTACAGTAGAAATGTAGATGGACTTGGAACTGGCATGACCTTAATATTTTTATCCTAGTTGAACATTGTTTTTGGAATTCGAAGGCGACCGTAGTCAGTGTTCTTACCGTGAATGATCTCTTCATTTTCAGAAGGCTTTTCGCCGGGGATGGTCATGGCTTCCAAGCACCTGCAATGATTTAGTGCTCATTATGTGCCAGGCAAAGTGCTAGACCCTGGGAATTGTGCTTGACTGGGCTTTTGGGGGGTTGCAAAGCACAAATACCACTGAGTTTACCCTATGTAACGGGAGTTCCCTGTGGAAGGAAGGCTGACCGGAATCTCCACCACTCAGCCACGTGTCTCCGAAAAGCCTTCCGGAAAGGCCACCCGGCCAGGCCTCACGAAAACTGGATTGAAGTTCAGGAACTGGAAGGTCATTCAGGATCCGGCTCTGTGACTGGGTTATCTTGCTGCCCCCTGAGCCCTAGGCATCTGCCGTCCCGTCTAACAGGCTTAGCCGCCAAGGTGATTCAGCTCCTCTCTCTCTGTTTTTCTCTGGGTGTCTCTTGGCTTCTGCTCCTGCTACCAACTGCTCAGCTCTCTGTTGATCTCACATTTAAACTCCTTTAGTGAAAGGATCTAATTGGCCCTGCTGGGCACGAATTAGGTGCCTGAGATGGACTGAGCTTTTGGGTCAGGACATACGGGTTACTGGATACCCTGCAGCTCAGCAGCCCTTGGTCAGTTGCCTATTCCCGGGCTAATCACCCATGTTCACGTTGTTGGGTTACGTGGTTCAGAGACTGGCCACCTTCGCTTAAGAGCCTTCCTAGAGTTCCTTCTTGCCTTCCCTCCACAGGAGTTGGGCCCCCAGAAGTAGCTGTGTTAATGGCAGGCACTTGGAGTTTAACAAACCTCTGTCTACTGCAAGACTGAAGGATGAATAAGATGCAACTCCTGGCTCTCCGGACGCTTACCATCTCTAAGGAGAGGGAGATGTGGACACAAGTAATCATAGTGTTAAGTGGTAAATGCTGTGATAGAGGTATATATGAGGTGCTCAGGTCTGATCTTTACATGGCCAGTGAAACCCTGGAGAATTGCAAACACATACCCATGCCTAGGCCCTATTCCTGGGCAGTTAAATGAGAATTTCTTGGGTAGTGGAGCCCAGGAATCGGTATTTTGTTTTAAGTTGTTCCAAGTGAAGCCAGGGTTGACGGATTAATTAGCTTTTTTTTTTTCAGTGATTATAATCATTATTATTATGGTTCTTTTTGAAAGCAAAACTAAGAGGCTCACCTATTTTGATAGGTTCTAGGACTAAGACTCTTCCAGAATATTAAATCCTTGTGAAATACTACTAATTATCTTAAATAGTAATATAAAGGAAAGTACAACATTAATTTAAAGAAAATACTCCTAGTTTTGAAAGAACATTTATTTGCGTGATTACAACATTCAGATGACTGCAGAAGAGGTGAAAAAACCTAAAAATTTTCAAGATCCCTGACCGCAAAGCCCAACATTTAAAAGTACTATAACTGATGTTGACAAAAATCTCCTCGGACCTTCACAGACAATGAAAAACAAAGCTGCTTCCAAAGCGAGTGCCAGGAAGCAAGCGTTTGGTGTCTTGGGGACAAGGGGATGGCCTGATGTCACTATCTCAAAGCCCCCAAATGCTGGAAGTAGGGACCCCCCCCCGCAATAGCTCTGTGACTCCATCTTCTCGTTTCTCGAGGAAACAAAGATATGTTTGATTTGAAGCCGTTCCTCAACAAAGTCCAGAAGAGAACCACTTTCGCTCTGAATAGATGGATTGTCCCCTGATAAAGTAACAACAACACACTGCTAAGAATTCTCACAGGGTCCCTAGGTCTCGGCCTCTCGTCTGGAAAACCCTGCCAGAGAATCAGAAGGAGAGAAGCAAGTATTGTTTAAGCATCTCATCTCCTCTTCGAGAAAAAAGTTTCAGAACCTTACTAATGTCCCATTTCACTGTCATCCTCTTCATCAGAACTCAATGTGGGTCTTTAACTGAAAGATGTCGGAATGATGGGTGCTGTCTGTGCCCCAGGATCCTACAGTCAGGGGGAAGAGAAACACAAACATAAAATGATCAAAAAAAAAAAAAATACAGGGTATCCTGAGGCTATGGGCCTCGAGTATGACCATATTTGGAACTCAAACTGGGCCTTGATTGGGGTAGGTAAGCAGAGAGGCGGGGGAGCTGAGGGGGGCCATTCCAGGCTAGGTGGAGGAGTCTCTGGGGACTCAGTGCTGAGTGCTGCGGGTCAGCCTTTGGCCATTCACAGAGCATCCTCCCGGAGCTCCCCGTGGAGCTTTGCAGCTGCTTTGCCTAGAAGGGCCAGGACCCGGGTCCCTGGACTCCCTCATAACATTGGGTCATGACGGCTGAAACCGAATCCATCACTTGAGCAGGGCAATTTCCTTTTCAAAGTCACCACTTTATTGGGCAGGGATTTGTTTCATGCTTGCTCACTCTTTCACAGTCATTTTCACCAATGGTACGATTACTCATAAGGGAAAGATAAACGTGCTATCCTTCAGACCACTTAAAAAAAGAGAAAAGAAAAAAAAGAACAAGCGAAAAAGGGACTATTGGCCTCTTTGTAAAGAGTACATTGTAAAGTAGCTAAATTCTTTGGAGTAAATTGTTTCTTATAAGAAATCAATTCTGACATTGACATGATAGATTTATCAGCGATTTCCAGCAGTTTCTTTTATAGGGATCAGATTGTTTAATTATCTGTAACTTTGTTTTTGGTTCTTAGGATTACTTTATGGGACTCTTCGGGTAATAAAACTTTAATCAGGTAAGAGGGTTACAGCAGACTTTGTTACTCTGCACAGGTCTAGTGGCTTAGATCTAGGGTTGGCAAACTTTTTCTGTAAAGGGCAAGCGTTTTCTGTAGATATAGTAAATATTTTAGGCTTTGCAGGCTACACAGTTTCTCTTGCAGCCACTCAGCTCTACCCTGTATTGCAGAAGCAGCCATAGATAATATATAAATGAACGGGCACAGCTGTGTTCCCATACAGCTTTATTTATGGACACTGAGATTTGAATTTTATGTAATTTTCACATCATGATATACTATTCTTTTGGGGTTTTTTCTGCAGCCATTTAAAATGTGAAAACTACCCTTAGCTCTGGGACCATATGAAAGCAGATGGTGGGCAGGATTTGGCCCGAGGGCCATAGTTTGCTGACTCCAGTTAGGTTGAAGTTGTAACTCTGAGGAGATGTATCACCTCTAGAATTATGGAATTCCAGAGCTGGAAAGCCCCTGAGGTTTCTAGTCTAATCTCCTCATTTTACCAGGAGAGAAAACTGAGTCAGGGAGGGTTAAGTGACTTATCCAAGGTCGCTCTTTGAGTGAGTGACACACCCTTACTATCGAGAAAACATGGGATCAAATGACTTCACTAGTGTGTGTGTGTGTGTGTGTGTGTGTGCGCGCGCGCATGTGTGCGCGTGCGTGCTCCAGTGGCAGTAATGGGGAGTACATGGGGGATGTGTTGTATCATTTTTCTTTCAAATTGGGATTTAGTATTTTTTGTTGAGGCAAGAAATGAGTCCAAATACAAGGAAATCAACTGGACTCTTTATTGGTGGCAGAGGTTGATATCTGGCTGAATGGGAAGCTATGCTCCAAAAGGTGACAATTGACTTTCTTTCAACTTCTAAAAGAAGTCAGTTGCCGCCTTTTAGAGCGTAGCAGAGTTCCCAGGCAGAGCACAGTGCTAAATAGATTTTCCCCCCTCCCTAAAAGGCCTTTATATTTCTGTGATTGGCTCTTAGCAGATACACAGGGTCTCATCACAAAGGCACAGAGATGTGTTGAGAAAGAGAGGTTTGAGTGGGGAATCAAGACACCTGCATCCTAATCCTTTTATAGACCACCTAGTGCTTGTTGCAGAGCTTCTGGAGGCTTCCTAAAGATGTGAAATCACAGGCAATAGCTAGAGATACTGCCAAAGTGGATGGTTGACGCCGGGGCAAGGACTCAGTGTTTGGACCTTCAAGCCAAAACATTCCAAGGGACCACTTTGCCATGTATTAATTGCATAACACAGACTTCAATCTAGAGTCTTCTCCTTTTGCCTAAAATAGACCAACTATTTGACCATTTCCAACTTTGGCAACAAAACAAGAAGACAGCCTTCTCTTCTCTGCCATCATATCCCCGCCCCCATTGCCTTCTTCACTTTTCCTCAGTGTGGGATAACAAATTAATCAACGAACGAAACCTCATCCATATTTATGGATTTAGTAGAAGCAAATAGTAAGTCAGTGTGAATTTTGTGGTTTCTTAGGTGTTTTAAGCCACTAGGCAAAGCAAATATCCTTCGTTGAATTAGCAGCAGGGCCAAGACTGGGAGGCGGCTAATTCTGCATCCTAGGCACCTCACTTGCCTCACCTCCTCCCAATTAGCAGAAGTTTCAAGTTGAGAGCCCCAAATCCCGGGGCCTTGTTACGAGGAAGTCAAGCCAAGGATCGGGCAAATCGAGTTGGAGCTCCATCCCTGACAGGCTGTGGGAGCTTAGGAAACTTCTAGCATCGCCAGGCTCACCTATTTTTCTCTTCTTGCTTGTTGTCTCCGTCACCAGGATACTGTGTGAATAGATGAGATGATAAACCAGATTTTCTGAGTTCATTAATGACTCCCTGGAAATAATTTATATTACACGTATACTTTCCGGCCACTGGGGTGCTGTTTGGTAAATGACTGCCCTCCTGCAGTGCTCTAAGTGGAACCCTAGTGACCCGAAAGAGTTAACACCTTCCTCGAAGCAATTCGCTTACTCCTGGGGCATAATTTACACTCTGATCTGGCTGACCATATGTGAAGTGCTTGGCATTCTTTGAGAGAAGGTCAGCTTGAGAAATGTAAAGAATTAATATTAAAAAGCACATTAGCAAACCATTCTTTGAGGGATCCATCATGTGACTTTTTGCAGAACAGCCCCATAAGTTAGGTCATTGGTATCCTTTTCAGAGTCATCCTCTATCCAGTGCAGGATCAGTGCATAATATACCCAACATGAATTTAGGGAAGCATGTATTTGTAGAATGACTTCACTATTCAAAAAATAATGGATGAAAGGTTGGAAAGTGCATTTTAGACATCCGAGTAAAAAACAAAAGGTAAAAGTAAGGTAAATGTAATAAAGCATCTGCTTTACAGTGTTGAGTAGTAGCAATATTACCTAAATGAAATGGATCACTTTTTTATACAAACACAGGAGCACTGACATATTAGGATGTGGCATCCATTTCAAAATGGTCATCTGAGGAGACTATCTGTATATTCTGATAAGAAGCTATTGCTCAAAACACTTTTATGACATATGAATGTGTTTGTTCATTCATCCAACATAAATCCTTTAGGCATCTCTCTTCATAAGGCCTTGTGTTGGCAGTTGTCAAGGGAACTAAAAAGGCATGAGATAGGATCACCGTATTCAGTGGTGGCAATTAACTGGAGTTTGGAGATGGGTTTAATCTGGGGCAAAGACCAAACCATCTGAAATGAATTCTAGTGATAGAGGTGGACTAACACCAAGAGAAGGTAATTTAGAGACTGCTCTTCTGGTATGGCCTGGTGGTTAATTGCAGTGATGGGCTCTCTGTAGCCATGCTGTTTGTCATGTGACTTTGCAGATGCTCTTTTACTATAAACGTGGTGTCCATTTCCCCATCCCTTGAATCTGAACCGGCACTGTGACTTGTTTTGGCCAGTAAAATGCAGTGGTAGTGAGGGTGTGCCACCTCTGAGCGTAGGACCCAAGAGGCTAATATGTTTCCACTTACTCTCTCAAACCTCTGCCATTACTGTGAGAACACGCTTGGGCTAGCCTAATGGAGGATGGGAGACAGGTGATAGCTAAGGTCAGCTGAGAGCCAGCTGACTCCTACCCCTACTGCCCCCACCCATGTCAGTGAGCCTAGTAAAGATCAACAGAGCTGCCTTTCTGACCGCTCCAGAGAGATGGGCAATAAGTACTTCCCGTTGTATGCTACTGGGATTTTGTGGTTGTTACACAGCATTGTCATGGCAATAGCTAACTGATACAGCTTGCAAACTGATTCCAAAAGAGGAACCCACAGTGTTGAACAGGAACAACAATGTTCCTGGATTTAAGTGGTGTCTCCAGGTGACTGTAGGTGACAGTCACCTGGAAACACCACCTTTATTTTTGGACGGTTGGGCCTATTGGCTGTAGCCTTTAGGTTCTTTGTTAGAATTTTGGAAGAGCTATTACCCCCTAGTTTGCTCCTTTTTGATTCAGCAACTTTCCCTCAGCTTGTTTAAGGCTTGAACATTGCTGGAATTAACACAGCTGTTTGTGTTTACTTCTTTGCTTGTCTACTTCTATCACATGAGATGTCAGCCCAGCTCTTGGAGCCTGGTAATTACCGTGGAACCAGGCAGCAGAAGGAGCAGATAAACTTAAAACATTGAGTTCTTTGGGTGACAGGGAGCCAGGAGCTCTGAAGTCCTAAAATGCACCTTTTATCATGGAGCACCCAGGCCTTTATTTGATGATGATAGTGGGGTGAGTATAATTTTAATTTAGAACTCTTAAAGGAATCTTTATAGACCAGCATCTTGCCTCTGCTTTGTAACAATGCAGAGATTTATGAACATGGCATACCCATGTTGGCTGGAATAAAGTTGGCATTGTATCTTTTAAGGCATATTTTTGGGGTTCTATGAAGTGGTTTAAACCAAAGCCACAAAAATGAGAAAAAATTTATTTTCAGATGGATTTTAGTAGACTGCCGGCTCCTCGCATTTGTATGCTAAAGATGCATATTAAAAAAATTCCATTTTAACAATTAAGTGGTTTAAAAATTTTCCTCCTCATGATTCATGGAATTTCAGGTTCAACTAGTTTTTGAGCACAAAATATGTACTAGGTATTGTATTAAATGTTTGTATATATATTTTCTCACTTAGAAATATATTGTTCATTAAATATTATGATACAAAGATCAAAACAAGAAAACACTTAAGAAATAAAATGGTGTGTTTGTTTTATATCTGCTTTTTATATTTGCCTAACCTTGGTTTACATAATATGGTTGCCCATAATCTCTCTATAGAGGAAGTCTTTGTATGTTTAGCACCAAATTTAGCATGATTCATTGACACTTCTGTGATGGCCACTCTCAGAAGAAAAACTCCTGCAGCCTGGCATGACTGGGATGTTAGTTTTTTCTTTGTGATTGAGGGACTGTTTCATCAAAACATTGTTTTAAACAGATGTGTTCTGGTGTTTACAGAAGGGAGAATTTAAGCCAGACTGATTAATTAGCAGTTAGTCAAGATGTTTCCCTGCTCCTATCTGGGTAGTCTGGGGATTATGAAGCTGTCAGTAGGTTATATTCAGATGATGAAAAAAATGACAAACAGCAAACCAAAGTAAACCAAACCTCAGATCACTGTGCTGGGATATAAAATATGGTGTCCTAAATGCTCAACATGGTTTTTTATTGGAACATGAGGGTTTTTTGTTTGTTTGTTTGTTTGTTTTGAGTGGGCGTGATAGGACTAACACAGGGGAGAGCAAACTTTTTCTGTAAAGGGCCAGGTAGTAAACATTTTAGGCTTTTTGGGCCATAGGGTCTGTCACAGTGACTCAACTCTGCAATTGAAGCATTAAAGACAATAGTGTAGACAATAGGTAAATGAATGAGCATGACTGTATTACAATAAAACTTTACTTATGGACATTAAAATGTGAATTTCACATAGTTTTCATGTGTCACAAAATATTACTGTTCTTTTGGGGGTTTTTCCAACCATTTAAAAATGCAAAAAACATTCTTGGCACTCTGGTTGTACATTTGGACCATGGTTTGCCAACCTTTGGACTAAAGTGAAGAGTCTTGAATCCATTTTAATTTTGGTTCTCTTTGTTTTTTCACACAAGACTAATTCTTTTAAAATCTTAGTTTCTATATTTGTAAAATGAGGGATAATAGCTGCGCTATTTCTTCCCAGGATTGTTGGCAGGATTGAAAGAGGTAATGGATATGAAAGTATTTTGAAGAATGTGACGCGCCATGCTAATCTAACATACTGACTATGTTGTGATTTATATCAGGAATGCATTTGGTTACAAGTAGCTGAGAGCTGGATTAACAGTGGCTTAAGCCATAAAGACATTTAACATTCACTTACCTGGATGTGCAAGGCCCTGGGACTGGTGCAGTGGCTCCACGATGTCATTCGAGAGTTGATGTTTGTGTTCTACATTCTGCTAATACCCATGTGTCAGCAATACCTCCTTTCATAGTGCAAGATGGATGTCCTAACTCCAAAAGTCGTGTTCTTACAGGACAGTGTCCCAAACAAGGGAATGGAGAGAAAGGACATCTCTTTCCAGCCCTTTCTCCTTTTATCAAGGAGGAAAATCTTTGCTAGGACTCCACCAGCAGCCTTCCCTTCACATCTCATTGGTCAGAACTGGCTCATATGTCCAAACTAGCCCAACCTCTAGCAAAGGGGAAGAGGACTGATATACTCAGGTGGTAGACCAACCATGAAATCAGCTTTGGGGATTGAGTACAATGCTGCCTGAATGAATAGTCAGGGTCCTGCTAGCAAGGAAGATGAGGGGGCAACTCATGGTTTCTACTGCATTACTTTCTTCCCTATTACAAGTGGTGTGGCCGGCCTCAGGTGGGGGAGTAGCTGATGAGCCCATTCCTTAAGAATGCTCAGATGAATCCTCCAGATGCCATACAAGCTGTCCTCATAGGCATCTACAGGTGGAGGGAAGGCTTCTTTGAGGAAGCAATGCTTGGTCTGAGAACTGACATGTAAATAGGAGTTAATTAGGTGAAAGGTAGAGTGGGATGGAAAAGGCATTCCTGACAGAGGTACAGCGTGTGTGTTGACCTGTCCATCTGTCCAGTCTGACCATCTACCCATCCATCCATCCATCTTTACAAAACAATACAGTAACAAGTGATCACAGGGCTGCCAACAAGTAGAAATCAGGTGTTTTCTAAGTCTATAAGGAGTTAGTCTTCTAACTCCTCTGGGAGACCAGAGGATTATGTTTTAAAAAAAATCCCCAGAGAACGTTAAGAGGTTATTTTAAGTAACAAAGATGTGAGACAATTTCAGCCCTTCCTCTTGCTCTTGCTGGAATGGGATTTGCATGTGTGAACCCCTAGAGGCAGCTCTTCCAGGTATCGGCTGTGCTCTATGTCCCCCCCCGCCCCCCCGCACTGTGGAGAAGGTGCGGATTGAAGAGGGTAAGACATATGCACCAGCAGCCTAGTGCTGCTTCCATGGGAACTGCAATTTGCAGTTAAAAATTGAAGCAAAATCCTGCATTAACAGGGGAATTTATCTAATTTTACATGGAATTACTTTTTCCTAGTGCTTTTAGGATCCACCAAAAAGTAAAATTCAATATTAAAAAGTGGGAATTAATTGGTATCTATTTTACATAAAGAGACTTTACCGTCTCATTGTAACCTTTGAGAATAGTTACTTGTACTGAAATCAGGGGTAGTTTGTGGGCTCGTTTTTAGTGATTAGCAAATTATCCATTTACAGCTGTTGTCAGATTAATGGTAAGAGTTCTACTGAGTTCACAGAACCTTGGTATTAAATTTATACCTGGAATGAGCTTAGAGATCCAATGCGGCTCTCATTTTACACAAGAAGAAATTGAAAGCCAGAGAGGTTAAATGACTTTTTTCAAGCCATTTAAAAATTTATGCCCCAACTCACTCCCCAGGCTTCTGTGATGGCTGTGCCAGTAGAGGACAGGCCAGACCTGGGGTCTTCTAACTCCTGGTTCACTATGAGGGACTTTGGAGGGTGACTTTCTGCACTCAAATCCTTGATATTTACCAGCTCCATGACCCTGGAAAAATTAACTTCCCTTAGTTTCACTTTCTTCATCTATCAATATAAAAGGGGATAATAATTATATCTACCTCATTGCATTGTTGTAAATGTTACAATGCCTGAGAAGAGTCAAACCTGTAGTAAATGCTTTGTCAACAGAAAGAGGACATAAGTGACTGTAGGTCAGTCCTGAATGGGACTTCAAGAGGCATGGCAAACTTCCTCTGCTTTCTTATTCCCCTGGACTCTACCTTGAGAAAACCATGTCCCGGGCAGCCAGTCATCCCAGAGAAAGGAGACAGATTGCACACATCTGAACTATTACGACTAATGTCACCATGCACGTTCTTCTACAAGTCTTTTTGTGGGCATCTCATTTATTTCTTTTAAGTGTGTACCTAGGAGTAGAATTATATTAAAAGCAACCAAACAGCTTTCCAAAGTGGTTGCACCATTTTACACTCTCACTAGCAATGAAAGAAACTTCCAGTTGACCTGCATCCTCGTCAACATTTGATATTGTCAGTCTTTAATTGTAGCCATTCTAGAGGGTGTGTGATGGTATCTCATTGCTGGTAGCCTACTGAATTGAGAAAACTTTCTGGCTTGTTTGAAGACTTCTTCTAATACTAACTTCTGAGTCCTCTATTTCACTCTCAAGGATGGAGCTCAAAAAGTCTGACTAAGCCCAGACCCAGACTTGACACTCAGCCTTGCTCATTGACACAGCCAACTGGAGATTGGCCAGACCAAGCACCACATACCCCAGAAACACTCAGCCAGGTCACTGGGTAGTTGGTGAACCTTCCAGGTGGCCACGCTACTTAGATGCTAAAGCTTCTTCTCCTAAGTAGCAGGTGTATCTGTGAATGTGATGTGGAGGTATTGAAGATCTTTTCTATACCTTCTGTGTATTTAATGAACAGAAAAAATTCACCCTTTTTTGGTGGACTAAATCACATTGCACGTATGTAGCTCGCAGAGGAGGAGCCTGCTCAGGGGTTTGCAGGGGGTGGCGAACACAGGATGCTCTGGCAGTCACTTCAGGGAGCTTTCTAAATCATCTTCCTCTCCCTCTGCTCTCCTTTCTATTTGGACTTTCTATCTCTGCTGTCTCCCGTTCTTTCTCCTCTCTCTCCCCTTTCTCCTCTTCCTCCTTGTTTTTCCTCCTTTCGTCAACTGAACAAGAGTTGAACAAAACATCTGAACACAAATTTGCAATCACCAGAAAAACTCAAATCCCTGAAATGTCATGTGTATACCCTAATCCTGGATTTGATACAGACCTGCTTTATTTCATAGATAATTTTAATATATATATTATTGAGTTCTCTTTTGTCCTGTTATTACTTCATGTAGTTATTTCCATATTTCTAGATAACCCTCATAATTGTGATTCCTAATGTCAATAGTCCATTGTATTAACACACCAGCCTGCTGAGCCATTTCATCTAGTAGCTACACAATATTACAGCATATGGATATTGCAGAATTTTTTGGACCAATCCCCTTTCATTGGACATTTATATTACTTTAAGTTTGGAGCATTAGTGATAATGCTATAGAAAATATCTTTTTAACGTAATCTTTATCTGCATTTCTACTTATTCCTAAGGACTAAGTTCTAGATGTGGAATTACAGGGTCAAAGGGAAATGAACCTCTTAAAATGTTCTTTCCACACACATCAAACAATATTCTACAAAGACCCGACATAACTTTGCTACTAAAATTAATATATGAGAATGTCTATTTCATGGCAAATGAAAACTTTAAAAAATTGTATAATTAAAACAAAAATCTTTTTTTTTAATTACCAGCTTTGCAGGATGTTCCAGGCAGTGGTAGATGCTGTTGAGTCAGGACTAGGGTTCGGTCGGTGACAGTAGGTAAGATTTCTCAGTGTGCCTTTCTCAGCAGCAGGCAATTGCTGGCTTCTTCTCCCTTCCTTCCTACCATCCTGGTGGTCATTAGTGCTGCTCCCCAAATCTTTCTGGCTCTGTGACTTCCGGGCGCAGGGTACATTTTCACTTCCTGGCCCCCTTGTAGCCGGGTGACTGTGGTTGGGTCATCTGACTAGCTCTGGTCCATAAGATGTGAGTGGAGGTGATGTGTGTCACCACCAGTGCAAGCGTGTAGTTGCTGGCGTGAGGTTGTGCAGATCTTTCCTCTCCCACGTGCCTGGCTGCAGATGATGGGGATGTAGTGGAGTGAGAAAGATGCCTTTTTCTTGACTTTGAAATTTTGGTAGCGTTGCTACCACAGCATAAACTAGCTGGTTCTCAATGCAATACTTTCTCCTCCCTCTCTTCCTCCTGACGTCATTTATGAGTAACTCACCCATATCCATCATATCGTCATAAGGCCTTTGCCATGAGCCTAAGGGTTGGGAGTCAATAGAAATGGATTTGAATTTCATGTGTTGGAGAATTGACATAAAGTGCTCATATACAATTATTACTTAATTTTAAAAAAAAACCCTATTTGATGGCAAGTAAACCAAAAATAAGTACCTTTATTTACTCAGAGAGGTTCAAGAACAAATAAATTGATGGTTGCAGGGTGAGAAGGTAGTAGGAAGGGAAGAGATATTGATGACCAGCTCAGCAAGAGATGGAAGCCTGACCAGTTGGTACCATAGAGGCACCAGTCTAGTCTGTAGCTTTATTTCCCAAGGTAATACAAAAAGGCTAAGTACTTTATTACTCAAGCTCGAAGAGTTTTATGCTGTGTGCACAGATAGGGTGTGTGTGTGTGTGTGAAATTGTGAAGAAACCACATGTGCAGTGGAAAATAATGCCCCTTTTAAACAGGCTGAGCAGGTCTTGATACAAGGCAGGTACCTCTCTGTTTACAGAGGTACAAATGCTCCTCTGTTTACAGCAGGGCCCTTTCATGCAGGCGTGATACATGGAGGATTTAAACCATTGAGATCCTTTGTGCTAACAGACCGTTCATCTTGGATTTTCCAGGTTTCCAGGTTGTCTTCAAGGAGTATACCATTGGCTCTGAAACTGGCTGATGTGTGGACAGATACATTACAAGTCCCTAAATCATCAAGTTGCAGGAACCAGTCATTCCAGTGCTCTAGTGGAGTCTAGCTCTGACCCAGCCCCGCTCCCGTCCTGAGACGCTGTCACACGGCCAGTGGCAGAGTTCTTTTGCTTCCAGACGTCAGAGCCTCTTCTCCTCCTATTTGCTTCTTTAGCATCAACATTTTCAACGACTCTTTCCTACTTCTCTTTCTTTTTGTTTCTGTGATACATCCAAACCTCGGCTTTTCCCTAGAGGGCAAAGTGGGTCTTCTACATAGAAGTGCATGGCCCCCCAAATTGTGCTCAGGGGCTCTTTCTTTAGTTTTTAGACTTTTGGGGAGCTCAGACACTTTGATTGTTGGATTGTGTGTGTGGGTATGTGTGTGTGTCCGCTACCACCACAGAAAAGACACGTTACAGCATTCTCTTTTAAATTAAAGTTAGTTAAAGTCTCATTTAGAGAATGCTTGAGAATTTCCCTGAAGAGATGTCCCAGGATGACATGAAACATCCAGATGTGGGAATTATTTTCCTGGAGGCACTCTGGGATGAAACTTTTCCTCCTTCCAGAATTCTTTCTTTCTAGCCCTGTCTCTAACGGTTTATCATCCACACCAGCGTCACCAGGGTGGTAGTTACTATGCAGATTCCCGGGTCACACCCCAGATCCACCGAGTCAGAGCTTTGGAACCTCTTCTGGTCAGGGGCGATGGAAACAAGCACCATTTAGTGTTTTCACTCATTAGTCCTCACATATTTATTTAGTGCTAATTGCCATGTGCCACGTATCATTCTAGGGGCACTCTACCAAACTTTGCATTCCTCAACTTTTTGTCAGATATGAAAAATGAAGCTGAGATTTAACTCCCAAATTATCCCCAAATAGGCAGCACCAGCAAAATAATTAGGAGAATTAAGGCAGCTCTCTCCCTTTCTCTGAGTATGGGTGTGCCTTTGTGTAACATATGCATATATGTGGGTTAAAGCCTTTAGCTTGTGTTTTCCAAACACATGTATATGACTTCTTTATTTATTTCATTTATGCATTTGCTTATTCATTCAGTAAACATTCATCCATTCATTCAGTCAGTCAACTAATATTTATTGTAGACCTGCTATGTGCCAGTCTAGGTGGTGGGGATACAGTGATAAATGAGACAAAGTTCTTGTTCTCACGGAGCTTTTAATTTGGAGTAGACAGTGTTTTTATGTGCTTATTAAACGAATAACTGTGATTTTACAATTTACGTTTCTGGTAGAGATTGGCAATTCAACAGCACGCAAATTAGAGCACAGGAGCTCAGCCCCTTGCTTTCCTCTTCCTGGCTTAACAAACGTTCTTTTCAGCAAAGATGCCTTCCCAGACATTTCATTACATGTTTGAAATATTTATACACATAACTGGGGAAAATGAATTAAAACTGTGAACTCTACATGACATTTAAGTCAAAATAGGTTGCTCAGCTGTGGATTTTGCCTGCCTCCCATTAGGAAACCCCTTTCAAGTAAAATATTACTCAGCCATAAAAAGAAACGAAATTGAGTTATTTGTAGTGAGGTGGATGGACCTAGAGTCTGGCATACAGAGTGAAGCAAGTCAGAAAGAGAAAAACAAATACTGTATGCTAACACATATATACGGAATCTAAGGGAAAAAAAAAAGTCGTGAAGAACCTAGGGGTAAGATGGGAATAAAGACACAAACCTACTAGAGAATGGACTTGAGGATATGGGGTGGGGGAAGGGTAAGCTGTGACAAAGTGAGAGAGTGACATGGACATATATACACTACCAAACGTAAAATAGATAGCTAGTGGGAAGCAGCCACATAGCACAGGTAGATCAGCTAGGTGGTTTGTGACCACCTAGAGGGGTGGGATAGGGAGGGTGGGAGGGAGGGAGACGCAAGAGGGAAGAGATATGGGAACATATGTATATGTATAACTGATTCACTTTGTTATAAAGCAGAAACTAACACACCACTGTAAAGCAATTATACTCCAATAAAGATGTTAAAAAAAGAAAAACCTTCCTGGAGCACACACTTCAAAGAGGTTCCCAGTAATTCTGTGTTTAAAATGTGTTAATTGGACCTAATTGCAAACAGCTGCCAGTTTAGCCACTGTTTGGGTTGGCTTTCACCCACTCTCGACCTAGGTCATCTTTTTGGTTACATTATATTCATATTGGGATCTTAATATATTTGTTGTAATCTCAGAATGTGTCGCCATTCAAAGGATTATGAGATAAATAAAAATACGGAGACAACATTTGTCAAGCCCTGCGGTCACTGCCAAGTACAAAAGTATTTGAGAGCAGATGCCCTATATAACACACTGTGTAGGGTCATGGTACCTCACTTAAATATATGGGAAATTTTCCAACCACAACCAAAAAAAAAAAAAAATCCATGGTGTTTGCTGGCTTTTGTATGTAGGTGGAAGCGCTGAACGATCTTTTATTGTCTATTCTCTACCACTTAACTATTGAATTTTTATGCCATTGTAGGAAGGAGGGAAAAATAACAAATACTTATTATTTTATTAGGTGAATTGCTGTCGGATCTAGTTTTATAGAACATTGACATTTCTCAAGAAGCACTTGTGGTAGCAACTTACTGGTTAAATGTGAAGAGGTGTTTTTCAAAATATTTAACAAGTAGTAAGGCATGAACACTGAGCAATTAAAAGGAACACTCACTGGCCATAATAAGTGACATGGCTGTACTGATGCATAGTTGTGTAGCAACCGAATGTTCATTATCCAGCAAGTTATTACTGAGGGTAACTGGAACGTGATCCTGCTGGGATTCAGTATAGAACATGCACCTCAGAGTTATCTTGCCCCAGGAGAGAGAGAGCTGAGGTATCTCTACCCACTCCCATTTGACATTGGTTGAAGGTTGCTTCCTGGGCATTAATTCTCTGACATTTCTGTCCTGCTGTTCAAGTGGCAAAGTGGGGCTCTCCCCAGAGAGAGAGCCCCACTTTGCCCTTATGCAAAGAAATGCTGGTGCTGGCCATTGGAAGTCAGGCTGCTGAGTACTGAAATGGTGTGGGCCCAGGGGTATGGGTGGTCCACCAGCTGCATCTACTATGGGGGTAGGTGGGCATTTGAGGATGTTGGTGGGGCTGAAATGGGGACCATGAAATATTTCTGTCTCTGTATTGGGCACATCAGTAGCAGTAGCCTTCCTGAGACTTTGAAACAAATTGGTCCTCAGAATGTGACATAAGTTAAATGGGACCGAGGGCTGGAGTATATAATGAAAATGATGATGAGAAGGAGAATAATATAAGTAGCTCGAACTTATTTTTATGTGTTCTCACTGTATGATAGGCATGGCTTCCCCATTTTCCAGGTGAGGAAACTGAGGATTAGAGGTGTCGAATAACTTGTCTGGGGACACACAGGTAGAACAGTAGAGACAGGATTTGAATTCTGGCTTTTCTGACTCTATATCACAAACTCCTGAAAGTATGAAAGGTTTTACACAAAACCCTTCCCTTTCTCTTTCCTTCTCTTCTTCTCTCTCTTCTGACAAATATTTTGAGTACTTACTAGGTGCTAGATGCTGTTTTAAGCACCACACAGCACAGAAACATTTTGGTCCTTTTTGATCCAGAGAGTTCCCCCATTTTCCCTTCCCCAGGCCCTCCACTAACTTTTGTGAGGCCCTGGCAAGTGTAAAAATGGAGGCTTATGTACCGTGTCTAAATATTTAAAAGCTGTCAATCAAGCTGACCGACTGTGAAATATGTTCCATCCTCCTGCCTCGACAAATATACCCGCACAGAGGCCAGGCTGGAATTAAAATTTGTGGACTCCTGGGGTGCCAGGCAGGAATGTGGTGGTTCAGGGGCTGTGGACTCCCTGCCCTGGCCTGCTGCCTGCTCCCCATCTCTTCCTCCCCTGGAAGCCCCAGCCTGCACATCCCAGCTCCATCCTTGCAAACGGCCACCCTGTGGCTACTTCTTAGGGGTGTGATTACTGGAGGCGTGGCCTGCCCTTGGGAGATCTGGCCTGGAGAAGGCCCTGGAAGTGGGCTCGGGACCAGGCAGGGAATTCTGGGGTCTCTGGTACCCAAGGCGTGGTCTGGAAAAGGAGGTGTAGGTTCCAGGTGGGCATGTCTTCATGGAATGGAGCACAGCCAGTGGAGGACCCGTAGTGCCAGGTCCAGGGGCCCCTGTTTACTGGGCCTAAGAGCAGTCCTGCCCCCTGTTCCAGTCTCTCTTCTAAAACTCACCGTCACCTCCCTTTTTTTTTTTTTTTTTTTTTTTTTTTTTGAGATTTGGCCTTCTGAGGATTTTTTTTTTTTTTTTTTCTTCTGTACGCGGGCCTCTCATTGCTGTGGCCTCTCCCGTTGCGGAGCACAGGCTCCGGACACACAGGCTCCGCGGCCATGGCTCGCGGGCCCAGCCGCTCTGCGGCATGTGGGATCTTCCGGGATCGGGGCACGAACACGTGTCCCCTGCATCGGCAGGCGGACTCTCAACCACTGCGCCACCAGGGAAGCCCTGAGGATTTTCTTTTAAGATAAAATGTGGAATTCAAATGCTGCACTTGTTGAACAGAAGGATGGTCCGCTGAGCTGGACAGAGGGTAGATGTTGGGGAAGGAGGAAGGTGGGGATTGTGGAATGAGACCCACCGGCCTGACTCCCTGGGACCTTGACCAAGTCCACACCCAGCTTCTCCCGTCTGCAGAGGGCGAAGATAGGCAGCCCGGCCCTCTGTCCTGAGATCTGATGGGTTCATCCCAGACTTTTGGAAGTAGCATCAGCTCTTCAGCCTATTTACTTCTCCAGCCATAATGATCCAAAGTTCTGGATAAACTCCTGAAACACTCACATAAGCAGGGCTTGCCTTTACTGGGTCAGATTATCCTCGGGGAGTCAGATTGAAGGGTATCTGACCTGAACAGTACGTGCTCACGCTAGTGTGTGTTCCCCTCTCTCTCCTGGGGAAGATAGATAATACTTACTAGAACTAGGACTGGGACACATGCTGTTGTGTTCAGTAGGTGATAATAATCTTTTTTTAAATTAATTTTTACTGGAGTATAGTTGATTTACAATGTTGTATTAGTTTCTGGTGTACAGCAAAGTGAATCGGTTATCCATATACATATATTCACTCTTTTTTAGGCTCTCTTCCCATATAGGTCAGTACAGCGTATTGAGTAGAGTTCCCTGTGCTATACGGTAGGTCCTTATTAGTTATGTATTTTATATATAGTAGTGTGTATGTGTCGATCCCAATCTCCCAATCTATCCCTCCCACCCTTTCCCCCTTGGTAACCGTAAGTTTGTTTTCTACATCTGTAACTCTATTTCTGTTTTGTTAATAGGTTCATCTGTACCATTTTTTAAAATAGATTCCACATATAAGCGATTGATAATAATCTTTATTAATTCAGTTAGTACTAATTGCAGGTCTATATATTTGCTTGGGTTCCCACTTCGGGTGATTATTATCTTCTGGGCACAGGTAACTAACTACCAACAGGTGTGCCTCTTAGAGAATCACTAGGAGATCCAGGATGGCAAAAGCTTATTTAATATGCCAACTTCAGTGTGGTGGCCGGCAGGGCACTGTGATGGGCAGGATGCTGCAGTCACACCCGGGCTCATTGGGCAAGAGTTCTATGAGTGCCATGCTGATGAACTTACTAGTGGGTTGCCCTGTCGGGGCTGCCCAGGATGGAGATCAAATAGGAGGCATAGTCCGACCTCAGGGGTCCATGACTCCTGGGAGGGCCTCAGTGGACCTCAGTCAGCAGAGCCCTGGCCAAGCCAAGAGAGCTCGTAGCAGACCTTGATCAGCTGCAGACTTCAGCACTGAGGCCTTCCGGGGAGGACCCAGAGGATGTGGAGGATGGTACAGGACCTGCACTTATGAATCATGGGGACCAAGGACCTCCCTTCCCTTTCGCGCTATCACCAGGTAAAGTTAAACTCTTCCCCCAGACGTCATCTTGGAGAAGAAGAGAAAGTTGGGGAGGAAAAGTGCAAGACTGAAATATCCAGGAGACTTTAAATTATTGGGTGGGCTGATGTTTTTCTATCTCTACATAGTAAGGTGAAGGGCTCAGGAGAAAGATTAGATCAATTATAGAAAATAAGCTGCATTTTCTTTGTGTAACTAACTGTAGGGGACTTTTTTTTTTTTTTTTTTTTTTTGCGGTACACGGCCTCTCACTGTTGTGACCTCTCCCATTGCGGAGCACAGGCTCTGGACGCACAGTCTCAGCAGCCATGGCTCACGGGCCCAGCCGCTCCGTGGCATGTGGGATCTTCCCGGACCGGGGCATGAACCCGTGTCCCCTGCATCGACAGGCGGACTCTCAACCACTGCGCCACCAGGGAAGCCCAATGTGGAACATATTTTTATCGTTATTTCTGAGGCATCTAGGTTGGATGTAAGAGATAGTGAGGTATGAGCTTGACGGGAGTGGAGGAGGTTTGTTGGGGAGCCAGAGGAGACAGGATGGGAAAGATAGGTTGGAGCCATGCAGCCAGATGGCCATTGGAAGGATCCGTAGGGTATTTCCCAGTACATCTCCCGTAGCCTTTGTGTTTGACAACAGCTGTCCATGCTATGGACCCCCAGTCACATTGGCTGGCCCATGTAGGTGGAGAGGCTTTCCCATTCTTCAGATCACTCTGTCGGGGTGACAACTGACTCTTCCCACGTATAAGGCTGGCCTTAGAAGACAAGTCAGTGGATGTGAACTGGGAGATCAATTTGGGCTTAGGTGAAAGGTGGAGATTCAGGAACAAAATTTCCGATATCCTGGCCTCACAAAAAGACACGGGCTTCCCTGGTGGTGCAGTGGTTGAGAGTCCACCTGCCGATGCAGGGGACACGGGTTCATGCCCCGGTCCGGGAAGATCCCACATGCCGCGGATCGGCTGGGCCCGTGAGCCATGACCACTGAGCCTGCACGTCCGGAGCCTGTGCTCCGCAATGGGAGAGGCCACAACAGTGAGAGGCCCACGTACCGCAAAAAAAACCCCAAAAAAACAGAGACACCCCAGCACATCTGGGTCTGAGGTGTGTCATAGGTCTGAATGTCCTTATAAGATTTTCCAGACCCTTGGTGCTGGAGTTTGCATGGCTGCAGCCCTGGTTTTCTCATCAGTGAAAAATAATCACTGGACCCAATAATCACCTCCAGTAAGTGGAAAATTTCTGCTGTCGGGTTAGTACTCCCAGCTCCGGAAATCAAGCACTCTAGAAGCAGAGGGTGTCTTAGCACAGGATGACTAGTACCCCACCTGGTCAGTACTCCACCCTGTTAGTTCATTTTGCTGGTGACCTTGTCAAGAACAAATAGCTTTCTAGCAGGTCACCTCTGGAACACAGAATTTTTGAATGGGGATTAAAAACATACTTTTTAGTTTCGTTTTGGGTTTAATGAGTCAATGCTTTATTTTACAATGAGTGTTTATAACCAAACCTAAATGTGCGTAGGGTCTTGAACTTCCCCCCCCTGCGCCAACTATTTCCTATTTGTTCCCAGAAAAATTCCAAGGCCAGATTTTGTTATAGCAACCAGAGGCAAATATCAAGACAGTAATGAAGAGCAAACTCGGGGAAAGGCTTTCCCTCCAATGTGGCTTGAGTTTCTGTAGGGCATCCATCGTCTGCGTGAAGCCCTGAAAGGCACGAGTGGTCCCTGCAGTCCATCGTCAGGGATCTAGTGGAGTCCAGCTGTGCCGACTGCTGGGACCCATGCTCTTGCAGGAAGTGTGTCTCTCAGGCGCCCGGGTCAGGTGCCGAAAGGCTGACTTCTTGGCTTTGATCCTCAGGCTTTGCAACCTGTCGTGTGTTGATCTTTATTTTTGTATGTCAAGTTTTCAAAATTAAATATATTGAATTATTATCATTCTATCATGCTTCTCCTCTGAGGAGTTTAATAAATAAGGCTGTTGTCCCCTCAAATGCTCTTTGGAAGGAGGCAAGGTACATAGGAGTAAGCAAACAAAACAACAAGACGAGAGTCTTCAAGTGTCTGCCCACAGCGTCCCTCATACTGTTCCTTTCCTGTTTGTCCTCGTTGTCATGATGCTGCTATGAGGTCAGACTCCTTGCTCATTGGTAAAATCGTCTCTACTTTCCCTACAATCCAGCCTTTTTGCTAAAAGCACTTTTGAGTTTCTAATCAGTTATTTTAGGTGTTGGCTCTGAGTAGCAGTGTGTTGGCTAATGTTTCACAGCGAGCTCTCAGAAGTAAAATTGCCGTGGGAATTCCCTTGCGGTTCATTGGTTAGGACTCCATGCTTCCACTGCAAGGGGCGTGGGTTCCATCCCTGGTTGGGGAGCTAAGATCCCCCATGCCATGTGGCACAGCCAAAAAAAAAAAAGGAAAAAAAGAAAAAAAATTGCCTTGGTTTGTAGAGTGTGCCAATATCTGTGGTGTAAATACTTCCACAATGGCCAATTTCTAGCTATCAGAGTAACCTTATGAATGTGGAATTGAAGAGAGATGCA
Organism: Mesoplodon densirostris; assembly: GCF_025265405.1. Classification (NCBI taxonomy): domain Eukaryota; kingdom Metazoa; phylum Chordata; class Mammalia; order Artiodactyla; family Ziphiidae; genus Mesoplodon; species Mesoplodon densirostris. The sequence continues at coordinate 31,862,657 of NC_082663.1, forward strand.
CACAGACAACTCTAGGGGGATAGAGTAGCTGGCTGCACCACCCCACTCATTCTGTGGACTGGTCAGGCTTCTCAGCCTCGGTACTGTCGACACTTTGGGCTGGATAATTGTCGTTGGTAGCTGTCCTGTACATTGTAGGATGTTTAGCAGCATCTTTGCATCTGTTCTCCACGAACCACTCTTAACACGCACCTGAAGAGGTTCTCTTGGCATTTTGGACATGGTGTTGCAAAAAATCAGAATTCACTTCCTTGAGGAGTCTTGGGAAGAGTGATATAAAGAATCAAGGCACCAAGACAAAGCACGGCCACTAGGGGAGCATCAAGGTAATTCTGTGGACTGGATTCTAGAACAGGATAGATCATGATGGACGGTAGCTGTCCCCTAGTCCAGTCTTGTCTTTGTGTGGATGAGAGATGAGACTCAGAGGCAAGGAGGCACTTGTCCGAGGGCACAGAGCAAGCTGTGGTCGTGCCCGGGAGGTGATGTTGTAAATGTTGTGAAACGTCTCTGTGACATACGGGGGATGGGACTGACTCCAGCTTGTAGCTGTGAGTGTTTTGTAAGCTTTGCAATGTTAGGTTTTGGTAGCCATATTTCGACATCTCTCTGTCCTTAACTTGCCTCCTGTCCCCCCAGAAATATCTGCTCATGAAAACCATATGATAATGAGGGACTTCTTTTTCTGATAGAATTATTTCCAAGAGTTTCAGGAGTGAGTGGTTTACTCAAACGATCTGTTCAGGAGGGTCAAGCTACTTGTCATTAAAGAACAAATGTTGAAGATTGTCACTGATTCCCCTCCTGCCTGCCACATCTGCTCTGGGCCTTCTCGTGGACGAGCTATCTCAGGCTCTCCTCAAATGATTTAAGGAAAGGACTTCTGGAAGCAACTGACTTTCCAGTCGCAAAGTTAAAACCACAAAATTAATGTGATAAGAAAGCCCTTCCTAGTTTGCACTGAAATGTGTTTTCAATACACAGAGGTGCCCAGTCCGAAAGGAGGCACTTGGGAGGGATTATTTTCATCAGCAGAGTTTCTTGGCTTTGGAAGTTCCAGTGTAATTAGGGCAACCACATACTAGTAAGTCAATACACTTCGAATGCCAATAAATTGGGCTTAAGGAGGAGAGCATTTATTAGGGGATTGAGTGAAAGTGAAAGGAGTGATTTGAATCATGGATCTTTAAAAACACATCAACATTTGAAAAGAATTAGGATTTGGTGATTTTTATATGGAATAATTCATCACTTTATTCCAGATTATTTTTTTTATAAAAAGAAGGACTGGCTCTTGAGAAAATCTTCCATAATGAGAGTTCATTGCCTCGTGCATCTCACATGGTCCTTTGTCACACCCACACCAGGTCCACAGCCATCATGCAGACCAACCCCACGGGGTTACCTTACAACTGTCCTTCAAGGCTCTCTGGGTAAAGGGGGTCAGTTGGATTTTTGCTTTCTTTTCCCAGAGGACACTCCAGGCTCAGCACCTTAATCAATAATACACGGGTGGGCTTCCCTGGTGGCGCAGTGGTTGAGAGTCCGCCTGCCGATGCAGGGGACACGGGTTCGTGCCCCGGTCCGGGAAGATCCCACATGCCGTGGAGCGGCTGGGCCCGTGAGCCATGGCCGCTAAGCCTGCGCGTCCGGAGCCTGTGCTCCACAATGGGAGAGGCCACAACAGTGAGAGGCCCGCGTACCGCAAAAAAAAAATAATAATAATAATAATAATACAGGGGTGTCAGGTATGGGTAAGGATAAGAGGGGGGAGGTATTTTGGGTTGTGAGGAGCATTTGATGCAAATCTGTATGACACTCCCTACTCAGTGATGTTCAGGCCACACAAGGAAAGGCTTCATGGGTGACTGGAAAAAAGTTTTGGTTTTTTTTTTGACATGGATTTTGAATTGACCTAATCATGTTGCTTTTTTACATTGAAGCTATCTACACAGCAACTAATGACTTTCTTAAAAGGAGTTAACACTTTATTGTGTAATCATTTGGAACTGTTTCTGCATACATTGTCAAGAACTCTTCAAAAGGATCATTATGCATCTTACCGAATTACTGTCCTGAGGAACACACCAACATATACCCCTACCTTCCGTATATGAGCACCTTATTACTGTAGTAATTTAAAAGGTCACTATGTTGGGGAATAGTATCTCATTATTATTTTTAATGATGATTTCTAGTACCTGTTTTTTTTTAATTAATTTATTTTTGGCTGCGTTGGGTCTTCGTTGCTGCTCGTGGGCTTTCTCTAGTTGTGGCGAACGGGGGCTACTCTTCATTGTGGTGCATGGGCCTCTCATTGTGGTGGCTTCTCTCATTGCGGAGCATGGGCTCTAGGAGCAAGGGCTTCAGTAGTTGTGGCTGGCGGGCTCTAGAGCGCAGGCTCAGTAGTTGTGGCGCACGGGCTTAGTTGCTCTGTGGCATGTGGGATCTTCCCGGACCAGGGCACAAATCTGTGTCCCCTGCACTGGCAGGCGGATTCTTAACCACTGCGCCACCAGGGAAGTCCAATCTCATTATTATTTTTATTAGAATTTACATAATTCTAATGAGATTGGTTATCATTTTGCATGCCAATTTTTTAAATTAAGACTTTTTTTAGGGCAATTTTAGGTTCACAGTGAAATTGAGGGGAAGGTACAGAGATTTCCTGTATGCCCTTATCCCAACACATGCATAGTCCCCCCATTATCCATAGCCCCCACCAGAGTGGTAGATTTGTTACAATTGATGACACATCCTCATCACCCATAGTCCACAGTTTACATTAGGGTTCACTCTTGATGTTGTACCTTCTATATATTTGGACAAATGTCTCATGACATGTATCAATCATTATGATAAGAAAGAGAAAGACAAATACCGTATGCTAACACATATATATGGAATCTAAAAAAAAAAATGTCATGAAGAACCTAGGGGTAAAACAGGAATAAAGACACAGACCTACTTGAGAATGGACTTGAGGATATGGGGAGGGGGAAGGGTAAGCTGTGACAAAGCGAGAGAGGCATGGACATATATACACTACCAAACGTAAGGTAGATAGATAGTGGGAAGCAGCCGCATAGCACAGGGAGATCAGCTCGGTGCTTTGTGACCACCTAGAGGGGTGGGATGGGGAGGGTGGGAGGGAGGGAGATGCGTGAGGGAAGAGATGTGGGAACAGATGTATATGTATAACTGATTCACTTTGTTATAAAGCAGAAACTAATAAAAAAAATAAAGTATTAAAAAAATCATTATGATATTGTACAGAGTATTTTCACTGCCCTGAAAATCCTCTGCATTCTGCCTATTCATCTGTCCCTCCTCCTCCCAACCTCTGACAACCATTGTCCTTTTATGATTTTTTTTTCAAAGTGGAAAATGTAGGAGTAACAGCTTTCAGTTCTAAGGAAATGTTCTATTAACATTCATAAGCCCTAGGAAGTAGGGGGTAAAATTGAGGATCAAGTAGAGTCAAGAATTTGATCTGTAGTATTTGCCCTTGAGCCGACATCAGAGATTTCCAGAGCTTAGCACTGCACCCTTGCAACACTGCCCACGGTACAAGAGCAGTGCCCAGAGATGCCAAGACATGAGCAGTATTGGTCCTTGGAAATAGCAGATTCCAAATAGCTGTCTTACTAGACTATTCCTTCTGAAGATCTGTTTGTGCCAACTTCTTGGCTTTGTCATATGATCCTCCCTGGCTCTGCAACACAGATGTGAAAAGGGAAGGGAGCGTGCCGTTGAATTTCATTTCTAAAAGGGAAAATACACAGTTAACTTTGGGACTTTATTTTATTTTTTCTTTTTCTGGTATTTGTTAAATTGGGGTATAGTTGATTTACAATGTTGTGTTAGTTTCAGGTGTATAGCAAAGTGAATCAGTTATACATACTCATATATCCACTCTTTTTAAGATTCTTTTCCCATATAGGCCATTATAGAGTATTGAGTAGAGTTCCCTATGCTATACAGTAGGTCCTTATTAGTTATCTATTTTATATATAGTAGTGTGTATATGTCAATCCCAGTCTCCCAATATATCCCTCCCCAACTTTGGGACTTTTAAAGTAGTAACATTATTCCCCATATGTATCCATAGCTATATGTAAAAATAGATCTACAGTGTGGTGTATACATGTATGTTGCTTCTCCCTGTAAAATGGTTAAGCCTGATGGGCTGTTTCAGACTAGATTTTGGGGGTTGGCTGGATGCATCAGCCAGGATCTGGTCCTCAGTTTGTAGACTGTATTGGGAGTGCTCAGTGTTGGGGGATCCATTCATCCCATCTAAACTCATAAACCTGTTTTATTCATCAGAACAACTTACCGGACTGTGAGGTCCTTGGAGATAGAACTCAGCTTATTTTGTATCCTTAGTGCTTAGCATAGGGCCAGGCATGTAATAGGTTCTTTTTTTTAAAAAGTGTTTTACAGCTTTATTGAAGTATAAATGATGAGAATTAATTACACATTTTTAAAGTTTTCCATTGATGAGTTTTGATATACACATACACCCCTCAAACCATCACCACAATCAAGACAACAAACGTATCCATCACCTCCAAAGTCCCCTTGTGTTCCTTGGCAGTATTTTTCCCCCTTTCCATTGTTTCCAGACAACCATGGTTCTGCTTTCTGTCACTATAAATTAGCTTGAATTTTCTAGAATTTTATTTAAATGGAATTATAGGACACATACTCTTTTTTTTTTGTAGTGGGGAAAGGTTCTGGCTGTGTTCACTCAATGTAATTATTTTGAGATTCATCAATGTTGTTCTATATATTAATAATTTGTTCCTTTTTATTGCTGAATAGTATTCCATTGCATGAATCATAATAGGTACTTAACAAATAATAGGTACTTAAAAATTATGTTTTAAAAATATAATTAGGGGAGGAGTGGATACCGGGGATATCACTGTATTTCCACTGAGCATGTTCACTTAGGAAGTCAAAATAGAAATCGGGAGATGACTTGGCATGGTAGAGACTTTTGTTATCATTCAATATCTGTTCTCCCTTCTCTCACAGTATACAATGCCTGAGTTTTGGCTGGGCACAGAACTGTCTAGAATAAAGTTTACATTTCCCAGCCAGCCTTCTGTGCAGCTAAGTGTGGCCATGTGACTAAGTTGTGACCAATATGATGTAAACAGAAAGGGTGTGTGAAAGTTTTAAGAAGTCTCCTTAAAAGAAGGGGGATTTCCTTTGCCTCCTCTTCCTCCCTCCTGCCGCCTGGAATGTAGTCATAATGTCTGGAGCTCTAGCAGCCATTTTGGATCAGAAGGGACCTTGAGAATGGAAGCCACTCATGGCAGAGCAATAATGTAGAAGAAGCCTGGATTCCTGAGATCATGAGTGCTGACCCAGCTCTGAACTAACTACTTCCAGACTCCACGACTGTGAGAGAGAAATAAACTTTGATCTTGCTTAAGCCTTTTTGAAGACACTTTTGTGTCATTCTGTTTATTGAAGCCAAAACAATCCTTGTTAATACAGTGGTAAGGATAGAATTAGAACAAGAAGGAGTTTGATGTTGCTGAAAGGTAATTCTATCATGCCCATGTGTCCATCTTCACTCAAAGAATGTTTCTGAGTAGAAACGTGACATCAGCTACTGGAATCTGTTTTGGTGAATTCTGGCAAAACACTGACAAATCATTGTTAACAATTCTCCTTTTCCCAACCATGCAATTCACTCCCATCTATTTATAACCATCATTGACATTAGACTTCTCAAAATTATAACTTATTTTAGATTTATTTGCTTTTAACTTGGTGGCTGTCTGCTGGGATATGGGGTTAGCCTAATCTCATTAAATTTTTTTATAAATAATAGTTACAGTGACTTATTTGGAAATGCTCTCTGTAGATGTCTGGTCTCATTTATCATGTATGAATTCTTATGTTTAATTCCCAGTGATGGTTTAGGTTGTGATTCTCTCTCTCTTTTTAATTTGAAATATTTCAAATATACAGAGAAGTGTGTATGTCCAGATGTCAAATATCTGGCAAACATGACAATGTAGAACCGTAGTCAACTTTATTGATTTAGCAGTGGAATCCTTTTTTCAAATGGCACCGTATGCAGAATCCCATTATATAAAATATCAGAGCTTCTTCCATGGTTGAAGCGGAAGTGGAGGGCTTGAAGCCTCACTGGATAAACCTTTCTCTTTCCCTTCTCCACCGTGGAGGTCTTTGAGATGTGCTCACAGAGCATGAAGGCCCCATGAATGTAGCTGAAAACCACATTTAGAATATGTTCAAGATCCAGAAAGCAAGCTAAACACTGTTCTGCTCAATCAAAATAGGTGACACAAGGCCCAAATGTTTAAACCCATTCGTTTAGTTCATAATGGAGCCTGTAAGACTCTCATTCAGATCTCTGTGCTCTTATTCTGATCACAGTTCTAGCAAGCTTTGTAATCTGGTTTCCCAGTTATAGAAGAATAGAAGAACAACTCAGAGGGGAAAGACACAAACATAGCCAGACATGACTGGTAGCAGTTAGACCAATGAGAGGGGAGGCTAGGATGTTAAAAAAAGACAAACACAAGTCATTAAAAACCACATTCTGAGGTCATTTAGGGTAGATGTACCCTTCCTAATTTATTCCAGTGGGTCACGAAGGCATGATTTTATGTATTTTTATATGCGTGCATGTGTGTGTGTGTGTGTGCGCACGTGTGTGTATTTAGTGAGAGTGGGTGTATTGTAGTATATAATATATGGTATGTACATATGCCTACAGTATTTTGCTTGGTGTTTATGATGATGACCCTGAGAAGAAAAGTCCCTCTTATCTTTTATATTCTGTTTTATCATAATATCCATAATACTTATTGAAATGATTATTATATGCCACGTACTGTTCTCGTATTTTATGTTGTTAACTTATTTAACCCTCAGCACTAGTTTATGAAGTAGAGACTATCCCCAGAGACACAGAGAAGTTAAGTCCCTTGCCCAGTGTCACGCAGCGAGCGTGTGTTGGAGCTGGGATTCAAACCCAGACATCCTGGCCCCAGGGCCCATCTCTTAATATGTACCATATCTTAGAAGAATTTCCCATATTTAAACAATAAAGTGCAAACATCTTGTAGCTAGCAAGTTTTTCTCTTGTCTGGAAAACTCACTTATCCAGTAAGTGGGAAACTCACTTGTCCTCCAACAATCCTGGGAAAATGAAAGAAAAAATTGAATTCAATTGAATTGGATCTGGAACCCAGGTCTCCTAATGTCATATCTAAAGTGCTTTCCCCTCTGCTTTGTGGCTTGTCAGGAGGGCCCCAGAGAGGCAGGCTAACCGGAGCAGGTCTGAGTAATCGGAAAATACCCCACAATCGGACTTGGCGGTGGAAGTGAAACACGTGGACCTAAACTGCCTGCAGGATGATTGCGTTTTCATTTATAGTACTGTCATATTCCTAGTGGTTCAAGAGGTGTTTTGGAGTTGCCATAAAGGCTACTGTAATTTTTAGAGGTATTTTCTTTCTGGCCTGTGTTTATATATTGTGGTGGAAGAGTCAGAAGGCTTCAAGCTTCAAAAGTGAATCCTGTTTCAAGTTACAAAAGTGCCAGGATGTGGGCTGCAGTTCAGCATGTGTTGCCTCAGGCACTGGGATTGGCCTGGCTTTATGTCCAACTTTGGTTGCTGTTCTTTGTGCTCGGGATACAGAAATTGCCTTGGCTTTTCCTATTGTTATGCATGTAGGTACAGACTCATTTCCACCTTTCTGGAATGAAACATTATTTCAAGGGAAGCTTCTGACTGTAAAAGGTCCACATATTCTGAAGGAGACTCAGGAGCACATTTTCTCATAGGGCTGATGTCTTAATCAGTTTGGGCTGCTATAATTAGAGAACATAGACTGGGTGGCTTAAACTACCGTTATTTCTATAGTTCTGGAGTTTGGAAGTCTGAGATAGGGTGCCAGCACGGTCAGGTTCTGGTGAGGACCTCTTCCTGGTTTACAGATGGCCGCTTCCTTGCTGTATCCTCACATGGCAGAGAGAGATCATTTCTCTTATGTTTCTTTTTATAAGGGCACTAATACCACTATGAGGGTTCTACCCTCATGACCTAATTACTTCTCAGAGACCGCTTCCAAATACAGTCTCACAGGGGATTAGAGCTTCAGTATATGAATTTTGAAGGGACACAAATATTCAGTCCATAGCACCTGGGGTGTTAATTTATTATATATTTTCCCTTCAGTGTTATTCTCATGATTGCTGTAAATGGATGGGTCACATGCAACATATCACATACACATACACATGGTCCATCAACCAGCCTTTAAGGCAATTAATTTTCTTACTTTTTTTTTTTTTTGTGGTACACGGGCCTCTCACTGTTGTGGCCTCTCTTGCTGTGGAGCACAGGCTCTGGAAGCGTAGGCTCAGCGGCCATGGCTCACGGGCCCAGCCGCTCCGTGGCATGTGGGACCTTCCCGGACCGGGGCATGAACCCATGTCCCCTGCATTGGCAGGCAGACTCCCAACCACTGTGCCACCAGGGAAGCCCTTCTTACTTTTTTAAAGAAGATAAGTAAGTCAAAATAAAACAAATAAAAATGCTCAGCACATTTGTGGAACTCTTAGGAAAATCAAATTCCTGATAATTTCTTAATCACACCACACTGTTTCAGCCCAATCCTACTTAATCCCCTCTTCACCATACATGCTTGCCTGCTGAACTTCTAGTCAACTTACAAATCCCAGCTTCTATATGACCACTTTTGTGTTGTTTCTGAACATTGAACATATCTCTATTACAAAACATATCTCAGGGAGTAGTCATTATTTGTTGCATATCCACTGCCTTTATTTAGGTGTGAGTTTTGTGAAGGTAGGATTCATACCTTATGTATCACCATACCTTTGCACATAGTAGGTGTGGTGTGCAGAAATCTAAGGTGGCCTCCAAGATTCCTACCCTCTGGCATACACACTTCTCCTTGCGTGTGGATGGAGCCTTTTTTTTTTTTTTTTTTTTTTTTTTTTTTTGCGGTATGCGGGCCTCTCACTGTTGTGGCCTCCCCCGTTGCAGAGCACAGGCTCCGGACGCGCAGGCTCCGGACGCGCAGGCTCAGCGGCCATGGCTCACGGGCCCAGCCGCTCCGCGGCATATGGGATCCTCCCAGACCGGGGCACGAACCCGTATCCCCTGCATCGGCAGGCGGACTCTCAACCACTTGCGCCACCAGGGAGGCCCTGGATGGAGCCTTTTAATATGACAGGTGTCTTGTCCCCACTAGGTTATGTTATGTGGCTAAGGTAAGGGGTTTTGAAAATGTAATTTAAGTCCCAAATCAGTTGATTCTGAGTTAATCAAAAGGGAGATATATACAGGGTTGGCCTGTCCTAATCAGGTGAAGGCCCTTGAAGACGGACTGGGCCCTTCCTGAAGGAAGAGAGTCTCCTGCTGGCTTTGAAGAAATAATTAGCTATGTTTTAAGAACATGGGTCTGCATGGCAAGGACCCAAGGGTGGCCTCAAGGAGTTGAGAACAGTTCATGGCCAACAGCTATCAAGAAAATGGGGATACCTACAGTTACAAGGAAGTGAATTCTGCCAACAACCTGAATAAACTTGGAAGTGGATCCTTCCCCGTCAAGCCTCTGGATGGGGATGTAGACTGGCTGACACCTTAACTGCAACTTTTTGAGAGCCTGAGTAGAAACCCAGTTTAGCCACGCCCAGACTCTTGACCCATGGAGACTCTGGGATGGCAAACGTACGTTGTGTTAAGCCACTAAAGTTGTGGTGATTTATTACACAATACTAGAAGACTCATACACTTGGCATTTCTTAAATGTTAGTCATATTTAATTTAATCAGGGGCTTAGAGTATTTAAAATGAATCTTCACTAACGTTTTGGTCAACTTTGAGAATGTGGACATCTTAGAGAGTTGCTATGTCCCTTTGAGCGTTCCACCCACTCAATCAACTTCGCACACTGCCAGGGTTCCCATACATACCAGCTTCTGATCGTCTGGAAATAGGAAGTGAGATTCTCTCCAGCCATCATTAGTATTCTTGGGAGACAGAAAGGATAAAAATTGATGTTGAAATGAGACCACCATCGTTTTCTCAGTCTGCTCACTACGTACAGGGCTCAGGATGATTAGAAAATGTAAAACACATGTGAATGGCTGGAGCCTCTTTAGTTAAATCCCATTTACATAGATTGGTTTTCCCAAAGGACAGAAGTTAGCTAACCTTAGGCAATTAAAAAAAACCCAACAACCAAACACAAAACTAGAACCTTTGGCAAAAGCCAAAAAACATGGAGGAGTTAAACCATATCAGATGTAATGGTTTGTTTTAAGAAGTGTTTGGTTTGTTGTCTATATGCATGGGTGTTTTTTAAAGGCAGATGTAAAAGCAGAACTTGCAAGATCTTTAGCTACCGAGATAGAAGTCCAGTATGTGGGGTTTAGTTCCACCAAAGCAGTCGATACCATCAGATCACTGATGACCCAGGTCAGGGATGCGCTGCCAGTTCTCTGTTCCATTCCAGAGCCAACTCAGGGGCTGTGGCAACAGAGGGGCTGTGAGTGTGGCTGAAGACAAAATTAGACCAACCCTGGCCTTGATGTTTCACCAAGAGCAAGTACGCAGGACCTTGAAATACCTCCTTAGGGGGACCCTCCTTGCTGTTCTGCCATGGGAGCAAAGAACAAAGTTTTTCATCCTGGAGCTTCTTTCCTCCAGTTGCCAACATTTTCAATTTCATTTGCCCTTGGCTAAATGTAGCTTCCTGTTTCTAAGAAAAGAGGCCGAAAGAGCGTTTTGAAGGCCTCACAGACAGTCTCAGAAGGCTTCATGAGCAGCAAACAACTCTGAGCGAACAACAATTTGGTGAGTTAAGTGTAAACGGATCAGAGACATATGGATTACATTTTTGGGGAAATACACACGGGCTTACAATGTAAAGCAGGGCAATGGTGGGGGGAGTGGAGAAGAGAATGCTTTGAAAAATGTGGTTTGGGTCTTGCCAATTGCAAAATGTTTGAAACAAATAATCTGAGATGCTTTGCCCAGCCTAGAGCATGGCTAGATTCACCCTTTCCTTCTACTTAGGTGTCATTTTCAGACTCGGCACGCACGCCAGTGTTGGTTTGGGTCTTGAGTAGATTTTTTTAAATGCAGTTATTTAGAAGTATCATTGCATGTGACTTCTGTGTATTCTCTGAGTGTGAAGGGTGGGGTGGTGTTGGGGAAGAACTGGGCATTTAGAAACATTTCTCTGCCTCTAGGCTAAACTGCTTCTGAACCCGTCTGGTATATTTCTACTTGTGGAGGGTCCCAATCCAGGCTGTGCTAGTGAGGTGATGTGGCAGCTTGAGAAAGTTACTTAAACTCAGTCTTTCCACCTGTAAAATGGGGATAATATTACCCACCACAGGGCCCATGGGGGTTGACATGCTGGATGGTGTAGTGTTAGGAGTACGGATTTAGGAGGCATATTCCTGGGATGCCATCACAGCTCTGACCCTCCTGTGAACTTGGGCAAGTTCTTTGGCCTCTCTGTGCTTTAGTTTCTTCATCTGTATCATGGGGAAAATGTTAGCATCCACCACATAGGGTTACCTTGAGAATTAAGAGTTATCATAATTAAATAACTTAGCAGAGTACCTGGCCCATAATAAGTGTTTGGCAAATGCTAACAGTCACTAGTTGTTTATAATTTCTCTTGTTCCATGAAGCCTTTGGATATTGTAGAACATAAGGCAACTTCACATTGAGTCGGGGGACAGGGCAGTACCTCACTCCATCTGCAGGGCTCCCCTCCAGCCCATGTACCTTTTCTTACTGCTTCAGCTTGTAGATTAATTCTTGATTTCTTTCACCCCCAATTAAAAGGCAGGTAGATGCCTCGGTCTAAAATTAGGCTCATCTTTTTCTCCCTTCTGGTATAGAACATTTTCTCTCATCTCCTTTACCACCATCTAATACCCAGAGTCACTTTGTTCAAGACTCCAACTAAATCGTACTAGAGTGTGAGCGAATTCTGGGGACTCAAATGGAAGAAAATCATGAGCTCAGAGTTGTGTTGCTTCAACACATTGCTTCTCAGTCCTTCTTGCACGTTAGGATGAACTGGGGAATGTTAAAAATGTAAGAGACGTTTTGAGGGTGGAGCTTGGGCATTAGTAAGTTTTAGAACTCTCTAGATGCTTCTAAGGTGTAGTCAGGGCTGAGAACCACTCTGGCTAAGGCATTCAGTGGGCATTGCAGGTGCTTCTTGTGGTCATTTATTACCCCTCCCCCTTTGAACTCATTGGCCCTTCCTTTGGAGGCCAGAAAAGACCTGATTTCTGTCCTTCATGCAGTGGGCAAGATTTCCTCTGGGGCTCTGTCTCTGGGTTGGCAAAAGCAAGGCCACTTCCTCTTGGAACCTGAGGCAGGCTCTGGGTCAGAGCTGCTGCTACCAGGTGGTTGGTGTTTCCCACCCACACCCCAGCTCTGCTCTGAGGAACTTGTCTGAATCCATCCCTTCTTTGCCTGCCTCATGCCTTCTAGCTGCTGTTTCTCTGCTCTTCCTCTCTTGATCAGCCCAGTTTTGCTTCTTCCTGTCCTTTTAGCTTCTTGGCCACTACCCTCTTCTGCTCTGTTAAACATAGTCTTAGAGGCTGTGCAGTGGAGTGAAGGAAGAGGGGACTTGGAGTCGGAGCTGGGTTTAAATCTCTCCTTGGGGACTTCCCTGGTGGTAAAGAATCCGCCTTACAATTCAGGGGACACGGGTTCGAGCCCTGGTCAAGGAACTAAGATCCCACATGCCGCGGGGCAACTAAGCCCGCGCGCCACAACTACTGAGCCTGCGCGCCTCAACAAGAGAGCCTGTGTGCCACAAACTACAGAGCCCACGCACCCCGGAGCCTGGGTGCCACAACTAGAGAAGAGAGAACCCACATGCCACAACTAGAGAGAAGCCTGCGCACCACAAGGGAGAGCCCGCACTCCGCAACAAAAGATCCCGCAGGCGTCAGTGAAGATCCTGCATGCTGCAACTAAGACCCGACGCAGCCAAAAATAAATTAAATAAATAAATCTTAAAAAAAAATATCTCCTTGGCTGCTGACAAGTTACTTACTCTCTCTGGGCCTCAGCTCCTCATTTTGTAAACTAGGAATAATGTTGTCTAGATGTTTCTATTGCTGCGAAAATTAAGGGAGGTAAGGCAGGGGTATCTGTTGTGGCGGTGGCAGCAGGTGCCTACAATGGTGACGGGGGTGATGGTGGTAGTGGTGGTTTTGGTAATGGTGTTGGTGGTTTGGTAGTGGTTGTAGTGGTGACCGACAGTAGTGTTGGTGGTGGTCGTGGTGACAGAGATGTCTGTGATTGATGGTGGTGGTGGTGATCAAAGTTCAGTCAAGAAAGCAGAAAGTAGGAGGAAAAGCTGTTCAGAGGAACCGCATGGGAAGCAAAGACAGAAGGGTCTTTGTTTGCATTGCCTGAGGCCATGGGAATCACTGGTTGTATTGGTTAGCATTGGATCAAGAAAGCGCAGCTACTCTGAGTGACATGGAATAAGGGATTCACTATAGAGGGTAGAAGCTTCCTCAACACTGTGACTCCTAAGCACTAGAAGCACTAGAGGGAACACCTACAGCCTGAGGATGCTGACCACCAAAGAGACCTCTAGGTCCAGCTGGAGGATTTAGCAGGAGTAGATACCAGGAGCAGAGAGGAGGGTCAGTGCCAAGAAAAGAAGCCATTTAATGGGACACCAGGGTGAAGCCAGAGGTACACCGGGATCCCGAAGAGGGCCAGGTGTTTGCAACCTTACCCAGCCCATGATTGTGAAATCAAGGATGAGTACGAGAGATGTCCAGTCTTTGGCATGCCCTCAGCTTGTCTCTAGTTACACAGTTATCAGGCCACCCTCTTCCTAATACTCTGGCTTCTGAAGCCTTCATTTACCAACAGATAGAATTATGATCTTATTTTTATTTTGTAATTTGCAAATTTTCTTTATCAAAGATGCATTTAGAATTTGGCTTGACTATATGCTCTCCCATTGGTCTGTCACTGTTCTAATCTACATCACATATACTTGGGTGGCGGGAAATGAAGTAGTTGGGTTTGAGTGTTGTGCTGTGAAATGAGTGGTTGGAGATTTGGTAGTCAGAATCATATTCTCCACTCCCTCTTTTTCTTTATTTACTTTGCTACCTGGTTTGCGAATATTTTCTCCAGTTGCGAGCAATTTACACAAATTGTAAACTATGTAACTGCTGTAATCTCTGTAACTATGACTAGAGACTGAAAAATGACCAGTTGTCATCAGATCTGAAAACTTGTAGAAAGGGTCCACTCGCTGGTGGCCTCATGCCTGACACTTCTCAGATGGTGGACAAGTTATTGTAATTATTTGCACCTCAGCTTTCTCATCTGTAAAATGAACAGGTTGCCTTACATTTCATGCTGTGTTCCTTGAAGCCCTAGGTGTTGCTAGAGAACTCGTTGGGGGCTTGGGGTTGCGAAGGGCATGGGGTCCAGGCTCCCCACATCTCTAACTCAACTAGCAAAGAGCCACTTATGTCTACTTTATATATTTGGTTTCTGTGGTAGATTGGATTACTGATCAGCAAATAAGTCACTCCCTTTCTCTCTTCCTTGGAGCAGACCACATTCTCCTGTCCTTCTGGTTTGGGGCTTGGCCATGTGACTTACTTTGACTTACTTTTGAATTATTTATGGAATGTGAGAGGATGTGATGTTAGCAGAGACTTTAAACATGTACTTGCCTGGTTTGGCGCCTCTTGTGCTCTTCTGTTTACTATGAGAATGTGCTCACAGGTAGCCACTGGGCAAAGAAAATGAGAGATGTGTGGCGCAGACCTAAACCCAACCCATAGCCTGAAGCAGAACTTCCCCAGCCAAGTCCCATCCAGACCAGCTTACGATCAACCTGAAGATCTGTAGGCAGAGAATAAATGTTGTTAAAAGCATTCTAGGGCTTCCCTGGTAGCGCAGTGGTTGAGAGTCCGCCTGCTGATGCAGGGGACACGGGTTCGTGCCCCGGTCCGGGAAGATCCCACATGCCGTGGAGCAGCTGGGCCCGTGAGCCATGGCCGCTGAGCCTGCGCGTCCGGAGCCTGTGCTCCGCAATGGGAGAGGCCACAACAGTGAGAAGCCCGCGTACTGCAAAAAAAAAAAAAAAAAAAAAAGCATTCTATTTGGGGGTGGTTTGTTACACAGCATCATTGCAGCCATAACTAATACAGCTTATAAATATGTTTTAGTGAATAATCAGATCCTTTGGTTTAAAACAAGTTTGAAAAGCACTGGCTTTGTTGATTCTCCAGCTCCTCCATTCAGTTCTAACATCTTATGGTTCTTTCTCTGTGTGTATATAGGAGAGGGAGGGAGAATGAAAGGGTTTTGGAAATGAGAAAAATCTTGTGGAAAAAAAGAAAAGAGAAACTGTTTTTCTTTCTGAGGGATGAGGAGGTTGTTAGGGAACAGAGGTAGGTACATCCACAGTTTAAGGATGTTTTATTTCTTCTTTGAATCCTCCAGTAAACAGATTTCTCCCCTGGCATTATTTCACACTGTTACATTATTTCATCGTTTTTTGTGTTCCATTTGCACAATCTCTGAAATCCCAGGAGGAAGGTGAAAGAATAACATTGCACATAGCCCTGGGTTGTGTTGTATTTATTTCAGTTCAGGATGGGCCATTCTCTTGGGCTTAACCTTGTACTGACCTTTTTGATTCCAGACAAGATGGCAAAGCTTTGCTAACAGATTCAAAATCATACTCTTAAGGAACAGAAACAGTTTACTTTCCCAGCCAAAGACGTTTTCCATTCTTATTATTTGTGTTCGTGGTCACAAATGAGGTTCCAGGGAGGTAATTTTGAGGAATTCGTAGACTACTTTACTGCTGAAGTGCATGCATATATACCCTGGGGTCTTAAACAGTTGGCATGCCACCCCAAACTCTGGATAGATTAACAGCAGTTTGGAGGGAGGAGGAAGGTTTTAGACTATTTTCAGGCTAATTTTTGCTTCAGCCCTTTGCAACATGGTTTCATTTTACTCCTAAAGTTTTGAGAACATCTCAAATGTACATGTAAAACCATTGTCCAAAGCCAAGAAAAAGCAGTATTTGTATGCCCTCTGTTCTAACGAATAATTAAAGGGTTACTATATCATGTTTGAAGGTAGGTTGCACAACATTTTGGATCAGGTAATGGAAGGATGGTTCTATGTCCCAGAAAGAGTCTTTGTGGGGTTTGGGACCCCAGCACGAGGCAGGGTTTGAGGCCATCTCTGCCATCAGCCTGTGCTCAGGTTGTGTCTTACACTGATGGCCATCTGAATCTGGGTATCAAGTGATTCGCTTGCTTGTTTATACTTTGAGGACAACAGAAACTGCTTAATATTTAATGCCAGAAATTGGCACTGCCTATGCATAGGGAGCTCTACGGTCGTGCTCTGGAGGACCTGAGTCTATGACCCACAGTGCCATGTAGGACTTGAGGAGACAATTTATTTTAGGTTGACTAATGAGTATCTAGCAAAAAAAGTGCCAATAATTGTATTTATTGAGTTCCAGGAGATTTTAAAATAAAAGCCCTTTTCTGGTAACCTCTAAAAAGAATAAAAGAATATATACCTACCCAACTAATAGAAAGGAAAGATGGAATTAAAAAAGATAAAATCAATTTAGATAAAGGCAAGCAAATAGTAAGGTGGGATATTTAAATCCAAATGAGTCAATTACTACATTAAATGTTAATGAACTAAATATTACAATTGAAAGGTAAAAGTTGTCAGACTGAATAAGAAAACAAAACCCAAGTATATGCCCCTTACAAGTGACATACTTCAAAATAAGGTGTCTATAAATGGCCACAGCTTTTTCTGAAAGCAGCATGGTGGTATGTACCAAGAGTCATAAGCTTGTTCACACTCTTTCATCTTTTAAGTCCTTATAATAGTTAAGACTTCAGAGTCTAGAGTGGGATAGACCTTAGTTCAAATACCATCTCTGCCCTGTACAAGCTGTGTGATCTTGGGCAAATAATAATCTTTGCATTTTCCATCTGTAAAAGGAGGGTAATTAATACTTTTCCCAAAGGGATTTTTTGAGCAGTCAGTGATATTTGAGGTAAAAAGTGCTTAGCCCAGAGCCTGGCATGTGGTAACTACTCAATAAATATTAGCTGTTATAATCACCACTACAGCTGTTTTTATTATCAGGGAAATAATTATATCAGGGATCTAATTAAGCTAAAGGAAAATGTTGTACGCATAAAGATGTTTATTGCATCATGTCTATAAAAATAAGAAATTAGATGGGAATTCCCTGGCGGTCCAGTGGTGAGCACTCTGCCCTTTCTTTGCCGTGGGCCTGGGTTCAATCCCTGATCAAGGAACTAGGATCTTGCAAGCTGTGCAGCGTGGCCAAAAATAAATAAATAAATAAAAAATTAGAAACAATCTGAAAGTCTCATTCACTCATTCAATCATTCAATTCAACAAACATTTATTGAGATCCTGTTGTGTGCCAAGCATTGTTTCCCACTGTTTGGGAAAGATCCCTGTTTTTGTGATGGGGAACATATAGCTAACCTGTGGGGCAATAAGTCAATGGAATGTTCTGCAGCTGTTAAAACAATAGCAATGAAGACATGGAAAGTTGTTTGTAGTATCAGTAAAATCAAAAAGTAGAAGAGGGGCTTCCCTGGTGGCGCAGTGGTTGAGAGTCCGCCTGCCGATTCAGAGGACATGGATTCGTGCCCCGGTCCGGGAAGATCCCACATGCCGCGGAGCAGCTAGGCCCGTGAGCCGTGGCCGCTGAGCCTGCACGTCCAGAGCCTGTGCCCTGCAACGGGAGAGGCCACAACAGTGAGAGGCCCGTGTACCACACACACACAAAAAAAAAGTAGAAGAGGAAAACATGGATACCTTAAAATATGTGTGGGTGGAGCATTTGAAAATGAAAATGGTTGAAAGAGTGATGGGATCATGTGTTTTGTTTTGCAATAATATGAAATGTTTTTACAGTATTATGAAAAAATATATGTAAGTAATTGAGAAAAGCAAATTGGCACAAGAAAAGCCTCTTATGGTTTAGGAATCAAAGTGAGGCCTGTAGGCAGAAGAGGAAATTGCCTAGATATCAGGGAAGGAAAATTTGCTATTTCAAAACAGGAATGACTGTTGCAGCTTCTCTGTGCATGGGATCAGTGGGTTTCATGCCAGGGGAAGGTGTTTTTTTTTCTTAAGGAAACCTTATTAAGCAGATGAGAAAAAGAGGCCCCGAAGCCACTAGGAAGAGAGTGTTCAGACTTAAACATGTCCATATAATAAAGTAACAGAAATTTTCCATTTTCCCTTGGCAGTTTGTGGGTAGAGGGAGACAGAGGGATTTAGAGCCTGGAAAACTGGGAGAAGATAAGCAAGAAAAGATCCAGCTAGAGAGGGTGAGAGTGGTGGGAACAGAATAGCAACTTTAAGAACACTGATGACCAATATTCAATTTTACGCTACTTTCTGTTATGTTTTTTCCAAACTTCAGTCAAAGTATGATTAGGCACAAAAGTGATTCTCCATTCATTTGGGGAATGAATTGGGGGAGGGGGTAGTGTCCGAGGGGAGGGGAGCACACACAGGTGCACAGAGAAAACCATAAATGCAGGAGGCAAGATGGTAAACACAGACCAAGAAGTCCCTGGAAGGGAAGATTTATGTGAGGTGGCCAGGAGACCATGAGTGCCCCTGCCACGCCCCCACTTAGGAGTCTGGAGGAGAGTACTGTACTCCCATGGGATGGGGGCTCAGGCCATTTGTTTGGATATTAAAAGAAGGCTGGTGCCATAGGATGGACGTTCAGAGTTCACATACACAGCTGATCTGAGGGATCCTGGCCAGAGGTTACCTTTTTCATGTTGACCCTTCTTGGAACCTTGAACTACTTCATCGCCATCATTAGCAATACAATCTTTTGCAAATGGACACCACTCAGCCCAGAAATCCTGCTGCTTTAGGTGCGGCAAGGTCTGGGAGAAGTCCTGACTTTCCATGAAGGCCTTAGGGAGAATGGGTTTGGCAGATCACTTAGCCATTTAGGCAGGAGGTTGGGCAGGTTTCGGTGGATGTTGGCGTGGGGAGTGAAGGACAACAAACAGACTTGAGTAAGAGTGATTCTAGGGTCCTGAGGCTGGACAGTGTCGGATGGAGGTGGAGGTGGTGGAAGGGACAAAAAAAGGGGAATGGGGTCTAGACCTGCTCCCAGGGGACCTTGTGACAATGGGCCTTTTAGGAATGGTGCTCAACTTCAAGGCTTCTAGAATAGCAACACTGTGTGGCCTCGGTGGACCAAGGAGGGGCTGGGTGGGAGCCGTCTGCCCCAGGTGCAGGGCACAGGGGAGGGGGCGGGGGAAAGGGGAGTACAGTGTCTGCAGAGAATTCAAAAACAGTAAGAAAACAAACTGCATTACAAATAGCTCAATTTCATTTCTTTTTATGGCTGAGTAATATTCCATTGTATGTAGATAGCTAGTGGGAAACAGCCGCATAGCACAGGGAGATCAGCTAGGTGGTCTGTGACCACCTAGAGGGGTGGGATAGGGAGGCTGGCAGGGAGGGAGACGCAAGAGGGAAGAGATATGGGAACATATGTATATGTATAACTGATTCACTTTGTTATAAAGCAGAAACTAACACACCATTGTAAAGCAATTATACTCCAATAAAGATGTAAAAAATAAAGAAAAGAAAAGAAAACAAACCGCATCATGTGTCAACAGTTCCAGACACCGTGGTGATAAATACCCCTCCCTGCTGGGACAGCCGGGTTCGGGCCATCCCTGCTCCCTGGTCCACTGTCTCTGCTGTGAGATGGGGAGCAGCCGGAGAGGGGAATCCAGAAGGGGCACGTGCAGGAGAGAAGCCCAGATTCCTCCACCCAGTGAATGAGAGACTTCTCAGGACTGAACTTGAAAAACATGAGCCTGGCTAAGGGCGGGACAAGAAAATCCTCAGAAGACGGCAGCTGAGCAGAGGTAAAGCAAACTTCGGTGCCAAGCCGGTGGCAGCTGGGTATACAGGTGGCTCACATCCTCTGCGAGCGCTCAAGATTCGTGTCTTTTCAGAGAAAACAAAAGACGTAATCTCAGCTGTGATGGCAGGCTAGTGCCTCTTCCATGAAAGATCACAGCCCCAGCACGATTTGCAGAGACTATTCTAAGAAAAGCTGGAAAAGGAGCACTTGGTCATCCTATAGACCCTGGGGCACGCCTCAGGGCTGGGAGGAAGCCTAGATCCCTTCTTAATCCAACTGTGTATAAGGATGGAGGCCAATGAAGCTTAGATGGGCAGTTACCAGAGCGTGGTCCTCTAGCCAGCAGCCTCAGCATCACTTGGGCACTTGTTAGCAAAGCAGATTCTCAGACCCCACTTCACACCTACTGAGTCAGAAACTCTGGAGCTGGGGCCAGCAATCTCCATTTTAAGAAACCCTCCTAGTGATTCTGATGCCTGCTAAAGTTTGAGAGCCACAGATTCAGAGTGGACTCTGGGGTTTGTTTTCCTCTGAGAGGTGGTGACAGGTAACCCCCCTCCTCTTCCTCAATCCGGGAACCTGGGACTTGCGGGGCTTCGAGGGTGAATGATAGGACAGGGTTAGGGAAGAAGACACAGGTAGGTTTTTGTTTGTTTGTTTGTTTGTTTTTAGTTTTTATTCGTGAACAGCGTTAGTTAGCTACTGGATCTGTGGACTGTATTGTGAAAGATTCCAAAGACACCTCAATAATTCCATTCCAGTGTCTCATTCTTCTTATGTTTGGAAAATTTAATCCAATGGTCTTACCCAGTCCCTAGTGTTTGGGCAAGTTCTTCCAATTGTCTAATGAAATCCCTTCTACTGTACATGCAAATCTTGAGGGAATACGACCCTAGAAATGACAACTTTCATCACAAGGTTTTTGATCCTAACATTCAAAGCTGGGCCCAGGCAGCCCTGTGTGTAGTGGACACTCCTGGTCACCTGCTGAGGCCCTGGGGCATGAATAGTGGCCAGGATCATCACACCGTGTTGGGAGGCTGTGTAATGAGGCAGAGAGCACATCAGTTTTGAGAGTCAGGTAGGGTTAACACTGGGCTCTCCTGTTTATAAGCTAGATGACCTCGGGCAAGTTCTTAGTCTGTCCCGAGGCTCAGTTTGCTCGTCTCAAAATTGGGGCTAATTCACTAAAGCATTGTGCAAAATCTTGGGGGTAAGAGTGTGATGTGCTTGTTCATTAGGACTGGAAGGTGCCAGAGGGGATGCTAGAGAGGAGTGCAGGGGGCATGGCATCCCTCCCTTTACAAAACCACTTGCCAGGCTTATTTTATACTTCGAACATTTTGAATTTTACCTGGAGGGCCTTTACATGTAGAGCCATCCCAATACTCCCAGGGTGGAGGGATACTTCACGTGTTGATTTAAGCATGTGAGATGCTGGGGTGAGACACCATCATGTCTCTGAGGCTTTCTCAGAGTCTTACGGGGCAATATCTCAGTGTTTGCAAACTTGTCACCACAAATGGCATTGCCCCGACTGAACGCTGAGAGACTCTGGTGGGTGAATGCAGCCCATGCTCTGTGCTGATGGGGAGTCATGGTCAGGATGGCTGTGTCTAAGAGTGAGCAGCCAGACAGGAGGCAGATGTGAGTCATCTAAGGTCACTGGGTTTAAAGGCAACTGGGAGAGGCTGGTTTGTTGGCCATGGTGGGCACTTCTTCCTGCATCAGATCCCATGCACTGCCTTCCATGTGTCAGACGCTGGTTAATAAGACAGGAGAGGTCCCATCCGCAACTTGCTCACAGTCCAGGGTGGCCCTGGGCAAGAGTGGTCAAAATGTCTGCACTCCGTGTGTGAAAATGACCAGAGGAGAGGTTTTTGAGCTTATGGGGTATGCCCACTCCCCAAAGATATCTGCGTCCTAATCTCCGGAACCTGTTATATTACTTTTTGTGGCAAAAGGGACTTTGCAGAAGTGATTAAGTTACGGATCTTGAGATGGGGAGATTATCCTGAGTTTTCTGTGTGGACCCAATTGAATCACAAAGGTCCTTCAAAGTGGAAGAGGGAGACAAAAGAGATTCAGAAGGTGGTGTTTCTGTGGAAGAAGAGGGATGCCGTGTGAGAAGGATTCAACCTGCTGTGGCTGACTCTGAAGATGAGCTGAGGAATGCGGCCAACAGCCAAGGAATGCAGGCAGCTTCCAGAAGCTGCAAAAGACAAGGAAACAGATTCTCTGCTAGAGCCTCCACGAAGGAATGCAACCCTGCTGACACCTTGATTTTATCCCAGTGAGACCCATGTCCACTTCTCACCTACAAACATGTAAGATAATAAATCTGTGCTGTTTTAAGTCACTAGATTTGTGGTAATTTGTTATAGAAACCATAGGAAACATAAATGAAGCTCTCTGCACCAGTATTTAGGCGAAGGCTACCTGTTTGTCCCCAACTCTAAGAAGGGGCCCACAGACTCTGTATGTGAGGTCTTGTGAGGTCTTGTGTTGGGTTGTGGGGCTGACTGGCTGCATTGAATCTCTGGAGATCCCAGGTTGTGTGCGGTGGGAAGTCCAGATCCAGAGGGCAGAAATGCTCATAGCCACTTTTGAGGATGCTCTTGGGGTGCCACAGAAACCACCATGTGGCAGGTGGCATGGAGAGATGGAGCCCCAGTGGAATTTTCCAGGTCTGTCCCAGAACAAGTCAGGCAGGAGAAGCTCAGTCTTGACCTAAACACTGCATCTTTCTTGGGTCTTAGACATCCTTTGCTGTCATGGAGAGAGTACAGGACTTAGGCTCGGTTCTATCCCAGCCAGATCACTTACGTGTTGGTGCAACCTTGGACAAATTACTTACCTTCTCCTAACCCTAGTTTTCTCACTTATAAATATGCACTTTGCCATGTCGTTATGAGGAAGGCTGTTACAACATATAAATAAGACAATATATGAAGCACCTGGTACATCATGGAAGGGCGAACTTTTCCGGAGAAGGACAACTGTGGGGTCCTGTCCAGCTTGGTGACTGGTGGCAGAGCCAAGTGTGAATACCTTCCCGCTGGCTCATGTGGGAGCCGTGGTTTGTCAGAGATTTGGAGCTGTTGGGAATGGCTCCAAGCAGGCAGTCCACTCTCTAGCCCCTTTGAAATAAGATATGCAGCTGGTCTCTTCCTCCAGGTTTTAGGGAAGGGATGGGAAATTGCACAGCCCAGGGCATTGATGGGTCTGGCTTCTTTGGACCTCAGTGGTAGCAATAGCAGGGAAGGAGATCAGAACAGCTTGATGAGCCTTGGAAAGCACAGCCGTCGCCCTGGCCAATGAGTCTTCAGGAGACCAGGCATCTTTTGGCCTCCTTCTAAGCCCCTGGAGTGACACTGCCAGGCCTCTCCATGTCGGGGCTATTTTCCTGACATTAGCATCCTTCCATAGCCGATGTGCTTCTACGGGGCAAGACAGAACACCTGATGTCCATCCCTGACTCTAGGCAGCTCTTTGGTACCCGACACCCTAGAGTTAAGGTAGAGCTGCGTGGGAAGGCAGTGCTGGAAAGGCAGAGTCGCCAAGCAGACCTCTT
The DNA here is from genome assembly GCF_025265405.1 of Mesoplodon densirostris. NCBI lineage: Eukaryota > Metazoa > Chordata > Mammalia > Artiodactyla > Ziphiidae > Mesoplodon > Mesoplodon densirostris. Next base: position 31,886,276 of record NC_082663.1, read on the forward strand.
TCTGGGGCTTCCACCTACCGCCTCTCCTACCTACCACCCAGCCCGCGATGTCAGAGACCCTCAGGCTGGACCCTCACTTGTGTGCTCCTGGGTAAGTGAGAGTTTACAGTAGACAACCCAGAGGACTGGGCTCCAGAATTTTCTGACTCCCTAAATTTGAGAATAAAGTGAGAATCGGAGAATGTACAACTTCTTGGTTTCCTCTAAATTCTCATTTCCCTTGAGAGGCCAGTGTTTCTGGGCCTGGCCTTGCTCATTAACTGCGGTGAACCGCCTTTCCAAATTTCCTTGAGGTTTTACCCCTCACTTGATAGCAATTTTTCACAGAGAAACACGTTTTTAAAAATCACCTACCAGAATCACTTCATACGTGTCGTCTGTGAGTAATGGAGCTGAGTCCAGTGTGGTCCTGGTCAGCTGGCTGGGCTCCTTGCACCAGTTCCTCAGACATGCCAGCCTCAAATTGGTACTGCAAACAAGTACCGCAACCAAATTGGTACCGCAATCACTACATTCCCTAGGACTTTGGAGTTGCTTCATACTGGGGGTTTGAAATGAAATGAAATGAAACTGGCACTCTGCGGTGCCCACATCCCATCCTTCCTCTCTACCCCTTTTAACCACTTCTGTGCTTATTACCTAGGGGCTGGGTGGTAGGAAAGTAATCGGATTGCCCTAATGCAAGCTAATCTACCTCAGATGTTTGCACATTTATCCAAGTGGATTTTGATTTAGTAAAGGATCAAATGTGGATGAGGGTTTTTTTAGAATTGTTATTTGGGGGATTATTTTGACTCTATATTTGTGTACTTTGTATACTCTTTGGGCTATGATTTTTTTAAAAGAAGAACTGCAGTGGCCATTAGGAAAAGAATACCCACTGTACATTGGGAGTAAGAAACATGAAAGAAAATTATTTGAATGTAAACTTTAAGCATTCAGAAGATTTTTATTAATAAGTGAACATGTATTATTAATAATAAAAATAATCATTAACACTTATTATTAATAATAAATAATAATTATTAATTATATTAATTTATAAGAAGATGGAATGTAGGTTTTTTGTACCAAGCATAGTTCTAGGCACTGGAGAATACTATGATGATATTAAGTCTTCCTCTTTAACTCTCTAGGTCTTTCTACCTTCCTCACCATTCATACAAATATGTCATTCAGCTCAGTGATGCTTATGTGGAGCCTTGAACAGGTGTCAGATTAATTTTTCCTTAAATCAGTGGTTCTAAACTGGGGCAATTTTGGTCCTTAGGGGACATTTGACAGTGTCTGGAGAACCAAACTAGATGTTACTGGCATCTAGTGGGTAGAGGCTAGGGATACTGCAAGACGTTTTATAATGCACAGAACAGCCCCAGACCCCTACCCAACAATGAGTTATCTGGGCCAAAATGTCCGTAGTGCTGAGGTTGAGAACCCTTGCTCTAAATCATGAGTTCTTCCCTGCTGGGAGCTAATGTGTAATGAGAAATGCTACTGGTATGAGTGCACAGAGTTTGGCCCCAGAGGTAAGAACATTTGAGATTCTGTACCCTGGCTTGTAACTACAACATCAAACCCTGTAATACGGCCCTGTCTTTGTAGATGGTACTCATGGTTATTTGCTGAAAAAAATCTATCTTGGGTCTTCCCGACTTGCTGTGTGACCTTGGGTAGATCACTTAAACTCTCTGGGCCGTAATTTCCTCATATAAAATGCAAAGTTTGCAGTATATGATCTCTAAGGTACTTTTCAGTTTTCACATGCTATGCCCGTAACAGTGAATGAAGCATGCAAACGCTGCTCTTCCTGTCCTCTAGGTGCTTATACTCCAAGCTCCCTGGTCTGCCATTCCTTCAAATCAGGGTGACCTTCCCTCTTGCTCCTCCCATTATCTGATCAATTTCTGAGCCAATTTTTATAAAAATGATGCAATCTTAAGGCCCTGGGGTTTCAAATAGCTCTTGGTAAGTTAGAAGTCAATAAATATTTCACAATTAAACCCAAAATAGCAACCTGACTCCTCCCTCGAATTAAACAGATTGAAATGTTCTCCTCAGTGGGAAGTGGTGGGAAAAGAATATCTCAGCAATTGAAGACATATGTGGATATGGCGGTTTTACCCTCTGGCTATATCAAAGAGACAGATTCCTAAAGTGTCTTCAAGGATGACCTGCCAATATCAGCACTTTGGTCCAGATAAATGGAGTCAGAGGTAAAGCACGGGTATATGTTTGCATTTTGGGAAGGAGAGGCTGTAGCTTCCCAGTCTTTGTTATGACTGTGTCTAAATAAGCATGTTAATCAATCGGAACTCAGTAATAAGCCCCGTCTACATAAGTTTCATAATCCTCTCTGACTTGAAGCCAAGTATCAGGACTGGAAACAGTTGATTGAAACTGGTCCCTTCTGTGAAAGCTAAAATTAGTGGAATAGAAATATCCTTCTGAGAAGTTAAAAGACTTCTCATTTACAACTAGCCACTGGAGACATTAATAAAGACAGAACTCCAAAAGCCAAACAATTACTAACCTTGTCCATAGAAATTTGTTCTTCTATTATGGATTTGCTAATAGTTGGTTAGTCCTGGCCCTTAATAGTGATCAAAGGTGGACAGAGAAGTAATGAGCCATGAACTAGGAGAAGTCGATTCGGAAAGTACGGGCTTGGGCCTGCTCCCATTGGCCATTGACCATTCAGAAGCCCATTCTCCTGCCCATCAGATTATTCTGGGCAGCCTTCCCCAAATCCAGCCCGTTGTGTAGAACTCTTAGGCAAAGCTGGCACTTGGAAACCCCAGTTTTATGAATGTCTCAGTTACAGATTTCTGGTCTTAATTACGGGGTTGGAGAACTGATGTGTGTTTTCTAAGATTAGCTTTTATACCAGCTACTGTAACTGGCTAGGCTCTAGTCTTGCAGAAGCAGCCTGGCAGCTGGAGAGAAATGACTTTACGTGATGGAGCAAAGAGTCATCGGCATGTTTGGGAAAAGCCTTTTACAGAAACCCTTTTTGGTTTATGTGCGCTAGCTGGGGATTTTGACTTGGAAAGGAAAAAAGGTAAGTAAATGATAGTAGTGGGTCAGTTATATTTTTAAAAGTTTGGAAGTTAATGATTTTATGACCAGTCTGAGAACTGTTACAGCATAGGATCCATTACTACCAGATGTTTTCCTCCTCCAGCATATGTTATTGAGTACCTATAACTGTTCCTGGGCTGTGCAAAGGGGATGCAATGGTGAATCACCCAACATAGTCCCTGCCCCCATGGGTCTTGCAGTCTAGTCTTTGCCCAGTTGTTTTCACTTAAATTTTCACTATACAGTTTTTAGTATAGTGCTTGTATCATTTATTGATTGTCACAATAATATGTGTAACAAACCATCCTGAAACTCAGTGACTGAAAATAATTGGTTATTTATTAAGCCTGTCAGCAAGACGGCAGTTTAGGCTGGGTTTGTTTGGGCAGTTCTTCTGGTCTTGGGCTGTCTAGTATGATGGTCTCAAGGGTTGGTTGATCTAGGATGGACTCAGCTGGGAGGTTCTTCTGGTCTCAGCTGAGTTCACTCACATACAAGTCTGGCAGTTGATTGGCTGGGGCCTTTGGGGTCATTGGGCCATGTGTTTCTCATCCTCCAATGGGCTAGCCCTGGCATTTTCTCCAAGCAATTGCAGACGAACAAAAGCAAAAGTAGAAACACTTGAGTGCTTCTTTTTAAGCTTTGGCTTGTATCAGGTCTGCTCAATGTTCAAAGCAAGTCACAAACTGAGAACGAAGGAGTGGGGAAATATGTGCCCCCTTTTGGTCGGTAGAGCAGCCAAGTCACATTGCAAAGGCCGAGGATCCAGAGAGGGGTGAAGGGTTGGAGCCATAGTGGGATGAGTCTATCCCTGTGCTTGTTGATGATATGGTCAGCATTGTCTTTTTACTAGTAGAAAAGGCAAGTATATGTACCTATGTTTATTTAAATACGTTTTTGCTTCAGTTTAAGATGAAACACTACTATCTTCAGTAGGAAAAAATAATTAGTTAAAAATACTTTTTAATGAAAAAAAAGTACATGGAAAAAAAAAAGGTGGCTTTAGGAAATTTGGGATAGTGAGCAGACTTACTAGCTGTGAAAGATAATTTGTTCTGGAGTAGGATATGGGGAGAGGGAGGTAAAGGTCGAAAGTTAGGATGGAAATAGATTGTGAAGGACCTTAACCTTCAAGCGGAGGAATCTGGACCTTTCCTTTTTTTTTTTTTTTTGCGGTACGCGGGCCTCTCAGTGTTGTGGCCTCTCCCGTTGCGAAGCACAGGTTCCGGACGCACAGGCTCAGCGGCCATGGCTCACGGGGCCAGCTGCTTCTCGGCATGTGGGATCTTCTCGGACCGGGGCACGAACCCGTGTCCCCTGCATCGGCAGGCGGACTCTCAACCACTGCGCCACCAGGGAAGCCCTGGACCTTTCCTTTTAATGTGAGTAATAAGCACATGTTAATATTAAAACGGGGTGGAAGTTGAAAGTGACATTGGAGTGAAATAACGTTAAAGTGTAGACTTGTCTAACTGCTTGTTTTCTGCTTTTATTGAAATGCTAATGTCGGTGGGTGGATGGAAACGCTGTAGTGTGGGGTTTGGCTAGTTCTAGAGAGTTTACATGAAACAAAGTACCCCAGCCACTCACTTGGTGAGTCTAATGGCTTTGCTCTTTTTTGTAACTTCTTGCACACTTAAATATTGTACAGCTACTATGTAAACGTATGTGGGTTTTTTTTTTTGTTTTGTTTTGTTTTTTTTGCAGTACGTAGGCCTCTCCCTGTTGTGGCCTCTCCCATTGCGGAGTACAGGCTCTGGACGCGCAGGCTCAGCAGCCATGGCTCACGGGCCCAGCCGCTCCGTGGCATGTGGGATCCTCCCGGACCAGGGCACGAACCTGTGTCCCCTGCATCGGCAGGCGGACTCGCAACCACTGTGCCACCAGGGAAGCCCAAACGTGTGTTTTTTTTAGAAGGGGGACCAGGTAAGTGTAGATAAGATGAACTGATGATCATCTCCTCCAAATACAGGAAAAACACTTTTAAATAAATAAAAAATAAATTTTACCACTAGCACAGGAAGATAGATCAATCTCTCTATCTCTAAACTTATACCTAGTAAATGACGCTATGCCTGAATGTTCATTAGTATGTTTATATTTCGTACAAGTTACTTTTCAGGGTTGAGGTTCATGCTCAGCCAAACCTTTCTGGAGTTGACATTTGTAATCGAGACAAAACGTTTTTCTTTTTCCTTTTTTTTCCCCCCCAAACGGAGGCAACAAAATCCATTGCAGTCAAGCTGCAGTTCTCAATCTGGGCTGCACATTAGAATCATCCAGGGAGCTTAAAAAAAAAAAAAAATCCAGTGTCTAGAGTCTCTGAGTTTAGGGCCCAGGCATCAGGATTTTAAAGAGCTCCCAGGTGATTCTAGTGTACCAGCAAGATTAAGAACCACTGCAGTGGGTGAATAAACAGAATCTTGGTGGCCTGGGCTTTTCTCTGCTGGGCTTTCAGCTTTCACGGTATGTTTTCTGCCAGTGCCTCTGCACTAACCATCCCATCCCTGATTGCTAATCCTCCCTGTAGCTGTGGTTTTCCCGGGAAACCACTACACAGCAAAGCAAATTCTCTGCAGCGGTGTTTTGCATTATCCTCCCTTGGTTTCTGCTGCCCACCTACCGGCTTGCCTGTTGGTGTCCGCTCGCTCGTTACCCACATGTGAGGCGGTGGTGCGGAGCAATGCCAGGGGCTCCGGGAAGGCTGGCACACTGGGTGCTGTGACTTGGTACCCATGAAACTGCACTCAGTCCCTTTCAGTCGGCCTTGCAGTGAAGGCCGCCCTCCTCGGGTCTCGTGAGGACTCGGCAGGATAACGCATGTGTAATGGCGGATTGAATGGGCTGGACTCACTGGGGAGAAGCAGAGAGTCACGTTATTCCTGATCACCATTGCTTTTCAAACAGGTTCTTTCGGCTTTTCCTTCCCTGTCCCTGGAAGATTCCGTAGGTGTTTGGTCACTTTCGGGTATTTTAGTCTTGCTTTCTGGTGTTAAAATATTAGGATCCAAATCAAAATTTCAAGTTTTCTTCCAATTCAGAACTTCGAGGTCTGATCCAGCCTCGGGAACTTGCAGTGGGGAAGGGTAGAGTGTCCTTTGTTCTATGATTTCTCTTTTTTGCTGTTTCTTTCCTCTTCTGCCACTTATGGTGCTGCTGCTGGTTCTTTGTGGTTTTAATCTGATACTAATGCAGTTGAATTCTGGGGCTGATGCCCTCTGGGTGTCAATACTCAAATACTGGTGCACGCTCTCTCTCTCTCTCTCTCTCTCTCTCTCTCTCAGTGCTTTTGTAGGTCTTAAGATATATCCTTTCCCTAAAGGGGCATCAGGCACTGCCCACTGTCTCATTCCCTGACTTAGGGCTCACCCTCCTATTGACCACCTATGGTTCCTCTCTCCCTACTTCTGATCTCCTCCTACCTCTGAGCTTCTGATTATGGGATAACTTTACCTTTGGGGTTTCATCCTTTCAAGGTGGCTCAAGAATACCTGTCCTCCATGATTTTAACTGCTCCTGGGAGATATTTTGTATTCTTTGCCCACCCAACTCTGGAAGGACAGGCTGCACTCAAACTCTTTCATGTCCTGCTCTGGTTGTAGTGTTCAATGGCTCTGTTTCTGCAGCTTCTTGAGCATCATGCTGGGGGACAAGAGTTATTCTCTCTTTCAGGCAATTATATCCACCCTCTAAGGTTTGGTGACAGTGGAGAATGTCTCTCCCTGCCTCTCAACTGAAATGAATGGGATTCTCCAAGTATAAGGTCACAACTCCATTCCAAGAAGTCCATGCTCCCCAGTCTTCCTTTGATTATTTTTATTTCCTCTTATGTACTGGCTGAAGGTAAATGATGGACTATAGGTCACAGAATTAGCCTTTCCTCCTCTTTTTATATCTTGAAACAATCTCAAACTTTCTAAAACAATTGGAACGATAGTAAGTACAAAGAACGTTTTTTTCCTCTGAACCTTTTAAGAGTAGATTTCCAACTTGTATCCTATCACCCTGGAATATTTTAGAGGATGTTTTCTACAAAAAACATTTTCCTGTGTAACCACAATTCAAGCATCAAAATCGGAAAATGAATACTGATACCTTGCTATCATCTAATCCTCACACTCTATTCAAGTTTTGCCAATTGTCCTAATAATGTCCTCATAGCAAAAGGGTGTAGTTCAGAATCACAGGCTGCATTTGGTTGTCATGTGTCTCAGGTCTCCTTCAGTCTGGAGGCCTGAGAGACATGACAAGACATACCTTGATTTTTATCACCTTGACACTTTGAAGTTCACAGGCCAATATTTTGTAGCACGTCCCTCAATTTAGATGCTTGATGTTTCCTTGTGATTATATTCAGATTAGGCATTTTTGGGCAGGAATACCACAGCAGTTAGGTTATGTGCTTTTTACTGCATCTTACCAAGTGGCACAGATGCCTCTTTATGTTATTACTGGTGTTGTTACCTTTGATTGCTTGATTAAGTTAATGTCTTCTAGGCTTTCTCACTGAAAAGGTACTCTTTTTCCCTGTGTAATTAATACGTATTTTGTGGGGAGGTGTTTTGAAACTGTATAAACATCTCATTCCTAATTAAACATTCAATAGATTCATCTATTTATTTACATTTGTACAACTCATAGTTTCTCATTATACTGAACACATTTTAATTCTTCTTCTTATTTATTTTGTTGCTCCAATTGTCCCTGTTTTGGCCAGTGGGATCACATTCAAGCTGACTTCTATATTCCTTTCACATAAACCCTGTCATTGTTTGAGTGCTTTCTGGCACAGTAAGACGCTCTAGGCTCGTTTGTACTTTCTGTCCCCCAGTCCTGGAATCAGCCACTTCTCCAAGGAGCCCTGGTCTCTTTTAGTAGAAAATTGTATTTAGAAGCCAAGATCTGAGGGCTAGGTGCGCTCATTGTTATTGGGGTATTTCTGCTCCCAGGCCCTCTCTATGGCCAGAGCTAGAGTCTATATATACACATTTCTCTATCTATTGAAAACCATAAATTCACACAGATGTCTCCAGTTGGAATCCAACCCCAGGGTTCATTCTAGCTTTCCCCCTCTCTGTATTTGCAACTGTCTTGTCTAACAATGAGAAACCTTGCTTTCATTAGTAATTCATTTATTGATTTGATCAATGCCCTTGCATATCTCCCATGTCTGCTGCCATCATCTCCCTGATGGGGCCACCCTCTTCACTCTGTTTCAACGCTGATACCCTACTGTGGGCCAGTGTGGCTTCCTCTGTCTCTGCTGCAGAACCTTGCTCTGCCGCAACGAATGGCCGTAGGACTGAATTATTCAGAAAGGGAATGGAAGTTCAAGGGGCATTGAACCAGTCTTGAATCACCAGTGAGCAGGTCACATAGATTTTCCTGCACAAGGTCCCTAACCTGTCTGTTGTTCAAAGACCCCAGAGGGTCCATGTAGAGAATTCAGGGGGTCTGTGAAATTGGATGGAAAAGTTTTAACTTTGATGGGAAATAATTACATCTTTATTTATTTATTTTTTTGCGGTACGCGGGCCTCTCAGTGTTGTGGCCTCTCCCGTTGCGGAGCACAGGCTCCGGACGTGCAGGCTCAGCGGCCATGGCTCACGGGCCCAGCCGCTCCGCGGCATGTGGGATCCTCGTGGACTGGGGCACGAACCCGCGTCCCCTGCATCGGCAGGCAGACTCTCAACCACTGCGCCACCAGGGAAGCCCAACATCTTTATTTTTTAATTTCTAACTGAATGTTACCATTTCCTTCAATTATGAACGTAGGCAACACCACAATAGTATCAGCAGTGCCTGTGACTTTGTCAACAACGGGAATCACACATATTTTCATGGCACATTGCAGGTGGTGTAGAAACTATTATTTATGCTCATTGCTACTTTCAAATTATGTTAATTATGAGACTCTCCTTTCAGTCTTATTATTTGTTGTGCTAAAATGAAGACATCTGCATATTATGATATCCCAAAATTATTAAAAAATTATTTTGATAATTGTCTTTTAACACATTTAGTGTCCTTTATAATCCTATATATTTTATTTTGTGCACTAAAAATAATTATCCTGAGGAGAAGCCCACAGTCTCCGCCAGATTGCCAAAGGAGTCCAAGGGAACAAAGATGGTTAGAACCTCCAGCTTAGCACTTCTTGTTTGAATATGAAAGTATTTTCCCTGATTATTTTAACATTTGGGGCCTGAACTGGATGAGAAAATGTCCCTCTAAGAAACTGTGTGGCACACCTTGAAATCATTCCCTTGGTAGGTGGAGGGTCACTTCTAAGTATTAACGTCCTGGCACATGTGGCCTGTTCTGCCTGCCGGCTGAGCGTGTTTCTGAGGCCAGAGGCCACGCTCGGGCAGGGACATGTGGGAAGCCATTGCTGGGTAAGAGGCTGTCCGCAGGTGACCTTGGAGATGGGCTGAAGGGATACAGATGGGCCACCAGTTGGGTCGGCCAACCCCATACTCTTCTCTCTGGGCCTCAGCTTCTTCCTCTGTAAGTCTCCAAGGTCCTCCTTGAGTCTCAAATGCAATTTGAAGCACGTGCTTAGCCCTGGAGAGGGACAGAGGGCACGGCTGGCATGGAAGAGCCCGAGACTTTACGTCTTCTCAGGTGGCAGGGTTGAGTGTGTCTCTCTGGCCCTCCACTATATCCTCCCCCCTCCCCCCTGAGGTACCAGAGCTGAGGAGAGGAGAAGGAAGGCCCCAGAGCTGTAATGGGGTGCGTGGTGATCAGCCATTTGGGGGTGAGTCGGCCCTTTCTTCCCTTCCTCAGGGGCCCAGAAAGACTATTCTGCAAGTGAGCTATCCCATCTCTGATCACTCTTCCCCAGATTGGGTTTCTAGACCTTCCCAACACTCAGGTTACTGCTTGGTCTGGTTCAGGGTATCACTTTCTGTGACATCCTCTCTGTAAAGCCTCTTGGGCACTCTCTCCCCAGAGGTTCTTGACCCACATACTCAGAGAACAGTTGGCCCTCCTGGGCAGAAAAGCAACATAAAGTGAGTGGGTGAAGGAGGCGGTACAGCAGAGGACCTCTAGGGCCTCCATTTCTATTTCTATTACTGGGACTCCGTGGGACTAGCAAATACGTCAGACCTGATGCAGCCAAGTGGGTGTTGTCCTTCCAAGTGGCCATGCTGGGAGTACCATTGCTGAAAACATGAGTTGCTTTTTTTTTTTTCCTTTCCCAATTGTTTATAGAGCTGATGTACTAGCCACAAAAGAGAACTGCTCATATTGCCTTCCCATCTTGCTTGAGCAGAGACACTATTACTTTATTTACCAGGCTTCAGTCCAGGTGGCTTTTTGAATATTTCCAAAAGTCTAATTCACCCACCAGCATTGAAGATAATAAATACCTTCCACAGTGTTCTTTCTGTATTCCAGGCACCGTGCTAAGCATACTTCATGAATTTTCCCATTGAAAGTCCTGTGAAGTACTTGGCAAATTTTTTTTTCATTTTTGCATACGGATAAACTGAGGTATAAAATAGTTAAGAAGCTTGCTTGAAGCTTGAAGTCACATAGTTATTAGAAGTAGAAAATCTGAGATTCAAACCTGGCAGTAAGACCAGAGTTGGGACTCTTAACTACTGATGAGTTTCTTATTAATTAATGGATTAATTAATCCGTTCAATAATATTATGTGTCAGGCACTGTTCGAGACACTGAGGATTCATCCCTGAACAAGACAGACAAAAATTCCTGCCCTCTGGGAGCTTAAATTCTAGTGGAGGAGACAGAAATAAAGAATTACCTACTAGATAAGAGAATTACATGGTATAATAGACTGTAATTTAGAAAAATAAAAGCAGGGTAAGGGGGAATAGGATGGCTAGGTGAAGGTTGAAATTGTAAATGAGGTGGGCTGCATATGCCATTTGAGAAAAGATCTGAAGTAGTAAAAGGAGTGAGTGAGCCATGCTATCCAGAGAAAACTATTTCAGGCAGAGGAACAGCTAGTGCAAAGGCCCTGAGGCAGGAGCATGCCTGGTATCTTTGAGAAACAATTAGGTACACCTCCCGTTTTGAAGGGACTTCTAGACCGTTGTGAAGACTTCGGCTTTTACCCTGAGATTAATGGGAGAAAAATTGCAGGATTTTGAGCACAGGTGTGATATGATCAGATTTCTACTTCTACAGGATCACAGTTTAGAGAATAACTATAGAAGGACAAGGGCAGTTATCTGTTATTACAGATAGACATAACCAGACCCTGTTGCAGATACTGCCGGGACATGATGGTGGTTCAGACCAGACCTGGAAGGCATGTCTATGCAGCCAGCAGTTGCTACCCGGTGTGTTAATTTTTCTTCAAATTGGGTGAGGCCTGAGTAAAGAGAATTTGGAGGGCCTGGCCATGTCTCTCTATAACAAAAGGTTTAGAAGCAGCAGGATAAGCAAGAGACTGTGGTAAGAAAACAGTCACCAGTGTGGCTGCTCACAGAGCTCCCAAAGGAACCTTGGAACAGGAGTTCCATAAGAGGAGGCTCTAGCCTAAGAAGAGACTCAGACTAGCCTAAGAAAGGTCAAGAGAGGACCCGAAACAGGTTATAAGCTGCAAATTGGGAAGGTAGAGAAATATGCAAAGAGGAGAGCTGGTAAACCTGAGAAGATTTGGCTCCTTTGATGCTGAAGGGCACTCGTGTCAATGTTCATACAAAGTAGGTGAGGGCCCGTGTCAGACACGGGGCCCAGGCAGAGAGTGGCCAGAGATTGGTGGTCAGAGGTCCATTTACAGTCAGGAAGGTGGAGCAGAAGAAGAGTCCTTGTGGTTGAACATGGGCTGGGGCTTGGGATCCATGGTTTGGAGAAGCAGGCGGAGAGGGGCCACCAGCGGTACATCTGGCTGTGATAATTGAGCTCAGGTCTCTGGCCTCCGTCCTGGTGTTCTGGAGCTTTTTTCTGAGCCTGGTCTAACTGTTGGCACGAGCTGCAATGGAGAGTGTTGCAACTCGACACCAACCTAGCCTGAATGCAGAGGTTTTGAAATATTCCTGGGATGAGTTCTGGTTCTTGTTAGTGGCTCAGGAAGTTTTAACTAATGACTAACATGGGGGTTTGAGCTATCTGTCGGTTTCTTTTATCCATGCACTCTCTTTCCTGTTGGCAAGGAGAGAGAGGAAAGGTCAGAGGGAAGCTGGTGGGTTCGGGAATGCCAAATGTGGAATCAGGGAGACCCAGAGATCACAGAGCTGCTGGCAGAGCAACAGCTTTCATGGGCCTCATTCCAAAGTTCCCTCATGGATGTGGGGCTGGAAAAAGGAAGGAGGAAACAAGGAAATAAAATCATGCCTTGTATTTCAGAGGACAGCAGACTTAGTCATTTTTTTAAAAATTGAAGTATAGTTGATTTACAATGTTGGGCCAATCTCTGCTGTACAGCAAAGTGACTCAGTTATACACATATAGACATTTTTAAAATATTCTGTTCCGTATGGTTTATCACAGGATATTGAATACTGTTCACTGTGCTACACAATAGGACCTTGTTGTTCATCCATTCTAAAGGTAATAGTTTGCATCTACCAACCCCAAACTCCCAGTCCATCCCTCTCCCTCCCCGCTTCCCCTTGGCAACCACAGGTCTGTTCTCTATGTCTATGAGTCTGTTTCTGTTTTGTAGACAGGTTCATTTGTGCCATATTTTAGATTCCACATATAAGTGATACCATATGGTATTTGTCTTTCTCTTTCTGACTTACTTCACTGAGTATGATTATCTATAGTTACATCCTTGTTGCTGCAGATGGCATTATTTTGTTCTTTTTTTGTGGCTAAGTAGTTTTCCACTGTATATATGTACCACATCTTCTTTATCCATTCATCTGTCGATGGACATTTAGGTTGTTTCCATGTTTTGGTTATGGTGAATGGTGCTGCTATGAACATAGGGGTGCATGTATCTTTTTAAAATTAATTAATTAATTAATTAATTAATTAATTATTGACTGAGGTGGGTCTTTGTTGCTCCACATGGGCTTTCTCTAGTTGTGGCACGCAGGGGCTACTCTTCGTTGCAGTGCACGGGCTTCTCATTGTGGTGGCTTTTCTTGGTGCAGAGTATGGGCTCTAGGCACGCAGGCTTCAGTTAGTTGTGGCACGTGGGCTCAGTAGCTGTGGCTCGTGGGCTCTAGAGCACAGGCTCAGTAGTTGTGGTGCCCAGGCTTAGTTGCTCCGCAGCATGTGGGATCTTCCTGGACAAGGGCTCAAACCCGTGCACTGGCAGGTGGATTCTTAACCACTGCACCACCAGGGAAGTCCTGAGGGGTGCATGTATCTTTTTGAATTATAGTTCTGTCTGGGTATATTCCCAGGAGTGGGATTGCTGGATCATATGGTAGTTCTATTTTTAGTTTTTTAAGGAACCTCCATACTGTTCTCCTTAGTGGCTATGCCAAGTTACAACAGTGTAAGAGGGTTCCCTTTTCTCCACAGCTTCTCCAGCATTTGTTATTTGTAGACTTTTAATGATAGCCATTCTGACTGGCGTGAGGTGATACCTCATTGTAGTTTTGCAGACTTAGTCATTTTTAATACAAAGATGATCTGGCTTATTGCATGTAAAACACACACCAAACTTTGAATAATGGGAACAGACATGAAAGAAAAGAAAGGGGGACACTGAAGATGACTCACAGAGTGGTAGGACCCCAACCTACAGCCCTGGAGAAATGGGGACCTTGGGCACGTGCTCAGTGCTAGTAATGGGGGTGATGTGCTATCTGCCTCCTTAAGGACCAAGGGAACGAGCCCAGCCTGCTCTACCTAACGTGCTGCTTCCCTATGAGGTTGATATATCTCCACTTACTGGTGTGAGGGCTTGGGCACTGGGGAAAACCTCCCTCCTTAACTCTAGGTCAACAATATTTCTTCGGTTCGAGGACTTTGGACACCATCTTCTGGTTTTGCTGATTCTAGCTCACCTGGGAGCATCATGATTTCTCTGGATAATCATGGTCCCCGAATGTTTGAGGTGGAAAGGACCTTGGCAAGCACCTCATGCAAACTGTCATTGTAATGATGAGAGTCAAGAATCAGCAAGGCCCAATGGCTTGACCAAGGTTCTGAAGCTCACTGGTCCCAGAACTTGTACTAGAACTCAAGTTTAGCATTTTTAAAAACTTATCTTGGTTTTCCTTTCAGCAAATATTTATTGAGCACATATCGGATCCTAGGCATATTGGTGAACAAGACAAAGTCCCTACTCTCAAGGGGCCAACGGTCTGGCAGGGGAGATCGTCATTAACTGAATAAACCCATATATAAAACAAATATAGATGGTGATAAGAGCCAGGGGAGATAAACATGTGGGAGACACAGGGACTAGATGAGGGTTTCAGGGGAACTCGTTTTTAGACAGAGGTCAGTGAAGTCCTTGTAAGACTGCTGACCTCCCCTGGCTTCCATCTAGACAAAGGACATCACCATCTACCCAGCTGGTGGCTCAACTTCTGAACCTAGGAACCACCCTTGGTGCCTCTCTCTTTTCATTTTAATTTTATTAGAGTAGAGTTGATTTACAATGTTGTGTCAGTTTCAGATGTACAGCAAAGTGATTCAGTTATACATATACATACATTCATTCTTTTTTAGATTCTTTTCTCATAGAGGTTATCCCAGAATATTGAGGAGAGTTCCCTGTGCTCTACAGTAGGTCCTTGTGGGTTGTCTATCTTATATATAATAGTGTGTGTATGTTCATCCCAAGCTCCTCATTTATCCCTCCCCACCCCGATGCCTCTCTTAACTCACTTCCCACGTCCATTGCATCAGTAACTCAATGTAGACCAGTTGTCCTAAAACCGTCCCTTTCTTTCCACCTCCTCGGCTCCCACCCCCCCCAGCACAAGCCACCATTCCCTTGCACTTGGACAACCACGACGGCCTGATGCTCCTCTTCCCTCTACAATTCATTCTCCATACTACAGCCAGACAGATCTTTTAAAACATAAATCACAATTTGTCACTCACCCAGGCAAACTCCCCAGCCGCCTACCACCCATGGCACCTCATCACACCTGGAATGAAGTCCAAGCCTTGCCTCATTTTCCCACTCTCCCTTCCCTCTCTCAGCTCCAGGTGCACTGAGCTTCTTGCTATTTCTTCTGCACTGCAAGCTTGTCTAACTTATAGTGTTTGGAAAATAACAACAAAGGCAGTTCCTTCCTAATGCTTCATCTTCCATAGGTAACCAGCCATTAAGTAGGGAGGCCATATGGCTTGGGTCAATGTTAGCAACCACTTTTACTCTCAAGCTTGTCCCAGTTTGGGCAATGAGCTATGTGGTCATCCTGTCATTAAGGATGTGGGGGTAGTCTGTACATGGCTTTCTCCTTCCCCCCTTCTCTCTTCCCCTTCCTCAAACATATGTAGAGTAGCTACCTGGTATGAGACATGTACTAAATGCTGGAAGGTGGAGATACCTGAAAATAAAGAAGCCTTGGTTATGCCCTCAAGGAACTTTCAAACATCTGCACAAACACTGAAAAAGAACACAAAGCAAAATGACAACGATATGACCTAGACATTTTCAGATTCGATGTTTGCTATTCTATAGACAAAATGACTCGATATTGGCTTGAACATTTTACAGTTTACCCAGATGTTTGGTACTACCTAGACACGGCCTGATTTCCCCCTCCCCACCAGTCACTCTCAGCTTCCCCTCCGCCCCCTTTTCTCTCTCGTTTGTTCCCATTACTCAAGGCTTGGCAGGTTTCACGCAGGCATCATGCCAGAACTTCTTCACATGGAACGTGATTAAGACCAAGGCCTTGGGTCTTTTCTGCCTTCTGACAATTCACTACATAATTTTCTTGTTCTTTCTCTGTTCCTTCCAGACCCAAGTCAGCCAAGCGGGATCTAAATTAGCTTCTTGAGGGCTCTTGTATTCCTGCCAGAAGTGTTTTTGATGGCTCAGCCTTTGAGTTCCTTGTATTCTAGCTTCTCCATGGTGCCCTTGGGGGAAGCACACTGAGGCTTTCCTACCTCTGGAGTGCTGTTTGTCTGCCAGACTCCACTACCACAGGGTGAGGAAGCCCACCCTCCACGTGGGAGCCCAGAGAGGCTCCATGTGTGGTTCTGAGAGAGGTCAGGGTAGGGGTGAGTATTGGAAACACTTAACCTAGTCTTTTCGGAGAAGTGCTTTCTGGTGGCCTTCCGTCCCTCCTCTTGGCTTTGCTCTTTGTGTCGAGTTGGTGACTGTTTACACAGGGTGGCATGAGATGGCCGAAGTCTCACTCCTTCCTCAAGTGACTCATCGTTAGCCTATGGTGAATTCTTAGAATCCCACCTCTAGTTCTACTGTCTGTTGATCTTGATAAGGGATAACCCATTAGCTGGCAAATGATCAGGTGATAATTAAATTAATGGAGTGACGCATCATCTCCTGTCACCTTCAGGGACAAAGGACACAGAAGACGGGTATGTTTTTGATGAAAGTAGAGGAGGTTTAAGGGGAATTCAGGATTATGGGGCTCCAATGGGCATGGGGAGCACCTCTGGGTCAAGATCAGGTATTTGAGCATGTGAGGGAGGATCCTAGAGGAGAGGCAGACATGCGGATGGAATGGTGGAGG
This sequence comes from Mesoplodon densirostris, assembly GCF_025265405.1. Taxonomy (NCBI): domain Eukaryota; kingdom Metazoa; phylum Chordata; class Mammalia; order Artiodactyla; family Ziphiidae; genus Mesoplodon; species Mesoplodon densirostris. The sequence goes on from NC_082663.1 coordinate 31,902,949, forward strand.
CATTTTAAGGACAGACTGACTAGGGTGAAGCCTGGTACCCTGCTGGCTCTACTCATAGCATGGCTGGGAATGGGATGGTGATGCTGTGGACAGGAAAATGCATCCTTCCCTTTGCCTCTCAAGAAGCTGTGGAAGTGGGGTGGTGGAGAAGACCCTACACTCTGTGCTCAGGAGGGATCCCCCAGGTTAAAGGGAGATGGAGAACTGGGGCATGGCAGACAGTGCATCTGGCCTCAGGAGAGTGGGCACATATAATGACTCAGGCCCTTCAGCAGATAGAGAATTTCCCACATGTTCTTAAGGGCAGCAGGTCATATTTATATAAAAGTCAGAGCTTACGGGCTTCCCTGGTGGCTCAATGGTTCAGAATCCTCCTGCCAATGCAGGGGACACAGGTTCAAGCCCTGGTCCAGGAAGATCCCACGTGCCACGGAGCACCTAAGCCTGTGCACCACAACTACTGAGCCTGTGCTCTAGAGCCCACAAGCCACAGCTACTGAGCCTGCGTGCCACAACTACTGAAGCCCGGGCATCTAGAGCCCATGATCTGCAACAAGAGAAGCTACTGCAATGAGAAGCCCACACACCACAATGAAGAGTAACCCCCGCTCGCCACAACTAGAGAAAGCCTGCATGCAGCAACAAAGACCCAACGCAGCCAAAAATAAATAAGTAAGTAAGTAAATAAATAAATATATATATATATATATAAAGTCACAACTTACATCCATGCCCTCTTAAGAGACTATAACACAGGGAGACATGACTTTCACCGAGAACATAGGGAGACTTGAATCTGGCTACAGGAAGTACTTTATTCCAAGGTGTTATTGGATCCAGCTGTCCCTTGTCCCATAGAGGCTGCCTGGATGAGCCTTCCCACTAAAATCTGTACTATCCTAGGGCAGACAAAGGCCCTTGGGAGAAAGAGTTGGGATTGATAGAGACAGTCACCTAGGATAAGGATGGGCTGCCCTGGGCTGTCCACAGGGTGAGATGGAGTGAGTCACAGTTCTGCAAGAGTGTGGAGGACTTGGCTTTTCCCAGTGGGGGCAGGTGATCTGGAGCGGAGGAGGGAAGAAGATGTAGGTTCAGCATTACTTTACTGGAGGAAGGGAACAACCACGGAATAATAAACCATATAAATGGAAAACATGTTTCCTAAAATGAGGCTGTACGTCAGCTACAGCCAGGGCTCATGAGACAAATTCTTTTGTGAGGATGAAGCTTCACAAGAACACACACATACACTGTTTACACACATGAATTTTTCAATGCCTGCATGTGTATGTATGCTCACATATATATACCTTTACACACAGAAATATATACATGTCAACCCCAGGTTTATATATACACATGAATGTATACACACATATATACACACATATATAATATTGGTGTTAATTTGCTACATATATATGATATACATGCTCACATATCTAATATGGAGATATGTGATAAACCAACTCCTAATTATCTACCATTATCCATTCTTTTATGCAGGTTTTTCATCCAAGAATGGCTTCTTCCTCTTACCAAGTGTAATTCTGCAATCACCACTTGGTCTGGGTTTATGGAAAGTAATTATATTGTAATTGCCATTCTCCTCAACCAAAATGCTAAAAATTAATTGCAAAAGAAAACAACAAAAATTTCTAACACAAATGCCAAATTATTTATTCTAAAGTCAGATAAAAATGAAGTTTTTAGAAATGTGCCATTTGAATTTATTTGCATCTTCTTCATTATTGGTGCTTGCTATAGACTAAACGTTTGTGTTCCCTCAAAATTCGTACGTTGAAGCCCTGACCCCCAATGTGATGGTACTAGAAGGTGGGGCCTTTGGAAGGTAATTAGGTCATGAGAGTGGAGCCCCCGAGAATGGAATTAGTGCCCTTACAAAAGAGACCCCAGAGAGCTCATGTGAGGACACAGTGAGAAGATGGCTGTCTATGAACCAGGAAGTGGGTTCTCACCAGACACCGAATCTTCCAGGGCCTTTTTCTTGGAATTCCCAGGCTCCAGGAGTGTGAGAAATAAATTTCTGTTGTTTATAAGTTACTTAGTCTATGGTATTCTGTTATAGCGGCCCGAATGGACTAAGATAGTGCTGATACTTGTAAGTTGTCTGGGTTTCATTGGTGCTCTAAGATCTTTCTTTTTTCTTGCCTTTTCTGGCATAGATGAACTGACTTGTGCTAGTTGGGAGCATCGTCAACATGACAGGAAGAGTCAGGTGTGAGGCATGGCTCACAATCCTCAAACCTGCGTTTGTTGCGTGCACACATGTGCACGCACACACACACACACGCACGCATATATAAAACCATACACTTGTGTTTAAATGTGTGGTCTTTAGCCCTTGAAAGCTTATAATAAATTGAGGACAACTTAGTTCTGCTGAGTCTTTCAAGCCTCTGGTGATAAAGTGCTGTTTTCAGCAATTGCGTCTATTATTACAATGTCCACAGACTTGGGATTGGGTAGGGGCTTCACTTTTAATGCCAAAAAAGGCCTCCTCTTGGGGTATGTATTCAGTTGCTCCAAACTGTTGGGGACATAACAAGTGGAAACTCTCTGGTGTGACTTCTAGAAGGAAATTTGTATTTAGGCAGCCTCTCAGGCCTCTGGAACCAATGAACAATTCAAACCTAGGAGAACTAGGCTCCTAGGGTGTGGGGTTTTCCTGGAAATTGAACGTTTAGAAATGAAACCCTTTTGTCTCAACTATTTGATTGAAAAGCTTGAGCAAATGTATTAATAGCCTTCCTGGTTAATTCTGTGACTGGAATTGGATCTTTCTACTGTTCTTGGGGATTCTACAGAGAGACCAATGCATTTGATAAAGAGATGAAGCCATAGAAGAAAGTTCAGAACCTTTTCCTTTCTTCCTAAAGTCCTGACATCCATTCCATTGCTTGTTATTGTGATGATTGTCATAACAATTCTGAGAACCTCTGCTGCTAACACTGCCACTTACCACTTCCTGAGCACTGTATTCCTCCTGCCACTGTGCTGAGACCTTTTACATGCAGCAGCTCAGGAAGCCTCACAACAACGCATTTTACAGCTAAAGAAACTGAGGCTCAGGGGGCTTGAGTAACTTGCTCAAGGTCTTGCAGCTGGAGGGCTGTGAGATTCAGTTCAGGTCTGACACCTAAACGTGTGCTCTTAGTCACTGTAGCTTTTGCTTCTTTACCTAAAAGAGATCAAAATGAGATTTTAGCAAGTTAGGTTAATAGTGGCTGTACTACATACATGTATGTGTGTATTTGTTTTTAGGTTCATTAAGGATAAGACTAAGTATTTTACTGAACTCTTTTTTTTTGCCCGATTACACAGTTAAATAACTTGGATCGGATGGTGACACTATATCACCATCCCTTAAATTTCTTGCTCTCTGAGAGACCCTTTCAGTTTTACTCTTATTTATTTATTTATTTATTGCTGTTCCCTTTCCAGTAACCTGAAAGTTTTTTGGCATCAGCAACTTTTGCAATGCCTAAAGTCTTTTTGCTTAAGGGTGAATTTTGGCGCCTTTAGGACTCCCAAGCAGATATTTAAAGTTTCCATCAATTTCTTTGGAAATAGCAGAAGAATTAAAAAACTGGAATTTCCTTCTCTCAGTAGTTTCCTTCTAAAGGAAACCTAACCTCTGGGGATCTTTGCCAAGAATAAATACAGAGACGGTACTGCTTGCGGAACATTGTCCTTGAGTTTAGACAGCCTCCTCCTGTCTCCTGGCCCCAGGGTATAAATAGAGGGAGACACAGAGGAGACTGGCAGAGATCTTGCTGACAGCCCTTCCAAACTTCCAGAAAAGATGACTCGCTGCCTATCGAAAAGTCTGCCTCGTGATTGTACAGCTCCCCTGTCCCCTGTGGATGAAGATTCTTTTTTAGAGCAGTGGCTTCTCTGAATTCCCCTGGTGTCTTTGTGTCCATCCATCCGTTCCCTTAGTAAGCATTTCCTAGGCACTGGGGATGAGGAAGTGAACAAGGTCTAGCTTTTAACCCTGGGAGCTCCCACTTTACTGGGGGAGACAGAACATAGCCAGATGACAGCATGACAGTATGTCCTTGGAGAATGTGGAGGAAGGCCTTGGGAGCAAAGGAGAAAGAGCCATAGGTTCTACCTGGGGGAGTCCAGGGAGGCCTCACAGAGGAGGTGACATTTGAGCTGGGTCCTGAGGGTTAAGAAGGAGCTTATCAGGCAGTGGGACCAGCAGAGACAAGAGACCTGATTTGCTAAACCGGTGATTGTATTTGGAAAAGGGTGACCTGGTGAGTGTAACGGATTCATTCCACCATCCATTTCCATGAAAGTCATAACTTGTGTTCTTGGGTGAGAAGAGAGATAAGCAAACCACAGAATCCCCTCCCCTGCGTCATTTGGCAGCTCTGCCCTGCTCTCTTGTTGAAAGCGCTGAATTTATTTGCTTCCCGCATCTGGCCTTCCAGGCTGAAGCCCTGAGCATTTCTGCTCCCTTTCTTTTCCTTTCTACATTTTCTTTGGAAACTGTTTTGAGGGATTTAAAAGACGAAGCTTCCATTCCACTGACTTCCCTTAATCAAAAGCCTCTGTAGCCACTGGCAACGGAGCGTGTCTTCCTCTCAGCCTCCTTCAGAGCCACCCTAGGAGGTAGGAGATGGGCCGGAAGTGTCTGTAGTGTGATAAGTGGAGGCTGATGTTGCCTGTCTTGAGCCAGTTCTGACTCCTCTGGTGGCTGTGTCCCTTGAGCTACCCCAGGCCCTCCATCCTTGGGGGCTTGCCCTTGGCTGGGGCTCTGCTCTCTAGTGGAGATTTTCCTCTTTCTCCTTGGAAACAGTCATTTTCTGGGCCTTTGTCCTTGGAACGCCAGGCCTAACCCTCCGTTCTCCATCCACTCTGCTATGTTTGCTGTTGTCTTCTCTCTGATCCTTTGGGTCCCAAGTTGGTGTCTCTGTGTGAGTGGGGGAGTGTGTGCATGGGGGCAGGGCAGGGGGATGGGATCGTTCTGGATTGGGGAGACAGGACAGGAGAGAGAATATATAGACTTACACTATAATGAGTTTGGTGCGAATGGCCTTTAACTGCCAGTGTTCATGGAAGGGGGCCCTATTGTTAATAACTCCAAAGATTGGGCAGTTAAGCACGGCTTGATTTTAGCATGAATTTCTTAATTGAACTCTGACTGCTTTCTTGTTTGGTCGGGAACCATGTGAAATTTCAGTGTTTTGGGTGTACTCTGATGCTTTTGCAAAAATGTTCCTGTAAAAGGGTTTCATCTTCAAGGAATTTATGGAAAAGACTCTGACAAGTACAGGTTTCTGGTAACTGACTATACTGCTGAAGTGAATGAATAAGCATTTCAGAACTCTAATGGAAAACTGATGAATTCATAAAAGTGCTAACAAGAGATCAAGATGAAAAAAATTTATTACATGGGACTGAGTGAACTGATGAGGATGATTATAATTTTTGTGACTTTCTGTTTGAATAAAAAAAAATCCCACAAGGACTCAGAGGCAAAAAATATGCGAATCAATTTCCACTGCAAAGTAAAGGAGCTGTTACAGTGGAGGATTACTGGACTGAATGTCAATATTATGACATAGTGTGAGTGTGTTTTGTGTTTGGTAATTGCAATCATTGTTGCTTTTGTTGTGGTCATCCATTTACAATGCTTGGTGTCAGTTTATTTATCTCTTTTTTTTTTTTTTTTTTTTTTTTTTTTTTTTTTGGGGGTTTTATGTTTTTTTTTTTTTTTTTTTTTTTTTTTTTTTTTTATTTTACAAATTTAATCAGTTATACATATACATATGTTCCCATATCCCCTCCCTTTTGCGTCTCCCTCCCACCCTCCCTATCCCACCCCTCCAGGCGGTCACAAAGAACCGAGCTGATCTCCCTGTGCTATGCGGTTGCTTCCCACTAGCTATCTACCTTACGTTTGGTAGTGTATATATGTCCATGCCGCTCTTTCACTTTGTCACAGCTTACCCTTCCCCCTCCCCATATCCTCAAGTCCATGCTCTAGTAGGTCTGTGTCTTTATTCCTGTCTTACCCCTATGTTCTTGATGACATTTTTTTCTTAAATTCCATATATATGTGTCAGCATACAGTATTTGTCTTTCTCTTTCTGACTTACTTCACTCTGTATGACAGACTCTAGGTCCATCCACCTCATTACAAATAGCTCAATTTCATTTCTTTTTATGGCTGAGTAATATTCCATTGTATATATGTGCCACATCTTCTTTATCCATTCATCCGATGATGGACACTTAGGTTGTTTCCATCTCCGGGCTATTGTAAATAGGGCTGCTATGAACATTTTGGTACATGTCTCTTTTTGAATTATGGTTTTCTCAGGGTATATGCCCAGTAGTGGGATTGCTGGGTCATATGGTAGTTCTATTTGTAATTTTTTAAGGAACCTCCATACTGTTCTCCATAGTGGCTGTACCAATTCACATTCCCACCAGCAGTGCAAGAGTGTTCCCTTTTTTCCACACCCTCTCCAGCATTTATTGTTTCTAGATTTTTTGATGATGGCCATCCTGACTGGTGTGAGATGATATCTCATTGTAGTTTTGATTTGCATTTCTCTAATGAGTAAAGATGTTGAGCATCCTTTCATGTGTTTGTTGGCTGTCTGTATATCTTCTGTGGAGAAATGTCTATTTAGGTCTTCTGCCCATTTTTGGATTGGGTTGTTTGTTTTTTTGTTATTGAGCTGCATGAGCTGCTTATAAATTTTGGAGATTAATCCTTTGTCAGTTGCTTCATTTGCAAATATTTTCTCCCATTCTGAGGGTTGTCTTTTGGTCTTGTTTATGGTTTCCTTTGCCGTGCAAAAGCTTTTAAGTTTCATTAGGTCCCATGTGTTTATTTTTGTCTTTATTTCCATTTCTCTAGGAGGTGGGTCAAAAAGGATCGTGCTGTGATTTATGTCATAGAGTGTTCTGCCTATGTTTTCCTCTAGGAGTTTGATAGTGTCTGGCCTTACATTTAGGTCTTTAATCCATTTTGAGCTAATTTTTGTGTATGGTGTTAGGGAGTGATCTAATCTCATACTTTTACATGTCCCTGTCCAGTTTTCCCAGCACCACTTATTGAAGAGACTGTCCTTTCTCCACTGTACATTCCTGCCTCCTTTATCAAAGATAAGGTGACCATATGACCGTGGGTTTATCTCTGGGCTTTCTATCCTGTTCCATTGATCTATCTTTCTGTTTTTGTGCCAGTACCATACTGTCTTGATTACTGTAGCTTTGTAGTATAGTCTGAAGTCAGGGAGCCTGATTCCTCCAGCTCCATTTTTCGTTCTCAAGATTGCTTTGGCTATTCGGGGTCTTTTGTGTTTCCATACAAATTGTGAAATTTTTTGTTCTAGTTCTGTGAAAAATGCCATTGGTAGTTTGATAGGTATTGCATTGAATCTGTAGATTGCTTTGGGTAGTAGAGTCATTTTCACAATGTTGATTCTTCCAATCCAAGAACATGGTACATCTCTCCATCTATTTGTATCATCTTTAATTTCTTTCATCAGTGTCTTATAATTTTCTGCATACAGGTCTTTTGTCTCCTTAGGTAGGTTTATTCCTAGATATTTTATTCTTTTTGTTGCAATGGTAAATGGGAGTGTTTCCTTGATTTCACTTTCAGATTTTTCATCATTAGTATATAGGAATGCCAGAGATTTCTGTGCATTAATTTTGTATCCTGCAACTTTACCAAATTCATTGATTAGCTCTAGTAGTTTTCTGGTAGCATCTTTAGGATTCTCTATGTATAGTATCATGTCATCTGCAAACAGTGACAGCTTTACTTCTTCTTTTCCCATTTGGATTCCTTTTATTTCCTTTTCTTCTCTGATTGCTGTGGCTAAAACTTCCAAAACTATGTTGAATAAGAGTGGTGAGAGTGGGCAACCTTGTCTTGTTCCTGATCTTAGTGGAAATGGTTTCAGTTTTTCACCATTGAGGACGATGCTGGCTGTGGGTTTGTCATATATGGCCTTTATTATGTTGAGGAAAGTTCCCTCTATGCCTACTTTCTGCAGGGTTTTTATCATAAATGGGTGTTGAATTTTGTCAAAAGCTTTCTCTGCATCTATTGAGATGATCATATGGTTTTTCTCCTTCAACTTGTTAATATGGTGTATCACATTGATTGATTTGCGTATATTGAAGAATCCTTGCATTCCTGGAATAAACCCCACTTGATCATGGTGTATGATCCTTTTAATGTGCTGTTGGATTCTGTTTGCTAGTATTTTGTTGAGGATTTTTGCATCTATGTTCATCAGTGATATTGGCCTGTAGTTTTCTTTCTTTGTGACATCCTTGTCTGGTTTTGGTATCAAGGTGATGGTGGCCTCGTAGAATGAGTTTGGGAGTGTTCCTCCCTCTGCTATATTTTGGAAGAGTTTCAGAAGGATAGGTGTTAACTCTTCTCTAAATGCTTGATAGAATTCGCCTGTGAAGCCATCTGGTCCTGGGCTTTTGTTTGTTGGAAGATTTTTGATCACAGTTTCAATTTCAGTGCTTGTGATTGGTCTGTTCATATTTTCTATTTCTTCCTGATTCAGTCTTGGCAGGTTGTGCATTTCTAAGAATTTGTCCATTTCTTCCAGGTTGTCCATTTTATTGGCATAGAGTTGCTTATAGTAATCTCTCAGGATCTTTTGTATTTCTGCAGTGTCAGTTGTTACTTCTCCTTTTTCATTTCTAATTCTATTGATTTGAGTCTTCTCCCTTTTTTTCTTGATGAGTCTGGCTAATGGTTTATCAATTTTGTTTATCTTCTCAAAGAACCAGCTTTTAGTTTTATTGATCTTTGCTATCGTTTCCTTCATTTCTTTTTCATTTATTTCTGATCTGATTTTTATGATTTCTTTCCTTCTGCTAACTTTGGGATGTTTTTGTTCTTCTTTCTCTAATTGCTTTAGGTGCAAGGTTAGGTTGTTTATTCGAGATATTTCCTGTTTCTTAAGGTGGGATTGTATTGCCATAAACTTCCCTCTTAGAACTGCTTTTGCTGCATCCCATAGGTTTTGGGTCGTCGTGTCTCCATTGTCATTTGTTTCTAGGTATTTTTTAATTTCCTCTTTGATTTCTTCAGTGATCACTTCGTTATTAAGTAGTGTATTGTTTAGCCTCCATGTGTTTGTATGTTTTACAGCTCTTTTCCTGTAATTGATATCTAGTCTCATAGCATTGTGGTCGGAAAAGATACTTGATACAATTTCAATTTTCTTAAATTTACCAAGGCTTGATTTGTGACCCAAGATATGATCTATCCTGGAGAATGTTCCATGAGCACTTGAGAAAAATGTGTATTCTGTTGTTTTTGGATGGAATGTCCTATAAATATCAATTAAGTCCATCTTGTTTAATGTATCATTTAAAGCTTGTGTTTCCTTATTTATTTTCATTTTGGATGACCTGTCCATTGGTGAAAGTGGGGTGTTAAAGTCCCCTACTATGATTGTGTTACTGTCGATTTCTCCTTTTATGGCTGTTAATATTTCCCTTATGTATTGAGGTGCTCCTATGTTTGGTGCATAAATATTTACAATTGTTATATCTTCTTCTTGGATTGATCCCTTGATCATTATGTAGTGTCCTTCTTTGTCTCTTCTAGTAGTCTTTATTTTAAAGTCTATTTTGTCTGATATGAGAATTGCTACTCCAGCTTTCTTTTGGTTTCCATTTGCATGGAATATCTTTTTCCATCCCCTTACTTTCAGTCTGTATGTGTCTCTAGGTCTGAAGTGGGTCTCTTGTAGACAGCATATATATGGGTCTTGTTTTTGTATCCATTCAGCCAGTCTGTGTCTTTTGGTGGGAGCATTTAGTCCATTTACATTTAAGGTAATTATTGATATGTATGTTCCTATTCCCATTTTCTTAATTGTTTTGGGTTCGTTATTGTAGTTCTTTTCCTTCTGTTGTGTTTCTTGCCTATAGAAGTTCCTTTAGCATTTGTTGTAAAGCTGGTTTGGTGGTGCTGAACTCTCTCAGCTTTTGCTTGTCTGTAAAGGTTTTAATTTCTCCATCAAATCTGAATGAGATCCTTGCTGGGTAGAGTAATCTTGGTTGCAGGTTTTTCTCCTTCATCACTTTAAGTATGTCCTGCCACTCCCTTCTGGCTTGTAGAGTTTCTGCTGAGAGATCAGCTGTTATCCTGATGGGGATTCCCTTGTGTGTTATTTGTTGTTTTTGCCTTGCTGCTTTTAATATGATTTCTTTGTGTTTAATTTTTGACAGTTTGATTAATATGTGTCTTGGTGTATTTCTCCTTGGATTTATTCTGTATGGGACTCTCTGTGCCTCCTGGACTTGATTAACTATTTCCTTTCCCATATTAGGGAAGTTTTCAACTATAATCTCTTCAAATATTTTCTCAGTCCCTTTCTTTTTCTCTTCTTCTTCTGGAACCCCTATAATTCGAATGTTGGTGCGTTTAATGTTGTCCCAGAGGTCTCTGAGACTGTCCTCTGTTCTTTTCATTCTTTTTTCTTTATTTTGCTGTGCAGCAGTTATTTCCACTATTTTATCTTCCACCTCACTTATCCGTTCTTCTGCCTCAGTTATTCTGCTATTGATCCCATCTAGAGTATTTTTTATTTCATTTATTGTGTTTTTAATCGATGCTTGATTCGTCTTTAGTTCTTCTAGGTCCTTGTTAACTGTTTCTTGCATTTTGTCTATTCTATTTCCAAGATTTTGGATCATCTTTACCATCATTATTCTGAATTCTTTTTCAGATAGACTGCCTATTACCTCTTCATTTGTTAGGTCTGGTGGGTTTTTATCTTGCTCCTTCTCCTGCTGTGTGTTTTTCTGTCTTCTCATTTTGCTTATGTTACTGTGTTTGGGGTCTCCTCTTTGCAGGCTGCAGGTTCGTAGTTCCCGTTGTTTTTGGTGTCTGTCCCCAGTGGCTAAGGTTGGTTTAGTGGGTTGTGTAGGCTTCTTGGTGGAGGGGACTACTGCCTGTGTTCTGGTGGATGAGGCTGGATCTTGTCTTTCTGGTGGGCAGGTCCACGTCTGGTGGTGTGTTTTGGGGTGTTTGCGGACTTTTTATGATTTGAGGCAGCCTCTCTGCTAATGGGTGGTGTTGTGTTCCTGTCTTGCTAGTTGTTTGGCATAGGGTGTCCAGCACTGTAGCTTGCTGGTCGTTGAGTGAAGCTGGGTGCTGGTGTTGAGATGGAGATCTCTGGAAGATTTTCGCCGTTTGATATTATGTGGAGCTGGGAGGTCTCTTGTGGACCAGTGTCCTGAAGTTCGCTCTCCCACCTCAGAGGCACAGCACTGACTCCTGGCTCCTCAATTTGGGATGATTTGTTGTCTATTCATGTATTCCACAGATGCAGGGTACATGAAGTTGATTGTGGAGCTTTAATCCGCTGCTTCTGAGGCTGCTGGGAGAGGTTTCCCTTTCTCTTCTTTGTTCTCACAGCTCCTGGGTCTCAGCTTTGGATTTGGCCCCGCCTCTGCGTGTAGGTCGCCGGAGGGCGTCTGTTCTTCGCTCAGACAGGACAGGGTTAAAGGAGCAGCCTCTTCGGGGACTCTGGCTCACTCAGGCCGGGCGGGAGGGAGGGGCACGGAGTGCGGGGCGAGCCTGCAGCGGCAGAGGTCGGCGTGACGTTGCACCAGCCCAAGGCGCGCCGTGCGTTCTCCCAGGGAAGCCGCCCCTGGATCCCGGGACCCCGGCAGTGGCAGGCTGCACAGGCTCCCGGAAGGGCGGTGTGGACAGTGTCCTGCGCTCGCACACAGGCTTCTTGGCGGCGGCAGCAGCAGCCCCAGCGTCCCACGCCCGTCTCTGGGCTCCGCGCTTTCAGCCGCGACTCGCGCCCGTCTCTGGAGCTCCTTTACGCGGCGCTCTTAATCCCCTCTCCTCGCGCACCAGGAAACCAAGAGGGAAGAAAAAGTCTCCTGCCTCTTCGGCAGCTCCAGAGTTTTCCCGGACTCCCTCCCGGCTAGCTGTGGCACATTAGCCCCCTTCAGGCTGAGTTCTCGCCGCCAGTCCCAGTCCTCTCCCTGCGCTCTGACCGAAGCCCGAGCCTCAGCTCCAGCGCCGCCCGCCCTGGCGGGGGAGCAGACAAGCCTCTCGGGCTGGTGAGTGCCGCTCGGCACTGCTCCTCTCTGCGGGAATCTCTCTGCTTTGCCCTACCCAGGTATGTGGGGAGTTTCTTGCCTTTTGGGAGGTCTGGGGTCTTCTGCCAGCGTTCAGTAGGTGTTCTGTAGGAGTTGTTCCACGTGTAGCTGTATTTCTGGTGTATCTGCAGCGGCGGCTCCCGAGTCCGGGGAGGGAGGCTCAGGCCCGGCCGCCCTTCCCCGCGGGGCAGGCCAAGCTCGCCGGATGCACGGACCGACGGACCGACGGACGCCTCGGGTCACCGACGGAGGGCCAGCAGGCCCCCAGCCGAAGGCCCGGGCACCAGCCCTGCCGGGGGCGCGAAGGCCGCCAGGGAGGGCGCGACCGCCCGATCAGGCCTCAGGGGCAGAGAGTCTTCAGCCGGCGACCCCGCCGCCACCCTCGCTCGGTGCCCCTGCGACGCGCGGGTCCTCGCAGCCGCCTCTATTTATCTCTTATAAAAATAAAATACAGTGTGTGTGTGTGAAAAAAAAGAATAAAATGCAAAAGAATAAAAGAGAAAAAAAATTTCAGTGTTTTGAAGAGTGCTGGGTTCCCATTAGTCCTGCTGCATCCTTGTGAGGCTGTAAAACCAGGAAACTAAACTCAGGTGCGAGAGTTAGGAAAGGTTAGGATTGCATCAGCCTGACCCTCCATCCCAGACAAGATGCTTTATTTTTGGGCAAATCTGTGGTCCAGCCTTGTTTTGCTCAGGTATTCCTTATCAAGCTGTTTTACCAGCTCTTGGAGTAGTTGTAAGCAACAACAGCCCTGGCTGTCATTCTCTTGAAAACATGCCCTCACACCAGGCAGGGGGCTTCCTTGGTAGGAGCCAAAGTGAACCACCTATGATACAGCACCCCTATCTGAACCAAAATGAATGTCAGGTGGATGAGTGAGCCTAGAGCCAGGACCATCTGTCCTAACCTCTGGAGTCCACATTGGTCAACAGCCTTTCCAAGGACATATGCTAAATGGGAGAAATAGGACTAGACCCCTGGGCTCTCTAACTCCTGGCCCTGTGCTTATCCGGCTCACTGAGCGGCTACTGTACATAGGGGAGTGCTTTTTCAGCTACCACAAAGTGATTAGGTTGCTTCTAACCAACCACTCATTACTTGAACTTGCAGTGGTTCTCAGCCCTGGCTACACATTAGAATCACCTGGGGTGCATTTAAAAAAAAAGGCCCACAGGTCTCACTTGACCAGTTGGATCTGAATCTCTGCATGCGACCCACTTACCCTTGCCGGGCATGAATACTCTAAAATAATTTTCCAGCTGATTCTAAAAATGCAGAGAGGATTAAGAACCCCTGTTCTAGAGTGGAGATGGAAATAAAGAATCTTTAGTTTGCTGACTGGACAACAGTTTACTAAAGCAAATTTAATGTCATTCATTGCCCTGAGAAAATAGTTCTCTCCAGGAGCTGGTTAAAGCCTAGAGAAAATTTTTTTCTCACCCCCAATTTGAAAATGATCCAAGTATGTCCTGACTATTTCGGAAAGGGATCCTGGGCTCAGAAACCAGAAACAAATATAGAGGATGGAGCTTTCCTTCCTTTCAAAATGCCTTGGGGACCATCCATGGGACCTGGGACTATATCCTGCTCTATCCCCCATTGAAACTTGAGAGTAAATTTGTTTTACCTGAGAGATAATTAATGTCAGATCTTGGATCAGTGTGTTACAACAGTAAGGCAGCTGTTTATAATACAGATGCCTCAGGCTTTCTCACAACCTGTTTTGTCGAACTCCCTGCAAAGGTGATTAAAGGGTAACCGCCTAAAGCCATCACCTCCCCACCTAAGATTGTCCCTGCTTTGCCTTCTGAGGAGTGTGCGGGCCTGGGGACGGGGTCCCTGCTGCGGCGCTGTGCTGGGTCCCGCTGCTCTTATGGGTGTGGGGGAGAGCCACTGTGCTCCGCCTTCCCCTCTCTGCATTCAGTGACCTCACATTGCCAGCTTGAAATTGGCCAGGGTGGAGTATTTACACAGTGGAAATCCATAAATTGCTACAAATGAAGAAAATGTTTTCCCCTGCAGCACAGGTTGTTAAACATTTACCGGCAAACCCCTGGTCACAGGTATTCTCCGGACAGTTCCCAAGTAGAAGATGTGGGTGTTGTCATGGGGGCTTATGTTTTAAATTCTCCAAGGAAGATTCTAGAAGTCTGTGGTAATTCTATCACAATTTCATAAGATATCTAAAAGGCATCTCAGATTTCTCATGCCTGAGATGGAACATGCAGATTTCTATCTCCCACCAGCCCAAGTACATTCCCTCCCTCGTCTTTCCCAGGCCAGTTAAGGGAGATGCCATCATTTCACTTATTCAAGCCTAAATGCTGGGAGTCAGGTCTGAGTCCTCTTCTCCCAATCCCCACACTGTAAGTTAGCAAATCCTCCTGACTTTACCTTCACGCTGTACCCAGTTCTTACTAGCTCCATTGTTGCCACCTGGTCCAAGCCACCCTCATTCCTCACTTGGATTACTGCAATGGCCTCCTAACTGGTCCCCTGCTTAGAGTGAGACCTTTGTCCTTCTATTTGTCACATACAGCAGTGAAGATAATCTTTAAAGCACATATATCAGATTATGCCATTCTAAAGCTCAAAACCCTCCAGTGGATTCCCATCTCACTCAGAGTGAGACTTTGCCAGCCAGACCTTGATGATCCTTCTGACTTCACCTCCTTCCACTCTACGCCTTGGTCACTCTCTTTCTCAGCCATACTGATTTCTTTGCTGTTCTTTGACTATTGAATAGATCAAGATGGTTCCCTCTCAGGGCCTTTGCACATGGTATTGCTTCTACCTGGAACCTCCTTGCTGTGACTGTACAATGGCTCCCCCCTTTAGTGTATATCTTTCAGAGCTCTGCCCAAATGGCATCTTTTTAAAATATATATATGTTTCAGGTGTCAAATATAGTGATTCCTAATTTTTAAAGGTTTTACTCCATTTATAGTTATTATAAACTATTGGCTATATTCCCTGTGCTGTACAATATATCCTTGTAGCTTATTTTATACCTAATAGTTTGTGCCTCTTACTTCCCTACCGCTATCATGCCCCTCCCCCCTTCCCTCTCCCCACTGGTAACCACTAGTTTGTTCTCTTTATCTGTGAGTCTGCTTCTTTTTTGTTACATTCACTGATCTGTTTTATTTTTTAGATTCCACAGCAAATGTCATCTTATTCAGAGGGGCCTTTCCTAATCATATTTCAAATAGAACATTCTACCCAACTCTGACAGTCTCTGTCCATTTTTATTTTTCTCCATGGCAGTTAACACTACCTGACACATATGTTTTGATTATTTTGCTTCTGGCCAGTCCTGGAAAGGAAGCTCCAAGTAAGCAGGGCTTTGTGTTTGCTGCTGTATCGTCAGTGCTCAGAAGAGTGCTTGGCATCTGGCAGGCAATACATTTTTACCAAATGAATGAGGAAATGTCTGTAAGGGTAGATGCGCGGCGAGTGTGTGTGTGTGTGTGTGTGTGTATGCTATGTTGAACCATATGTAATTGTAAGTATCTGACCACTTTTGACACTTGTCATTACTAGACAATATGGCACCTCGATGATCATTTATAATTCAACTCTTTATTTTACGATGAGATCCTTTGAGACTGTGAAAGGGCAGCTGACTTGCTCTGGGGACAGTTAGTGATAGGAACGTGTTTTTCTTTTACGAGCAAAAGGTTCTTGAAAGCACAGCACCCAGATAATATCAATCAGCAGTGCACAGGATATTTGTCCTTCCCATGTGTTATGGTTTTTGTCTTCATCTCAAAGCAGGCTAGGCGAAATGCTTTCAAAGAGATTTTCACCCCCTTTGGGTAGGATAATGCTTTCCAGAGCACTCTTAGAGAAGGCTCAGAGCCGCTCCTGCACCACTGTCAACATGGGGTCCTTCCATACTGGCTGAGTTAGAGCCAGGAAGCACCTTGAACTTACTGCTTTGGCCTTTGGCAAGAAAGCTTGCAGCTGAGTGCCTTCACGAGTCAGCCGTGAAGTCTGGACTTAACCACAGGTCTTGAGCTAGGAATACTTAGCTCATGGCTGGAGCCACATGGCTTTTTAATGCAGAAGTCTCAGCTCTGCAAGCCTTTCACTCCCCATCTGTGCCAACACCCCTTCCTGGGAGTCATGCCCTGTATGGGGGGCAGGGGGAAGATCTCAGTGGCCTTCCCTATGAAAAAAAATGTGAGGCAGGAATGTTGAATTCCTTGGAGTGTCCACTGTATAGTGAATTTGACTAGTTTCATCTGAAGTTTCTCAGTGAATAGTGTTTGATGTGAATTTATTGCTTAATAAAATTTACTAGAAGGGAATGGGGCTGGTGGGGAGACATTTGGATTGATTTTCAAACGAATCAGGATTTGAGAACAATTCGAGATGAGGGCTCTCATGCTGTTGCTGAACAAGCAGTGAGAATCCTTTCCAACAAAGCTTGCAGTTCTTTTTACATGAACTGTTTCTTTGAATTATCTAAGGATACATCTGGCTTCCCCTGGAAAGCTTTTTGCCCCGTGGAGTAAAATTTTGCTACAGACTAGCATGCTCAGATTCGGGTCCTTGTATTAATAATTTCCCTTAAAGCCCCCTAAATGACAGACTCCATTTGATGGAATATAGTTCACAAATTTTCTCCCTGAATTTTGTACCATTGGACTTTTACACTGGCATACATAACTTTTCAGGATGTCAGTACTGGAAACCCAGAGCTCTGTCTGCTGAGGTGCAGAAAGGTTTGCTAAACTCATTCTGTGACCACAGAGTTAGTGGTAAGAGTTAGATTTTCTTAAGTCTCACTCAGTAGCTGCCTATACTTGGATATCTGACTACAGAATTTCCTGTCAGGATTTCAGTCTCTGTAGGAGATGGGAACCTGTATATGGGTTCACTTCTTTGGTCAGCTCCCATATCCTCTGTTATGAGCTCTATAATGTGCTCCTTATAGACGCGGGACTGCTTTCCAGTCTGGAAATATGTCCAGAGCATGTGATCTGTGTTGTTCACGCTACAGTTTAAGCTTGAGAGGGCGTTTCTAGACTGTACTGCCTGGGTTCAAACCCCACCTCTGTCAGTTGTGGGACTAGGGGCAAGTTAGGTTCTTGCCTCAGTTTCCTCATCTGTGAAGTGGGAATAATAACAATCATAATAGTGACCTACAGCGTTTTTATGGGGACTAAGTGAGCTAACAGAGGTAAAGTGTTTATAGCCCAGCACACAGCAAGTGCTCAATAAATACCATTTTAAAAATTAATTTATTTTAAAATATTTATTTATTTGGTTGCGTGGGGTCTTAGTTGAAGCAGGTGGGCTCCTTAGTTGCGGCATGTGGGCTCCTTAGTTGTGGCATGCAAACCTCTTAGTTGCGGCTTGCATGTGGGATCTAGTTTCCGGACCAGGGATTGAACCTGGGCCCCCTGCATTGGGAGCATGGAGCCTTAACCACTGCGCCACCAGGGCAGTCCCAATAAATACCATTATGATTGTAATAAAATCCCAACCTGTCTACAGTTAACCAGCTTCCCTTGGTCATCGGTGACTGTCTCCATTCCATCTGCTTCTCTGAGACAATTACATGTCTGTTCAAATCATCTCTCAGGTTGGATCATCCACATGTGCCTTTGGTATGTCCTTCATTTCATAGGTGCTATGTGATAGAGCTTTCCTTGAGTGTCCTTACTTTCTGTACTTCCAGAACATTCTGGCTCATTCAGTTGTCAGCCTGGAAGTACCATTATGGCCACCTTCCTACTCTAAAAAATTAATGCTTTTATTGATAATATCAAATTAGAGAATTAGTATATCTATAAACAACCCATGGCCACATTATCCAGCCATAAAACAGTTTAACTAGAGGATGCTCACTGAAAAGCCCTCCAAGCGTTGGGCTGCTTTACCTCAGGAAGAGCTGTCTGCTCCATGAATTATTCCTGTCACACGTGGCGGAAGGTGGGAGCAACAGGCCCCAGCAATCCCAGGAGCAGGTGGGGGGCGCTTGGACAGCACCTGGTGAATTCAGATCCAGTCCGAGAGGCAAAGGACAGAGTCTCAGGACGAAGTAAGCGTTAGGATATCTGAATGGAAGCCACAGAGAGTCCCAGAATCCTACCTTCGAAACAGGACCCCAAGGTCCTGTCCTACAAGGTAGGGGAGGCCAGGCAGATGGGGAGGCAGACAGCTCAGGGAGGGGTGCAGGGCAGTGGAGCAATTTCTTTTTTTTTTTTTAGTGGAGCAATTTCTGAGAGACTTCATTGACTCCAGCTGCTTTCCCAGGGTGTGCATTCAGGTGCTCTGGTAGGACAGCAACAAGGCTGCTGCTCCGTACCTTGTAATTCCAGAACCACTTTTAGGGCCTGGCCCACCTGTGTAAAGGATCATTACCAGTGGATATAAGCGTGAGTCATTCCTCAATCAAAGTCTCAATCTACCTGTGACTCCACAGCAGGTAGGAATTCAGTTAATGCCGTCCCTCTGGTTTCCGTGGGACGCTTTCTTCTGGTTCCCCTCCCACCTCTTTGGTATCGCCTTCTCAGTCTCTATGCAGGCTCCTCCTTTGAAATGTCCGTGCTCCTCGGACTTTTTAGGGTCCTTTGCTTCTCACTCTTCCCCTCCTTGCATAATCTTCTATATGTCTCTCTTTTCTCTTAAAAATTCTATTAAAAATTGTTCTGAAAGACTTAAAATGCAAAAACCAGCCTGCTACACCTTCTCCCTCTACCCTGTGTGCATGTCCACTCTGTGCAGACAGTACTTTTAAATTCTTCTGGCAGTTTCTTTCCATAGTTGTCTCCTTATTTCTATACTATTTTAGACCACTAGTTCTTCATTCATCAATTTCAGGCAATGTCTGAAATTAACAAATTTCTCCCAATGTAGATGAGGATGTAGCTCCATTGCTTCTACCTGCACGTCCCTTTCTGATCCCCTAAGATAGTTATATTTTTTGTTAAACCAACTATCAGCATTTACAGTGTTACTACATTAATATTATTCATTTTTGACCCAAGGGGAGGATTTTTTCAAGTGTTTCTGTTTATTTTATTTAAAAATTTTTATTGGAGTATAGTTGATTGGCAATGTTGGGTTAGTTTCTGCTGTACAGCAAAGTGGATCAGTTATACATATATCCACTCTTTTTTAGATTCTTTTCCCATATAGGTCATTACAGAGTACTGAGTAGAGTTCCCTGTGTTATACAGTAGGTCCTAATTAGTAATCTGTTTTATATGTAGTAGTGTGTGTATGTCAATCCCAGTCTCCCAGTTTATCCCTCCCTGCACCCCTAAATGGTACAAATCAATTATTTACAAAACAGAAATAGAGTCACAGATGTAGAAAACAAACTCATGTTTACCAGGGAGGAGGATTATTGATAATATTTACTTTCTAGTATCATTTTTATTTCTCCTAGAGTCAATAATTGCCCCTAATTCTCACTTGCAGATTCTTCAGTACAGGTATTCATTATTTCTTTTTTTTTTTCCTGAGTGCTGCATTATATCTGTCACAAACCTATCAGTTTTTCCCAAATGCTCAATTATATCTGGTCACATTTCAATTCTCCCTTTTTCCTTCTCCTCAATATACCTTCCACCATAGTTCTCCTTCCTTCTACTCTGGTCAGACCCCTTGTTCTCTCGATCCACTGGGTATTCCCATGTTTGGTGGATAAATTTTTGAAAGCTTCTAAAGAAAGAGTGCATGGGAGTTAAATTATTTTGAGTCCTTGCTCAACTAAATGTTTTAAGTTTACCCTCACACTTGACTGGAAGTTTGGATGAGTCTGGCATTCTAGATTCAAAGCCGTTTTCTCTTGGAATTTTGAAAGCATTCTTTCATGGTCTTCTACATTCCTGCATTGCATTTGATAAGTCTAATGCCATTTGCTTCCTTAATTCTTTTTCTTTTTTTTTAAAAAAAATAGGCATAATCTTATAAACTAGAAGATTTCCATTTCTTATCAAAATGGAAAAATATTGAATGTATAGCTGTATTTACAGATACATTTGCCCATGTAACCCCATCCAGGTCTTGAGAGGGAGAGAAGATATACATTTGCCATCAATTTAGATTCTCCCCCATTGTTTCTGCTCCCCTCTGTTTATCCCCAAATATATATATATATTTTTCAGTGTATAGCCATCTCTTGAGTCCCAGACACATCAAACTTCCTGTGGGAAAAAACCACCTCAAAGTCAATACACCCACGACAAAGCTCATCACCTCTTCCTAACCTGTTCTTCCTTCTGAGGTCTCAGTCTTGGTGAAGGGCATTGACATTCATCCAGTTGTTCAAGCAGGAACACAGAGAGTCATTCTTCACCCCTCCCACCTCTTTACTCTTACATAACATCATCCCCAAGTCCTGTTCATTCTTTCAATGTCTCTCATCTGTCCCCATCTCTTCACTCTCACTGCTAGACTTTGGACACATGTCATTATTCATCTCTACGACTGCAATAACCTCCTTCCTGTTTTCTCTGCTTCTCATCTCAACCAGCCCCTCTGATCCACTCCCCTTACTGCTGCCACAGTGCCTCTTCTGACGTTGGCATTGGAGCTCCACGAGGGCAGGAACTTTGTTCACCTATATATCCCCACCTCCTTGAGCAGTGCTTTGCTCTTACTAGGTACTCAGTATATATGTCTTGACTGAAAAGATGAGTAAGTGAATCTGATCCTGGCACTCCCTTGTCAGAACCTTCCAATGCTTCTGCCCCTATCCCCATCCCTTGTATGATAAACTCTCAACTCCTTATCATGACATGATCTAGCACGGGTCCAAGCTCAGTTCCCACTTCTTCCCAAATCACCCTTTTTTTCCCCATGAACGCTGAATAACTTGTTCTCAGAGAGCATCCTGCTCTCTCAGGCCTCCAAGCCATTGCACATGCTAATCCCTCTGTCTGGGACACCTCCTGTTCCTTTGCCTATCGGTCAAGTTGTAATTTATTACTAAAGTTTCATCACAAGAGTTCTCTCCCTGACAGAGGCTCTTCTGGAAATGTAAGGCAACCTCAGACTTTTCTTTTTTTATGACCTCGTCGTACACCTTCTGTGGAAGAAATGAGCACTTTTATCAATCTCCAGTTCCACTCTACTTCTGAGCCTTCAGGAAGCTTATACTTCCCTCTGAAATTATGTATAGCCAGGGACTCTCTCTGGCTAATAATATATGAATAGAGTTGTGCTGAAGTATATTTAAGAGCTGGAGTAGGATTCTCCATCTCCCTCTCCCTCCGCCAAGACAACCAACTACACTGCATACAGTGGAGTCTCTGTTAGCCTGTGTGTCTGAATGAGGATGAAGTGGAGAAGACCCCCACTCCCCCACCCACCTGCTCCTGATGGACATATATAATACAAGCAAGAAATAAACCTTGGGCTTCCCTGGTGGCGCAGTGGTTGAGAGTCCACCTGCTGATGCAGGGGGCACGGGTTCGTGCCCCGGTCCGGGAAAATCCCACATGCCGCGGAGCGGCTGGGCCCGTGAGCCATGGCTGCTGAGCCTGCGCGTCCGGAGCCTGTGCTCCGCAACGGGAGAGGCCACAACAGTGAGAGGCCTGCATACCGCAAAAAAAAAAAAAAAAAAAAAAAAAAAGAAATAAGCCTTTTTTGTTTTAAGCCACTGATATGTTGGAGTTGTTTGTTACTGCAGCATAACCTAATCTATCTCAACTTGTATACTTTCATATAGCCATTACCCTAGCTCTCAACATTAGTTTACCTTACCTTTGAGGTCAAAGACTTTATCATTATATCCTGTTTTATAGCCACTTAAAAACATTTGTTAGCTAGCACTCGGCTAGAAAACTTACTATTTTTTGCAATGTACATGGCTCAGTGCTAAGGATTTTACCCATGTTATTTCACTTAATCTTCACAACAACCCTTTGAGGTAGGTATGACTATTAACATTCTTCGGAAAAGGAAAGAGGCTCAGAGGGGTTTAGTGACTTGCTCAGTGTCACACAGCTGGTGAGAGGCCATTAGACCCAAGCAGATCTGATTCTGAAGCCCTCACGTTCCATCGCCTGCAACCTTAGGAGTAACAGAGGGGGAACACACTGCCTGCTTGGAGGTTCCTGTCAAAGTAGACATTCCTGTCATGAGCCTTGTAAAGGACAACTAAACAAGCATTGAACAAATGCAAGAGTCGAGTAACTAAATAAACAAAATTGGAAACATGTTTTTACCATCGAATGGGAAATGGAGAATCCGTCAGATAATTCTCCAGTTCTTGAGGAAGAGCCAATCACATACTGTGCATTCACCCAAAGCACCATCAGTGGTTCAGAATGAAAGCTAACCCAGAGCGCTGCTTGCTTGGCCCAGGTCTGGTTGGCATGGCTGACTTCTGGACCAGTTTCCTCAGTAGCCTCTGTGAACTTGAACTAATGATCAATGACAAGGCACAGTCCCATGGCCCAACCTCTAGCCTTAGAAATGCATTCTCAGAAACACATTCCCGCAAGAATGAGTCAGCTTGCAGCTGACTCAGGCAGCTCTTAGATGATGTGCTGAAGTGGATTGACAGTGGAATGAAGACATGCTCAAAGCCCCACAGAAGCATGGGTGGCACCGCGTGACCCACTGAAGGAAGAGCCACAGCTAAGGAGCTAGTGCCTCAGGCCAGAGAGCATTCCAAGAAGGAGGCACTAGAAGCCTGGGAGGCAAAGGGGCTGAATGCCAATGACCGTGAAGTGGATGGTTTCCCACATGTGTAGGAAAACCACGGGAGCGAACCTCAGAGTTGGACTTGGACCAGAATATTTCTCATTTCCTTTAAACTGTTATGCTTGACTCTCCATTATCTTTTATTTGTATTATGGGTGCTTTCTTTCTAGTCTGAACTTTGATAGTATATAACTTTCATTTGGTATTTTTCATGTATTACTATATATATTTGAAGGCAAAGAGCAGGGCTTATATAGCTTTGTAACTTTCTAGCAGGGGGCTTCACACATTTGTAGCTCTTGGCTTATCTAGCTTGTGTCTCCTATTTGGGGAACAGCTACTGGTCATGAATAGCATCTTTGATCTTGAGAATATTAAGGACTTCCCTGGTGGCGCAGTGGTTAAGAATCCGCCTGCCGATGCAGGGGACACATGTTCGATCGCTGGTCTGGGAAGATCACATGCCGCGGAGCAACTAATCCCGTGCACCATGACTACTAAGCCTGTGCTCTAGAGCCCACGAGCCACAACTACTGAAGCCCGCACTCTCTCAGGCCTGTGCTCCGCAACAAGAGAAGCCAGTACAAGGAGAAGCCTGTGCACTGCAACGAAGAGTAGCCCCCACTCACCACAACTAGAGAAAGCCCACATGCAGCAACGAAGACCTGACACAGCCAAAAAATATATATATATATATGTTTTAAAAAAAGAATACATAATACAAGTTCCTTTGCTAATCAAATTTACTTGGATCCTAGTTTGAAAAGTAAGTTTTCTAAAGTTATTTGGTTCCTGGGTTTTGACAGTGAATAGTAAGAGTTTGGATAGCAAGGGTGTTTTGACTGTACCCAGGAATTTTATTTATAGAGGTGACTGAGTGATGACACAGAGAGGTCAACGCTATTGAAAGAAGTTTATTACTTATAGTTTTCAAGAGGAGGAGACATACCATGCCATGCAGGGCCACATGGGAAGCACCAGGGCTGGTCCGAAGGCAGAAGGAGCAAGGAGAAAGCAGGGGCAGGAGCCTTTATTATGATTCCTGCAGGAACGGCATGGCAGGGAGGGATACATATTTTAGGACTGGGTAGTTTGAATAATTATGGCAGGCTCTGCGCTATGGGGTGATCTCTAGTTGTCCAGTACTTGGCCCTGGGGTGATTTAGGGCAGAGGAAAGATGGGCTTGGTGTGTGTGAATTAGGTAAAGGAGATGGTTGTCCATCTCCAGTACTAGTTGTCCAGTACTTGGTCCTGGGGTGATTTAGGGCAGAGGAAAGATGGGCTTGGTGTGTGTGAATTAGGTAAAGGAGATGGCTGAAGACCTGGGCTCTGGATTGATTTGTTTGCATATGAAAGGCATATTCACAGGTAAGTTATTTTCTATCTCTGGAAACTAGCTAACCCTGGAGGGGCAGTCTCTCCCCAGCTAGCCAGGTCCTCAAGATATCAAAGCATTATAAAATATAGAAAATTTAAAACATGATTAATACAAAGGGCCCCCGACCTTTACTTCTGTAGGGACTGGTGTACAGAAAATTCTGAGAGCCCTTTCTTCTACACTGTGCCTTCAGTTATTCCTCCCAGAAATAGCACGAGTGGGTGTGATCATCCCCATTTTATGGATGAGGAAACGAACAGTGTGCCCCAGGTCAGGTAGCTGGCAGAGGATGGATTAGAGATTTAATCTTAGGTTCTGCCACTGCACTGTGAGGGTTTATCACACCTCAGCAAAGGAGACAACTTTGCTCCGTCTCTGCTTGAGGCAGCCTTGAGATTGTTCAGGAGCTTCAAATGTGGATGATGGTAATCAGGCCTCTGAGGTTAGCGCAGGCTAAGGAGGAAAGGAAGTTCTTATCTGGGCTAGTGCTCATAGTCCCGGCCTTTCCGTTTTTTTTTGGCTTTGGTGTCAGCTGGAAGGGTTGACTTTTTTTCCCTTAAACCAAACTTCCAATTTGGACATACATCAGAATCCAAGGCAGGGCCTGAAACCCAGGCATTCTGCAGATTGAGCATGTCTATAGCTACTTGGAGCTGCCTGTAGGGGAGCAGATAGTATGAGGGGGGTGGTCAAGCTGTGCCCACTGAAGTGTGCCCATAGCTGAACACTTGAACCAAGCCCAGTGGAGAGGGGCCCAGGATGGGGAGGCAGCTCCCCTGTGACATGTTTGGTTTGGGAGGGAGGGAGCCTCGATGGAATCTTTGTGTTTCTTTCCTTCCCCAAAAGGACACTTCCCAGCTTTTTCTGTGTTAGTGACATACTGGTGACTTAAAACTTCGGCATCTATTTGTTTTAGATGCTGTGTGAAAGCAGGCTGGTTGAGAATGTACTGTTTGCTTAAATAACTGCCCAGAGGGTACTTTTAAATTCCAAATAGGGTGCCTTTGGGTACATTACAAGGGCCAACTGAGGGAGGCTGTTCTTTAGGAGCTAGATAGGCCATGTCGCCCAAAGTAGAGCAGATTTTGGGTGTGGAGGCTCAGGGGTGACACTGTCGGCCTTCAGATCTTGACACTGCCACTTGCTGCCTGTATGACCCTGGGAAAATGACATAACAATCAGAGCTAACACTTGACAGCTTTTGTCATGTGCCAGGTACTATTTCTAAGCCCTTTGCATAGATGAACTCATTTGGTTCTCAGAAATCATCTGGGGAGGAAGGTACAAGTCTTGTCCCCGTTTTGCCAGTGAAGACACTGAGGCACAGGGAGGTTTTGTAACACGCCAAAGTCGGACTCCTTAGTCAGTGGCCGAACCAGGATTCAAATCCATGTGGTCTGGCTCCAGAGCCTGTGGTCTTAACTGCTGTGCTCCACTATTGAACTTGAGCTTGTAGAATTTTTGTTTCCTTATCCGTAGTGTGTATTATCATAATCCCCGCTGCATGGGGTTGCTGAGGGATTAACTGAGATGATATATAGAAAGAGTTTGGCACATAGTAAGTGCTCAGTAAATGTTTGCTCTTGTTCATCGTAAAGCAGTGTGTCCCCTTCTGTTTATGCCAGCTGTCTTTCCTTGTGTCCCCTCTTTGTGGACATAGGAAGTGAGTGGGACTAGAGGGCTTATTTTCCAAAATATATTTAGAAAAGAAAAATATCCCAGCACGTATAATAACTGCATGAATGTGCTGTCATCCCTGTGCCTCCTGACCCCGGTAAGCCTCCGATGCGGATCACATACCACCTTTCAACCATACGTGATCCACCCATGTGTTAAAACCAGCACAAGTCTGTCCCCTGCACAGTTTCGCCAGCCACGCTCTCTGCCCAGCTGACGGGGTATATCCAGAGCATCGCGCACAGAAGCCCTGGCTGCACCTGGCGTGACTTGACCTGAGATGGCACCCAGGCTTGGAGGAGGAGGGCCTTCTCATGGGGCAGGGTTACTCTTTACACTCTCTGCTCACCTGCGACCCTGCCCCACCTCCAGGTGTCCAGATGGATGACATTAGTCTATTAGGGATAAGGGTGTCTGAACACTTTCCCTGGGTGGGTTCTATGTAGTCAAAAGAGGAGTCGGAGAATTGAAATAATGATCTTGGCTAATTTTCCAGGACTGTTCCAGTCATCTAAGCAGACACCTTATCTCTCTTAACTCCATTCCCATCTTCTTTCTCCCCTCGGTTATCCAGACAGGATGAAACAGATTTCAATCAGTATAAAAAAGAGTTTAATGAGATGTAAAGGGAAGATTCTTGTCTGTAACACTGATTAAAAGGTAATGAGAAGATGAAAAATCTCCATCCACAAGGACTTTAAAAACCTTTAAAAAGTTTTCCTAGTTAAAAGAACATACACGCATTCCTATTTTGAAAACATAAGAAAATATCAGTCAATTCTTCCATGCTCCAGAAACAATCCTCTATCACCATGAAGTACATTTTAGACCCATTAAAAGTTATGCCTATGTATATTTTGTTTCACAAAATTGAGATTATTCTGTATTACAGGACATTGTCTTATTTACATATTATATTTTATCAAAAAATTCTCTTGTATCATTAGCTGTATTTTTTTAGAAGCATGTGGACACTTTATTAGGGCAGACAGCCACTGGTCTTGAGTGGTTTGCACTGAGAAGCCAGGGCTTTGGATTAGGAAACCGATGAGGATATAATCCTCCTTCACTTCAGCAGACACTGTCTATTAATACTGTTTGTGTAAAGCATGTTTCCATAATAAAATTCTAGTATCAACTTTGGAAGGTTATTTCTGAGTGTGGGAGGTATAGGAAAGGCAGAGAAACTGAGAGAAGTGAATGCAGAGGGAAGGTTTGGGTGCATCTGATGGAGACCCACGAGGAGCTGGGAGAGTGAGGATTAGGGGCTGGGGATCTGATCCAGACAAGAATGGACAGCTCACTGGGCTTGAGGCATATCCATCAGCCCTGTGGTTAGCGGAGGGGTTTGGTGGTACCGGTCAGCACTGATTACCATGCATTTCCAGATCTCTTTCCAGGCACATGATGGGGTAGAACTTCCCTGTTCCCTTGTGGTTTGTATGGCCATGGGACATGCTTTGGCCAATGAAATATGAGTAGAAGGGACGTGTATCCCTTTTAGGTGGAAGCTTTAAGAGCTAGTATACGGTTTCCCATGTTCCTTCTGCCCCAGTGACTGGCAATGCTCCAAAGGGTGGCAGACCCATCCGGGTCCCAGAGCAAGGATGACACAGACCAGAGCCCACAACTGACCTATAATGGACACTCTTCCTTTGAAGGAGGAAGCAGAGTATGCTCGTGGGTCCTTTCAGGGGGCTGACATGATGCAGACAGATGCTCTGGGTAATGGTATTTGCCCCTGTGGACCCAGATATTAATTTAGAACAAAAGATGAAAGAGGCTGAGCCTCAAAAGAGGCTAGAGTGATTCTTCCCGACAGAACATATCAGAGAGAAGAGGATCAGAGGGTCATAGGGGCTTCTAGGAGCCACAGAGAACAGACCTGATGTGGGCCCCAGTGGTAACTACCACATCAATGCAACTGTGGATGCTGGGTGTGGGACCCCGGAGTAACAGAGCAGCATTGGAGAAGAAATTCCAGCCTGGGGCCAGAGAGGGTGAGCTAGGATCCCACCTGTGATGGTTAACTTCACGTGACTATGGTACCCAGCTGTTTGGTCAAATGGTAGTCTAGATGTTGCTGTAAAGATATTTTATAGATGTGATTAACATCTGCAACCAGTAATCCTTAATCCTGGAAGCCTTATTTTAAGTAAAGATTACTGTTGAAAATGTGAGGTGGTCACAGCTAATCAATTGAATGCCTTAAGAGCAGAAACTGAGGTTTTCCAGGGAAGAAGAAATTCTGTCTCAAGATTGCAAAGTTAACTCCTGCTGAGTTCCCAGCTTGCTGGCTGGCCTGACAAATGTTAGACTTGTCAGCCCTCACCATCATGTGAGCCAATTTAGAGCCAATTTATATTCTTTAATATAAATCACCTTATATATACATATATGTATGTATTTATATTTTTTATTTATTTCATAACTATATATCTATATATCATCCCCATTTATATCATCTATCTATCATCTATCTATCTATCTATCTTTCTATCTATCTATCTATCTCTCTACCTACCCTTAAGCCTTTATGGTTCTTAAAGAGACTTGCATAAATTCCACCAGGCCTGGCCATAGTACAGGGCTGAATCTACCTCAGACTAAAATTTTAGCAGTTCTCAATACCCAGGCAGTGTGGGAGGTGGTGGATTCCCAAGAGAAGGAGTAAGGAAGGTGCCTGAGGAACTGAGCAGAGGGAGGCCTAGTGCTTGACAAGCACGTCTGCTTGTTGGTCTGTCTATCTATATACTTTATTTATCTATCTACCTACCTACCTACCTGTCCATTCATTTCATTGAATCAAAAATTTTTTATTTAAAAATTTTATATTAAAAACAATCAAATTAATAGCTTTAACAGGCTCAGGAGATCCACCCTCTGGCTACCAAATGATAAAGCCCTGTTCCCAAACCAGAGCAACTCAGCATTTCAAAAACTTCATTTTGCCACAGTTCTCATCCCCCTCAAATCATTCATCAGTCCCATTAACCAAGAGCCAAAGTTGCTCTTCAGGGATTTTTTTTTTCAGTCTTTTAAAAAATCTTTTCCCATCCCAAAGCTGTTCCCTATGTATAGAAAGGAGCTATCAACTTGAGTTCGCATCCTTGCAATCAGGTTCCTGGGGGACAGACCACAGGACAGAAAACCATATCTTCATGGCTCTTTTCCTTGGAAACCGAGTGGAACTTTTCAGGGAACTCAGTTCTGCAAACACACATCAGTTGAAGGTAAAGTTGTGAAATGGGCCTGTTTTGTAATTTGCTTCTTTTTTCAGAAATCCTTCTGTGTTATCTTCCCTTCACCTCTACCCCAGGTCCCCGCCTCCCCTAACCCTCCTTCATGTCCCTTTGTGCCCTCAGCTTGATGGTAATCAAGCCTTCTCTGCCTACCATTGTCTAGACCATGCCTGCCTGAGCTCAGACATTTCCTCCCTGAACCATCAACCTTTCCCATTGCAGTTGGGTCCCATTTTCAATTTCATAACAGCAATGAATAAACTTATCCTTGCTAAGGTGCTAGCTTGTTCCCACCTAACTCAAGGAGTTAGCCCCACTAAAAAGCCTTGTTCCATATCAACTACAAAGAGAACAACCCTACAGTGCAGTATCCACCCAAGAGTATAGTCAGGGACCCATATGTTCCCTAAGCTCCCTTAATGGGACACTATCTCCCAGACTCTGTAAGTCCCAAGTGACATGGGACACAGCATATTGGTTACCGATTGCTGTATAGCAAATGACAACAAACTTAGTGTCTTAAAACAACACAAGGGCCTCCCTGGTGGCGCAGTGGTTGAGAGTCCGCCTGCCGATGCAGGGGATACGGGTTCGTGCCCCGATATGGGAGGATCCCATATGCCGCGGAGCGGCTGGGCCCGTGAGCCATGGCCACTGGGCCTGCGCGTCCGGAGCCTGTGCTCCGCAACGGGAGAGGCCACGACAGTGAGAGGCCCGCATACCGCAAAAAGAAAAAAAACAAAAAACAAAAAAACAAAAAAAACAACACAAGTTTATTTATTCAGAGTTCTATAGGTCAGAATTCTGGGATGTTGTGGCTGGGCTCTTAGCTGAGGGTCTGTGATGATTAATTTTCTATGTCAAATTGACTGGGCTAAGGGATGCCCACATAGATGGTAAAAGATGATTTCTGGGTGTGTCTGTGAGGGTGTTCCTGGAAGAGATTAACATTTGAATCAGTAAAGAAGATGACCCTCCCTAGAGTGGGTGAGCATCATCCAACTGAGGGCCCGAATAGCATAAAAAGATGGAGGAAGGGACCAGGAAGCCTACACAAGCCACTGAACCAACCTCACTCACTGGGGGCAAACAACAAAAACAATGGGAACTACGAACGTGCAGCTTGCAAAAAGGAGACCCCAAACACAGTAAGTTAAACAAAATGAGAAGACAGAGAAATATGCAGCAGATGAAAGAGCAAGGTAAAAACCCACCAGACCAAACAAATAAAGAGGAAATAGGCAGTCTACCTGAAAAAGAATTCAGAGTAATGGTAGTAAAGATGATCCAAAATCGTGGAAATAGAATGGAGAAAATACAAGAAACGTTTAACAAGGACCTAGAAGAAATAAAGAGCAAACAAACAATGATGAACAATACAATAAGTGAAATTAAAAATTTTCTAGAAGGAATCAATAGCAGGATAACTGAAACAGAAGAACGGATAAGTGACCTGGAAGATAAAATAGTGGAAATAACTACTGCAGAGCAGAATAAAGAAAAAAGAATGAGAAGAACTGAAGACAGTCTCAGAGACTTCTGGGACAACATTAAACACACCAACATTCAAATTATAGGGGTCCCAGAAGAAGAAGAGAAAAAGAAAGGGTCTGAGAAAATACTTGAAGAGATTATAGAGGAAAACTTCCTTAACATGGGAAAGGAAATAGTCAATTAATTCCAGGAAGTACAGAGAGTCCCATACAGGATAAATCCAAGGAGAAACATGCCAAGACACATGTTAATCAAACTATCAAAAATTAAATACGAAGAAAAAATATTAAAAGCAGAAAGAGAAAAGCAACAAATAACATACAAGGGAATCCCTGTAAGGTAAAGAGCTGATCTTTCAGCACAAACTCTGCAAACCAGAAGGGAGTGGAAGGATATATTTAAAGTGATGAAAGAGAAAAACCTACAACCAAGATTACTCTAGGCAGCAAGGATCTCATTCAGATTCAACAGAGAAATTAAAACCTTTACAGACAAGCAAAAGTTAAGAGAATTCAGCACCACCAAACCTGCTTTACAACAAATGTTAAAGGAACTTCTCTAAGCAGGAAACACAGAGAAGGAAAAGACCTACAAAAACAAACCCAAAACAATTAAGAAAATGGTAATAGGAACATACATATTGATGATTACCTTAAATGTAAATGGATTAAATGCTCCCACCAAAATACGTAGACTGCTCAATGGTTACAAAAACAAGACCCATATATATGCTGTCTACAAGAGACCCACTTCAGACCTAGGGACACATGCAGACTGAAAGTGAGGGGATGGAAAGATATTCTATGCAAATGGAAGTCAGAAGAAAGGTGGAGTAGCAATTCTCATATCAGACAAAATAGACTTTAATATAAAGACTATTGCAAGAGACAAAGGAGGACACTACACAATGATCAAGGGATCAATCCAAGAAGAAGGTATAACAATGGTAAATATTTATGCACCCAGCATAGGAGCACCTCAATACATAAGGCAAATGCTGACAGCTGTAAAAGGGGGAAATTAACAGTAACACAATCATAGTAGGGGACTTTAACAGCGGCCAAGCCGCTCTGCGTCATGTGGGATCTTCCTGGACTGGGGCATGAACCCGTGTCCTCTGCATCGGCAGGCAGATTCTCAACCACTGCACCACTAGGGAAGCCCAGCAAGATCTTTTTTGACTCATCTCCTAGAGTAGCAAAAATAAAAACAGAAATAAACAAATGGGACCTAATTACACTTAAAAGCTTTAGCACAGCAAAGGAAACCATAAACAAGACAAAGAGACAACCCTCAGAATGGGAGAAAATATTTGCAGTTGAAACAACAGACAAAGGATTAATCTCCAAAATATACAAACAGCTCATGGAGCTCAATATCAAAAAAACAATCCAGTTATAAAACGGGCAGAAGACTTAAATAGACATTTCACCAAGGAAGACATACAGATGGAAAGAGGCACGTGAAAAGATGCTCAACATCACTAATTATTAGAGAAATGCAAATCAAAACTACAATGAGGTATCACTTCACACCAGTCAGACTGGCCATTATCAAAAAATCTAGAAGCAATAAATGCCGGAAAGGGTGTGGTGAAAAGGGAACCCTCTTGCACTGTTGGTGGGAATGTAAATTGATACAACCACTATGGAAAACAGTATGGAGGTTCCTTAAAAAACTAAAAATAGAACTACCATATGACCCAGCAATCCCACTATGGGGCATATATCCTGAGAAAACCATAATTCCAAAAGAGTCATGTACCACAATATTTCATTGCAGCACTATTTACAATAGCCAGGACATGGAACCAACCTAAATGTCCATTGACAGATGAATGAATAAAGAAGATGTGGCACATATATACAATGGAATATTACTCAGCCATAGAAAGAAACGAAATTGAGTTATTTGTAGTGAGGTGGATGGAGTTAGAATCTGTCATATAGAATGAAGTAAGTCAGAAAGAGAAAAAAATACCATATGCTAACGCATATGTATGGAATCTAAAAAAAAAAAAAAGTAGTGATGAACCTAGTTGCAGGGCAGGAATAAAGATGTAGACATAGAGAATGGACTTGAGGACATGGGGTGGGAGGGGGAAGCTGGGGCAAAGTGAGAGTAACATCGATATATATACACTACTGAACGTAAAATAGTTAGCTAGTGGAAAGCAACAGCAGAGCACAGGGAGATCAGCTCGGTGCTTTGAGGTGCCCTAGAGGGGTGGGATAGGGAGGATGGGAGGGAGGCTCAAGAGGGAGGGGATATGGGGACATGTGTATGCATATGGCAGATTCACTTTGTTGTACAACAGAAACTAACACAATATTGTGAAGCAATTATACTCCAATAAAGATCTATTAAAAAAAAAGACTATAGGGAGCCTGCAAAGACTAAAATATTTACTGTCCATCCCTTTATAGAAAGAGTTAGCCAACCCCATTTTTAGTGGATTCTTTATAAAATGCAATATGCACATTTAACCTATCAAATTCTTAAATTAATAAAAACCTTTGTCTTCTTTATGGATAAATCAA
The DNA here is from genome assembly GCF_025265405.1 of Mesoplodon densirostris. Taxonomy (NCBI): domain Eukaryota; kingdom Metazoa; phylum Chordata; class Mammalia; order Artiodactyla; family Ziphiidae; genus Mesoplodon; species Mesoplodon densirostris. The sequence continues at coordinate 31,936,102 of NC_082663.1, forward strand.
GGCCCTTAGGATATTATAACTCTACTTACCCCTTGCCACATACATGTTACTGTAGTCAGAAATTTTAATTTTATTTTTTAAAAAACTTTATTTTGAAAGCTACCATATGATCCAGCAATCCCACTCCCAGGCATATATCCAGAGAAAAACATGGTTGGAAAGGATACGTGCACCCCAGTGTTCATTGCAGCACTGCCTACAATAGCCAAGATGTGGAAGCAACCTAAATGTCCATCAACAGAGGAATGGGTAAAGAAGTGGGGTACATATATAGAGTGGAAAATTACTCAGCCATTACAAAGAATGAAATAATGCCATTTGCAGCAACATGGATGGACCTGGAGATTATCAAACTAAGTGAAGTAAATCAGACAGAGAAAGACAAATATCATAAGATATCAGTTATATGTGAAGTTAAAAAAATTGATACAAATGAACTTAATACAAAACAGAAACAGACTCACAGACTTAGAGAATGAATTTATGGTTACCAGGGGGAAGGGTTGGGGGGAGGGATAGATTGGGAGTTTGGGATTTACATGTACACACTGCTATATTTAAAATAGGTAACCAACAAGGAAAAAGATAATAAGGTATTATGAATAACTTTATGACAATAAATTTGACCTTAAAAGAAAAAAGAACTACTATTTCCTTTTGTTATTCTGTAGAGCTACAACTGGCATGTTTTATTTGAAAATTAGAACAAATTGAAGCAGAGAGTGAAGCTCAAAGTGGGATTCACCCCAAAGTGGGGTGATGATTCAATGGCTAATCCTTTATTAAGACAATAATATTGAGCTCTTGGCCAGAGGACAGATCTCCCATGCTGTCCTGGCAGGCGCTGTTGAGTATGAGGGGCTGACTGGCCACAGGCAGAGCTGACTTTGTACAAAGATGGAAAGAACATTGTGCCAGGCAGGCAGCTTTACCAGGTGCCTGAAATTCATCATGCCCAGAAGATTGGGGTTTAGATGACAAATGTTTGATCTGGAACCCAATGTTCAACTGGACACGTGCTTGACCAAGCAGAGTGTAAGAAAAACACAACAAGAATGGGTGGAGGACAGAGGAGGAAGACCCTGAGGACAGCATGGCTGATGGGCCTGAGGGCTAAAGACATAAGAGGGATGGATAAGGACAGACAAGAGAGCTGTGGGCCCCCAGGAACTCTTGTGAAAGTTCCCATGCAATGCTCTCCCTTACAGAGAACACCCCTCATCTACAGCCCCTCTCCCATGATCTCTCTCGAATAGTGATTCAATGAGTTCGCCAGATTTGCTGTCAGATTCCCAGTAGAATAAGGGTCAGGTAGGTTCTGAAGGGGAAACAAGGAAGTGAAGCCTGAGTTGCCTTGCTAGAGAACTTCTGGAATAATCCATTGTTGTTGGCCCAAAATATTTAGATTTTTTCTAGAAAAGGCCAACTTTGTGACCTAGTTGTAAGTACCCTTTTGATCAGCCCTTCTAACATTGTGCCAGGTGCAGTAACATGGCTTTGACAAAGCACAGAATTCTAAAGTGTCAGAGCAAGAAAATATTGGGGATCATTCAGTCTAGAGGTTGTTGAAATTTTTCTCTTTTTAAAGCAGTGCAATCTTTTCTTCAAAAGGAATCAAACCAAGAAGTCCAACATGAAATAATTTATAAATGGAGCAGCTCTGGTTATCCCTAGTGGCTCTTCTGAAGCAGCTGTGTAGAGCAGTGAACTGATTTTGCCAAAGTCATCCAGGCTGGGGAGGGATTCGGCAGGCCCCAGAGTTCTGGTCTCTCATACTCAATCCAATATTCTGTTCATTGCACCATGTGTCATTAAATACTGGCCTGACAACCCACATAAAAATTATGAACACCTGTGGATCTCTCCCCAACCCTGCTTAAGAATGAGAATATTTCCAATACTATTGAATCGCCCTGTCTCCCCAGCCACCAGTCTGAATCTTGCCTATTTTCTTGCTTTTCACTGTAGTTTTACGACCATAGATTCATCTCTAATCAGTATATTGTTTATTTTTGTCTGTGTTTTAACTTCATAGAAATGGAATCATTTCTTGTCTTGCTTCTTTTGCTTAACATCATGCTCTAGAACATTATTATCATTGCAGAAAGCCATATATTTAGATATTTATCTAGATATTTATCCCTGAAGTTGAGTGGAGATTCACCCATGCTGTTAATCATTAGTATTCATTGCTGTGTAATGTTCTACTCTCTGAATAACCACCATGCGTTTATTCATTTTACAATTGCTGGATATTTGGTATATTTCTAGTGTTTTGCTTCTATAAAATGCTTCTGTGAATATTATACATATTCTCTTGTGTAAGAGCTGCTCTAGGGTATACACCCAAGAGTAGACATGTTGGGTGAAGGGTGGAAACATTTGCAAATTTTATCAGGTAAGAACAAATAACTTCACCTTCTTCTCCCTCTCTCCCTCCCTCCTTCCCTCCCTCCCTTCCTCTCTTCCTTCCTTCTTCACTTCTCCTTTCTCTTCCCTCTCTTCTCTTCTTTCCTTATCATCGGATCTCAGGTGTTTAAATTGGATTAAACACAATCTTTGGCTCATGACACACTCTCATCATTGGACCATACAAGGTCGTCCCTATCTATCTATCTATCTATCTGGACATCCATCCATCTATCTAGCCAGCCATTCATCTATTTACCTATTAAAAACATACCATCCAACCAATAGGCAAATCTTTACCAATTATTTAGCAATTATTTATGTCCTCTTATCCTATCCTGGTCTTTTGCCTTTCCTGCAGAGGTAGCCACTATATTGAAGTTTGAACTGTAATTTTTTTTTGCTTTTTAGGAAAAGTTATTTTTGCATACATATACACCGTGATATAGTTATCAACCATGGTGTAGAAAATTACCCCCAAATGCTAGTATCTTAAAACAACAATTATCATTTATTATCTTAGAGTTACTGTGGGTCAGGAATTCAGAGAGGGCATAGTATGGGTGGCTTGTCTCTGCTCCATGATGTTTTCTGTGATTTCAGCTGGAAGGCTCAGATCCTGGGGGGCTGGAATCAGCTGAAGGCTTGGCAGGGACTGGAGGACCCACTTCTAAGGTGGCTCACACACATGGCTGGCAAGAGGGGACTGGCAAGATGTTTCCTCTCCATATGGGCCTCTCTACATGCTGCCTTCTCCCAGGGCTGTTGCTTGTCCCCATGACATGGCAGCTTGCTTTAGTGAGCATATCAGCCATTGTTTCTTCTAGCCTAGATGCCATCTCAAGCAATAACGTGATGAAAATCATAACATTTCTCCATTTTCTTGTTCAAAAATAGATGAACATCTTGAATTTGTGGGAAAATAATCCAAACTATTCAGGTGGAATAATAGACTCTGGATTACCAGATACAATCTAGAAAAGGGCATGTGAGCCAATGAAGACACTGTCTGCAAAAAGCCAACGAATTCTGGTTGTCATTTAAGGGTGTCAGAAACTAAACAGCATTGTCTGACCATCATGGAAGAGAAAGATGGGTTCACCCCAGCAACCGTGGTGCTGCTTTTGAGCCCAGACACTGTGCCACAAGAAAGAAAAAATGCATCTGGAAGAGAATGGTTATGGGAAGATAAATAAGATCTAAGCATGAATATGGGAGAGTGAAGAGATGGAAGTGGGTAGGGAGAGGCAGGAGCTGGTTTTATGAAAACAGAGTGAAAAGGTCAGTATTATTCAGCCCAGAAAGGTAAAGTCTTAGAGGATGCCATAATGAAGAGGACACAGATGTCCTGAATTTCTAAAGAAGTAGTCTTTGAAAGGTAAGCTTTGCATAATATAAGGAAGTCCCAGTTCATATAGTGGATAATGCACTTTTGTTCCTCACTACTCAAGAATTGAGGCAATCTCTAAAAATATAAATCTATAAGGCTTATATATTTATGGTTGATAGAGCTGGCTGGGGAGGGAAGAGGTTTTTTGTTTTGTTTTGTTTTTGAGTTCTGATCTGACTTTTTGAGTTCACAACAAAGAGAACTCTGACCTTCCATAAGATGCTTTTTGGGGTCTCTGTCACAGCTAGTGTCCTGATCCAGAAGAGCAGCTTTTCTGTTTTTATAGAAGAATTCACAAGTCTCAAGCATCTTCTGATCTCTCAGGATTAGGTGTGTAGGAGAATCTACAGATGATGTAGCACTTCGGGGTAGTGATGTGAGGACTAGTGCTTTGACAGCAGTTGGTAGTTCATACATTTTTTTTTTTGTAAAAAGTGGAATGAGGGGAGCTAGGCCCCAGTGATGGGCAGGGGTCACAGGGAATACTGTGGGCTCACAAATTACTGCTGATATCTAGCGACACTGGCCAGCAAGTTTGAACTCTGTGTGGATGGAATAAACATTGGGACAGAGTAAGAAAGAAAAAACCCAGTGAATTCTGTTAAATAAGCCTCCCTTGGACCCTAGTGCAGTTGTTTTCATAAAGAAACCCATATTGCGATGGACAAAAACGAAATTCTTTTATGTATTTATCATGCAGCATCCAGAAAAATCCAAGGACTATTTAATCTTGGGTTTCTAGCTTCCTTCTCTAAAAATAATGCATCACATCATTTAGCCATCTGAATCAAGTATCCAGGGGCATCCCGATCCAACAACCACATTTTTCTCTGAATTATTTTATAAACAGTAGAAGTGTCTGGAAGCTTAATGCCACAGGATCATGTGAATATAGACGGGTTGATGTTTAAATGGATCTCCAAGCCTCAGGAGGGCAGGTACCGTGTCTAGTTCATCATTGTTGTTCTGGTACTGATCTTAGTGACTGGCACATAATAGATGCACAAAATAATTGGACTAATAATTAATAAGTAAAGCAAGGATGACTTGGGGTTTTCTTTCTATTTATCGTTATGTGTATTAAGTAGAGCTATTGGGCTTTTATATCTTAATTTGTCCCATCTAATGGTTATTTAATTCTGAGATATTTTCAACATGGTTTAGTTTATTTCTTAAAAAAAAATGAAAAAAAATCCAAGCAGGTAATTTTGGTGGAAATGAGCATCTGAGGGAGATGGAATTGGATTCTTAATTGGTGGCTCTAAGAAAATTCATGCTTGAATTCTTCTGGGATGAGAGAGTATCACCCTCCAGATCTTAAGAGTTCTTAAAAGGGAGGTGTAGTATTTCAGAAACAACCCTTTCAAGCCATAATGCCTTTCATCAAAGGCTTTTAAAGCACTTTGTCTTTAACAGGGCCCACGTCTACCTCCTGCCCAGCTCACACACATGCCTCCCTTTGAGGTCAGTAGAGGCTAATAGTGCTGAGAAAACAAGCCAATGTATGTAGTGGAGGTTGCAACCTAGTCTTATTTCAGTCTTGCATGTGAGTGTATACCTGAGACTTCAAAGAAGTCTGTGTAGGCCAAAATGAAATCAAGCGTGAGGTCCAAAGAACAGCAGCTGTCACATGAAGGGAACTTAGGTCTCACATTAGAGCCCTCTCAGAATGGAATAGTTTGCCACAGATGGTAGTGAGTTCCTCATCATGGGAGATATTCAAGCTGAGGCTGACTGACCACTTGATGGCAATGCTATGGTTGTGGGGCGAGCAGGACCTACACTCTAGGTGGAGAAACCAGCTTCATGGTCTATAAGAATCCCCATCCCTCCATGATTAAGAGTCTATGGAATCAAGTCTACCTCTTCTTCCTGGAATAGGCCATCATAAATCCATGATTTGCTGGGACCCTCATCCACCCACATTTCCCCCCATCACTCAAGTTTAGTGAGAAAGAGGCAAGTGACTCCACCTCCAAAGACGGTCTATTTGGCATCCAAAATGAATTAAAAATGGACCTCCCAGGGACTAGGACACATTTATTACTGGTATTCCAAATGAAGACCCTGGATTGGGAAGGATTCTGAATCACCAATGATTTGGTTGGATTTCCTATTCTATACTTGTCAAGGCAGGACATGACACCAGTAGATTTTATCATGGTTAATCAAGTCATTAATTGTCAGTGTTGAGTTTTCATGGGGATGTGTGTCGGAGTGCGTTTGCTTCAGGGAAATAATTGTGATTGTTTAGTCTAGTGCTCGGTTCTGAAACCTCAGCATGCATTAGAATTACTTCCAGGCTTGTTTAAAGACAGTCTGCTGAACCCCACCCTCAGATTTTCTGATTCAGTAGGTCTGGAATGTGACCAGAGAATGTGCCTTTTTAGCAACTTTCCAGGTGTATTAGTTTTCTAATGCTGCTGTAACAAATTATCACAAACTTAGTGGCTTAAAACAACACAAATTTATTATCTTAGATTTCTGGAGTGACAGAAGTCCAAAGTGGGTCTCACTGGGCTAAAATCAAGGTGTCGGTAGGGTTTTGTGGAGGCTCTGGGGGAGAATCCATTTCCTTGCACTTTCCAGCTTCTAGAGGCTGCCTGCCTTCCCATGGCTGCCTTCCATCTTCAAAGCCAGCAATTGAGTTGAGTCTTTCTCACGACGTCATCTCTCTGGTTCTTAACTCTTCTGCTCTCCTCTTCCCTTGTATAAGGATCCTTGTGATGACATTGGACTCACCTGGGTAATCTCCTTATTTTAAAGCAAGCTGATTTGCAGCCTTAATTTCATCTCCAAACTTAAATCCTCCTTGCTGTGAAACATGATGTATTCACAGGTCCCAGGGGTTAGGACATGGACATCTTTGAGGAACATTATTCTGCCTACACTGTAACAGGTGATGTTGGTGCTACTGGCCTGAGGTCCATGTTTTGAGAACCTCTGGTTTAGTGACTCAAGGGACTAATCAAAGGCTGCAGATTGATAGGGAAGATTGCTTGTTGATAAAATTGTGTAGGAACATGCATGTCTTATGGAAAATTAGCATTTTGTGTGGTTTAAGATTTTCTGAAACTTTTATGCAAAATAATACTTTGTAAAATAGTAATCCCAAGGTTCCTGTGGACGTCCAAATAGGAAGCCTATTTCCCAGGACTCCAGTACTCTGCCCTGCCCTCATGAGTCTAATTCACCCCTTGTGCTTATATTGTCTTTGCTGCTGTCATGATCATTACCTGTCACGTTGTTCCCCTTCTTTTTACCTGTTGAGACCCTGTTCCTTTTTAGAACTCTGGAGAGTCCCTCTGCCATGATGCCTTCCCTAATTGCTGAATGTTATCTTGCTAGTTTACTAGATGCCCTCACACATGAAATCATTTGTTCCCGTAACAGTGCTGTGATGTGAGTAGTTTCTCCATTTCACAGATGGAGAGAACAAGGCAGCAGCAAGTTTTAGTAAGCTGCTCAAGTTCACTCAGCACTGGCAGGTCTGGGGACTCAGTTTCTGCAATGGACTAAAGGTTTGTGTCCCTCAAATTCATATGTTAAAGCCTAACCCCCAATATGATGGTATTTGGAGGTGGGGCCTTTGGGAGGTGATTAGGTCATGAGGGTGGAGTCCTCATGAACGGGATTAGCACCCTTTAGAAGAGTCCCTAGAGAGCTCTTTGGCCATTCTGCCATGTGAGGACACAGTGAGATGATGGCGCTCTATGAACCAGGAAGCAGGTTCTCACCAAACATCAAATCTGCAGATGCTGTGATTTTGGACTTCCCAGCCTCCAGAACTGTGAGAAATAACTGTCTGTTGTTTGAGCTGCCCAGTTTATCATACTTCTGTTACAACAGCCTGAACAGACTAAGACAGTCCCTCAAGCTGTGACTCAGGATCTGAGCTTATCCAGCACTGTGAAGGATGGGCATTTTTTTGAGGAATTCCTAGCTAGTGAATTCTAGGTTGACTGACCAAATCTCAGCCTCAGGTGAGCAGGATATCCTCTGGAGTCTGTGACTTCCTCTTTAAGCTCCTTCCTTGTCAGTCTATGTCAAAGGAAAACTGTTGCTTGTTATACTGCTCTTTATTAGGTAGCGGGGTTTTTTTTGTTTGTTTTTTTTCACTCTTGTAAATGGATGTAGAGCTCCTTGCTTGTGAATTTAACTTGTCAAATAGGAGCACTGTCATTATAATTATTATGTGTAGTTGAGATGAGCTGCTCTGGTTCAGAGCTTCATTCCTGGAGTTTCAAAGAAAGACTGGTGTAATGATGAGTATCACCGATTTGGAGAAAGGTTTATTACAATCAAACACTAACATATTGTGTTTTCTGCAATCTGTAAACCTTGTGTACCACGACATAGGTGGTCATTATTTTTTCTTTCACTTAAAAAATATCTTGATCATCAGGCCCATGATTCTGATCTGGGTGAAAGGTTATAAGATTAGACTAGCTCCATGGGATAGGAGAAGGAAGAGGAGGGCCAAAGACCTATAAAAAATAACCCCAGGGTAGTAATTTTGTAAAACATTTGTATGAGTAGACGGTGATTCAGCACCAGTCTTTTTTTTTAGCAAGTGTATATTTTATTTTTGGGTGGATGAGTGGGAGAAAAAGAAAAAAACAATGGATGAGCATGGAATTAAGACATCCTGATGCCTCCTCTGGTCTTTCTCACCTCTGGTCTTTCTTAGAAAGGATCCCTCTGCATTCATTTCCTTGAGGATGCGAATGAATAGGCTGAGCTCAATAAACATTTTCCTGCTGATTGGGAAATCTTGTTGGGTCAGTTCCCCTGAGTGGTCATGAGACAGTGTCCTGCCCAGCAGTTGTGTCCGTGAAGTGCATCTGTCATCAAAAAGGGAATTCCTCCTCATTGCAAATGAGGTGTGATTGCTTGTCAGGTGAGTGAGTGCCCCTGAGCCCTGGATCCCTGCCAAGCTTGTGTGGGTTTGGCTGTTGGAAGTATACTGGGATATAAGGGAACATACCATTGTAAACCCAGGGAGTGAAATTCACTGTAATGTGATTACTGCCATGATGAAAGATTCATTCACTTCAAATTCTTAGGTTATGCTTTGAATATTCAGAAGATATGTTAAATTAATTGACTAAAATATGAAAATTCAACAGAAGTTTTTAATATTCTCCACTATGTCCTGAAGCACTGTCAGAACATGAAATTAATATAGTAAATTTCCTTCTGAGTAACAGCCAGTGAGTATCCACAAAACCGACAAACAGACTTCTTAATTTTTCACTGGTTACCAAATCAAGGTATTTCTAGAAGAAGAGAACCAGTTTCAAGATCAATGGGTAATAGTGACTTTAGGAGATGCCATGATAATGGTGGTGATGAAGAAAAGAATAATAATTAACATTTATGGAATGTTATTTACATGTATTACTACATTTAATCCTTGAACAACCCAGTGAGGTAGGTGCTATAATTTCATTTCACTGATGAGGAAATTGAGGTTTACAAAGCTTAACAAACTCGCCCAAGGGGACACAGCTAGTGAGTTTCAGGATTGAAATTCAAGCCAATCATTCTGGCTCCAGAAACTATGCTTTATTTACTATCTCCTCACATTACCAGGAATAAGTTAATTCTTTCTTTCTCTCTCTTTCTCCAGGCTTCATTCTTTTCCATTCCTGTTCATTTTCTTTATATTATTTAATTTTTCAAACATTGAATAAGCACTTGCAAGGTGCTAGGCATGATGTTAAGAGGCAAAGATTCAAAGAGGAACAAGGCTCAGATGCTACCTGCAAGAAACTTGCAGGTATCTTGGCTTCTTTACTGGCACTTTCTCCTCCTCCTCACCTTCATCCTCAACGGCAGGCATAACAGATGACTGGGGCTACTCTACCAAGAATTAAGAATTTTTCCTCTGAATGAACATTAACTGCTGAAGGTAGAAAAAGCTAGAAGGCATCCATCCCTTTGCCAGGGAATTCTGACAGGAGAAAGGCAGATCTGAAGGGAAATGGTGCTAAAAATACCACCAAGATGTGAAGGACAGACTGATAGCCAGAGTCTTCAGAATGAGAGAGTGTGAAGCTGGAGAAGGTGGAAATAACATTTGGTCCATGATCACTCCCAGAGAGATAGTGATCTGCTTGTATGTGTGTACAGGGTGTGTGCACACAGGAAATGAGATGGTTGGGCAGCGTTCTTCAGATTAATCTGCCAGAAAGATTAAGGAGGGCAGGGAGGGGAGGAAGGAAAATAATTGATTGTAATTCCTAAATAGATCTTTTTTTTTTTTTTTTTTTTTTTAGTAGACCTTACATGCCATTTCATACTCTGGGCCTGCTCATAAAAATCAAGGGAAGGGGGCCTCCCTGGTGGCGCAAGTGGTTGAGAGTCCGCCTGCCGATGCAGGGGATACGGGTTCGTGCCCCGGTCTGGGAGGATCCCATATGCCGCGGAGCGGCTGGGCCCGTGAGCCATGGCCGCTGAGCCTGCGCGTCCGGAGCCTGTGCTCCACAACGGGGGAGGCCACAACAGTGAGAGGCCCGCGTACCGCAAACAAAAAAAAAAAAAAAAAAAAAAAAAAAAAAAAATCAAGGGAAGGTGTTCTCATTTGAACTATTTTTGGATGTTCCCTTTGCTTTTAAAATGCAGACTTGCCAGGGATCTAGAGAAACCCCTATGAAATCATATGGGCTCCAGTGGCAGAACACTATCTTTTTCTCCAAATGTTTTATTCCATTTGTCTCAAAAGACCAGAATTTAATGAGATTTGAGTTCATGACTTTATTCCCGAGATGTACTGTCAGATCAACTGAAAGCATGCCTGTAAAATCACTTTCTAAAGGATTAAAAATGGTCGTGAAATCACTTTAGGACACTGACCCCCAAAGCCTTACCCTTCCTGCTTGGATATTTTCTTTAAATGATCTATTCTGAGATTTTATTTGTTAGTAGAGGCTTTGCGAGGGCCTCTAAAATGAGTGTTAAAATGGGGTTGCTGCATTTGTAGGTTTCTACTTTTTTGGATTGTGATGAATCACTGTGCTCCTGGCCATTTCTTCCAGTGAGAGGTCTCCTGAGAATGGGGAGGTTTCTCAGTGGGCCGTGCTCCACTGGAGAGGCTGAAGTTCGTAGATGCTATATTAGTCAATGTTCTCCAGAGAACAGAAGTAATAGGATACATGTGTATCCTATTGATATCTATCTCTGTGTATGACTATGTGTGAGAGAGAGAGGGATTTATTAGTTTATTGTTTTACTGATTTATTTTTTATTTTTTTACATCTTTATTGGAGTATAATTGCTTTACAATGGTGTGTTAGTTTCTGCTTTATAACAAAGTGAATCAGTTATACATATACATATGTTCCCATATCTCTTCCCTCTTGCGTCTCCCTCCCTCCCACCCTCCCTATCCCACCCCACTAGGTGGTCACAAAGCACCGAGCTGATCTCCCTGTGCTATGCGGCTGCTTCCCACTAGCTATCTACCTTACGTTTGGTAGTGTATATATGTCCATGCCACTCTCTCACTTTGTCACAGCTTACCCTTCCCCCTCCCCATATCCTCAAGTCCATTCTCTAGTAGGTCTGCATCTTTATTCCTGTCTTACCCCTAGGTTCTTCATGACATTTTTATTCTTAGATTCCATATATATGTGTTAGCATACAGTATTTGTCTTTCTCTTTCTGACTTACTTCACTCTGTATGACAGACTCTAGGTCCATCCACCTCACTACAAATAACTCAATTTTGTTTCTTCTTATGGCTGAGTAGTATTCCATTGTATGTATGTGCCACATCTTCTTTATACATTCATCCGATGATGGACACTTAGGTTGTTTCCATGTCCTGGCTATTGTAAATAGAGCTGCAGTGAACATTTTGGTACATGACTCTTTTTTTTTTTTTTTCATGACTCTTTTTGAATTATGGTTTTCTCAGGGTACATGCCTAGTAGTGGGATTGCTGGGTCATATGGTAGTTCTATTTGTAGTTTTTTAAGGAACCTCCATACTGTTCTCCATAGTGGCTGTACCAATTCACATTCCCACCAGCAGTGCAAGAGTGTTCCCTTTTCTCCACACCCTCTGCAGCATTTATTGTTTCTAGATTTTTTGATGATGGCCATTCTGACTGGTGTGAGATGATATCTCATTGTAGTTTTGATTTGCATTTCTCTAATGATTAATGATGTTGAGCGTTCTTTCATGTGTTTGTTGGCAGTCTGTATATCTTCTATGGAGAAATGTCTGTTTAGGTCTTCTGCCCATTTTTGGATTGGGTTGCTTGTTTTTTTGTTATTGAGCTGCATGAGCTGCTTGTAAATTTTGGAGATTAATCCTTTGTCAGTTGCTTCATTTACAAATATTTTCTCCCATTCTGAGGGTTGTCTTTTGGTCTTGTTTATGGTTTCCTTTGCTGTGCAAAAGCTTTGAAGTTTCATTAGGTCCCATTTCTTTATTTTTGTTTTTATTTCCATTTCTCTAGGAGGTGGGTCAAAAAGGATCTTGCTGTGATTTATGTCATACAGTGTTCTTCCTATGTTTTCCTCTAGGAGTTTGATAGTTTCTGGCCTTACATTTAGGCCTTTAATCCATTTGGAGCTTATTTTTGTGTATGGTGTTAAGGAGTGATCTAATCTCATACTTTTACATGTCCCTGTCCAGTTTTCCCAGCACCACTTATTGAAGAGGCTGTCCTTTCTTCACTGTACATTCCTGCCTCCTTTATCAAAGATAAGTTGGCCATATGTGCATGGGTTTATCTCTGGGCTTTCTATCCTGATCCACTGATCTATCTTTCTGTTTTTATGCCAGTACCACACTGTCTTAATGACTGTAGCTTTGTAGTATAGTCTGAAGTCAGGGAGCCTGATTCCTCCAGCTCCGTTTTTCGTTCTCAAGATTGCTTTGGCTATTCGGGGTCTTTTGTTTTTCCAAACAAATTTTGAAATTTTTTGTTCTAGTTCTGTGAAAAATGCCAGTGGTAGTTTGATAGGGATTGCATTGAATCTGTAGATTGCTTTGGGTAGTAGAGTCATTTTCACAATATTGATTCTTCCAATCCAGGAGCATGGTATACCTCTCCATCTATTTGTATCATCTTTAATTTCTTTCATCAGTGTCTTATAGTTTTCTGCATACAGGTCTTCTGTCTCCTTAGGTAGGTTTATTCCTAGATATTTTATTCTTTTTGTTGCAGTGGTAAATGGGAGTGTTTTCTTGATTTCATTTTCAGATTTTTCATCATTAGTGTACAGGAATGCCAGAGATTTCTGTACATTAATTTTGTATCCTGCTACTTTACCAAATTCACTGATTAGCTCTAGTAGTTTTTCGGTAGCATCTTTAGGATTCTCTATGTGTAGTATCATGTCATCTGCAAACAGTGACAGCTTTACTTCTTCTTTTCCGATTTGGATTCCTTTTATTTCCTTTTCTTCTCTGATTGCTGTGGCTAAGAATTCCATAACTAGGTTGAATAAGAGTGGTGAGAGTGGGCAACCTTGTCTTGTTCCTGATCTTAGTGGAAATGCTTTCAGTTTTTCACCATTGAGGACGATGTTGGCTGTGGGTTTGTCATATATAGCCTTTATTATGTTGAGGAAAGTTCCCTCTATGCCTACTTTCTGGAGGGTTTTTATCATAAATAGGTGTTGAATTTTGTCAAAAGCTTTGAGATGTCAAAAAGCATTGAGATGACCATATCGTTTTTCTCCTTCAATTTGTTAGTATGGTGTGTCACATTGATTGATTTGCATATATTGAAGAATCCTTGCATTCCTGGCATAAAACCCACTTGATCATGGTCTATGATCCTTTTAATGTGCTGTTGGATTCTGTTTGCTAGTATTTTGTTGAGGATTTTTTTATCTATTTTCATCAGTGATATTGGCCTGTAGTTTTCTTTTTTTGTGACATCCTTGTCTGGTTTTGGTATCAGGGTGATGGTGGCCTCATAGAATGAGTTTGGGAGTATTCCTCCCTCTGCTATATTTTGGAAGAGTTTGAGAAGGATAGGTGTTAGCTCTTCTCTAAATGTTTGATAGAATTCGCCTGTGAAGCCATCTGGTCCTGGGCTTTTGTTTGTTGGGAGATTTTTAATCACAGTTTCAATTTCAGTGCTTGTGATTGGTCTGTTCGTATTTTCTATTTCTTCCTGGTTCATTCTTGGCAGGTTGTGCAATTCTAAGAATTTGTCCATTTCTTCCAGGTTGTCCATTTTATTCGTATAGAGTTGTTTGTAGTCATCTCTCATGATCTTTTATATTTCTGCAGTGTCAGTTGTAACTTCTCCTTTTTCATTTGTAATTCTATGGATTTGAGTCTTTTCCCTTTTTTTCTTGATGAGTCTGGCTAATGGTTTATCAATTTTGTTTATCTTCTCAAAGAACCAGCTTTTAGTTTTATTGATCTTTGCTATCATTTCCTTCATTTCTTTTTCATTTATTTCTGATCTGATATTTATGATTTCTTTCCTTCTGCTAACTTTGGGGGTTTTTTGTTCTTCTTTCTCTAATTGCTTTAGGTGCAAGGTTAGGTTGTTTATTGGAGATGTTTCCTGTTTCTTAAGGTAGGATTGTATTGCTATAAACTTCCCTCTTAGAACTGCTTTTGCTGCATCCCATTTGTTTTGGGTCATTGTGTCTCCATTGCCATTTGTTTCTAGGTATTTTTAAATTTCCTCTTTGATTCCTTCAGTGATTATTTCATTATTAAGTAGTGTATTGTTTAGCCTCCATGTGTTTGTATTTTTTACAGATCTTTTCCTGTAATTGATATCTAGTCTCATAGCATTGTGGTCGGAAAAGATACTTGATACAATTTCTATTTTCTTAAATTTACCAAGGCTTGATTTGTGACCCAAGATATGATCTATCCTGGAGAATTTTCCATGAGCACTTGAGAAAAATGTGTATTCTGTTGTTTTTGGATGGAATGTCCTATAAATATCAACTAAGTCCATCTTATTTAATGTATCATTTAAAGCTTGTGTTTCCTTATTTATTTTCATTTTGGATGATCTATCCATTGGTGAAAGTGGGGTGTTAAAGTCCTGTACTATGAATGTGTTACTGTAGATTTCCCCTTTTATTGCTGTTAGTATTTGCCATACGTATTGAGGTGCTCCTATGTTGGGTGCATAAATATTTACAATTGTTATATCTTATTCTTGGATTGATCCCTTGATCATTATGTAGTGTCCTTCTTTGTCTCTTGGAATAGTCTTTATTTTAAAGTCTATTTTGTCTAATATGAGAATTGCTACTCCAGCTTTCTTCTGGTTTCCATTTGCATGGAATATCTTTTTCCATCCCCTCACTTTCATTCTGTATGTGTCTCTAGGTCTGAAGTGGGTCTCTTGTAGACAGCATATATATGGGTCTTATTTATCTATCCATTTATCCAGTGTGTGTCTTTTGGTGGGAGCATTTAATGCATTTACATTTAATGTGATTATCGATATGTATGTTGCTATTCCCATTTTCTTAATTGTTTTTGGTTTGTTATTTTAGGTCTTTTCCTTCTCTTGTGTTTCTTGTCTAGAGAAGATCCTTTAGCATTTGTTGTAAAGCTGGTTTGGTGGTGCTGAACTCTCTCAGCTTTTGCTTGTCTGTAAAGGTTTTAATTTCTCCATCAAATCTGAATGAGATCCTTGCTGGGTAGAGTAATCTTGGTTGTAGGTTTTTATCCTTCATCACTTTAAACATTTCCTGCCACTCCCTTCTGGCTTGCAGAGTTTCTGCTGAAAGATCAGCTGTTAATCTTATGGGGATTCCCTTGTGTGTTATTTCTTGTTTTTCCCTTGCTGCTTTTAACGTGTTTTCTTTGTATTTAAGTTTTGAGAGTTTGATTAATATGTGTCTTGGTGTGTTTCTCCTTAGATTTATCCTGTATGGGACTCTCTGTGCTTCATGGAATTGATTAGCTATTTCCTTTCCCATATTAGGGAAGTTTTCAACTATAATCTCTTCAAATATTTTCTCAGTCCCTTTCTTTTTCTCTTCTTCATCTGGAACCCCTATAATTCAAATGTTGGTGTGTTTAATGTTGTCCCAGTGGTCTCTGAGAGTGTCCTCATTTTTTTTCATTTTTTTTCTTTATTCTGCTCTGCAGTAGTTATTTCCACTATTTTATCTTTCAGGTCACTTTTCCGTTCTTCTGCCTCAGTTATTCTGCTATTGATCCCTTCTAGAGTATTTTTAATTTCATTTATTGTGTTGTTCATTGTTGCTTGTTTCATCTTTAGTTCTTCTATGTCCTTGTTAAATCTTTTTTTGCATTTTGTCTATTCTATTTCTACAATTTGGATCATCTTTACTATCATTATTCTGAATTCTTTTTCAGGTAGACTGCCTATTTCCTCTTCATTTTTTAGGTCTGGTGGGTTTTTATCTTGCTCCTTCATCTGCTGTGTGTTTATCTGTCTTCTCATTTTGCTTATCTTACTGTGTTTGGGGTCTCCTTTTTGCAGGCTGCAGGTTCGAATTCCCATTGTTTTTGGTGTCTGTCCCCAGTGGCTGAAGTGGGTTGTTAAGGCTTCCTGGTGGAGGGGACTACTGCCCATGTTCTGGTGGATGAGTCTTGATCTTGCCTTTCTGGTGGGCAGGTCCATGTCTGGTTGTGTGTTTTGGGGTGTCTGTGGCCTTATGATGATTTTAGGCAGCCTGTATGCTAATGGTGGGGTTGTGTTCCTGTCTTGCTAGTTGTTTGGCCTAAGGTGTCCAGCACTGTAGCTTGCTGGTCGTTGAGTGAAGCTGAGTGTTGGCATTGAGATGGAGATCTCTGGGAGATTTTTGCAATTTTTTTTTTTTTTTTTTTTTTTTTTTTTTTGCGGTACGCGGGCCTCTCACTTTTGTGGCCTCTCCCATTGCGGAGCACAGGCTCCGGACGTGCAGGCTCAGCGGCCATGGCTCACGGGCCCAGCCACTCTGCAGCATGTGAGATCTTCCCGGATCGGGGCACGAACCCGTGTCCCCTGCATCAGCAGACGGACTCTCAACTACTGCACCACCAGGGAAGCCTGATTTTTGCCATTTAATATTATGTGGAGCTGGGAGGTCTCTTGTGGACCAGTGTCCTGAAGTTGGCTCTCCCACCTCTGAGGCACAGCACTGACTCCTGGCTGCAGCACCAAGAGCCTTTCATCCACCTGGCTCAGAATAAAAGGGAGAAAAAGTAAAAAGAATGAAAGAAAAAAAGAGGATAAAAGTAAATAAAATAAAGTAAGATAAAATAAAAGAAAGTTATTAAAATAAAAAATAACTATTAAGGAAAAAAATTTTTACGTAAAAAGAAAAAAAAAGAAAATGGATGGATAGAACCCTAGGACAAATGGTGAAAGCAAAGCTATACAGACAGAATCTCACACAGAAGCATACACATACACACTCACAAAAAGAGGAAACGGGGAAAAAATAATAAATCTTGCTCTCAACGTCCACCTCCTCAATTTGGGATGATTCGTTGTCTATTCAGGTATTCCACAGATGCAGGGTGCATGAAGTTGATTGTAGAGATTTAATCTGCTGCTACTGAGGCTGCTGGGAGAGATTTCCCTTTCTCTTTGTTCGCACAGCTCCTGCGGTTCAGCTTTGGATTTGGCCCCGCCTCTGCGTGTAGGTAGCTGGAGGGCACCTGTTCTTTGCTCAGACAGGACAGGGTTAAAGGAGCCACTGATTCGGGGACTCTGCCTCACTCAGGCCGGAGGGAGGGAGGGGCACGGAGTTTGGGGTGAGCCTGCGGCGGCAGAGGCCGGCATGATGTTGCACCAGCCTGAGGCACGCCGTGTGTTCTCCCAGGGAAGTTGTCCCTGGATCCTGGGACTCCGGCAGTGGCGGGCTGCACAGGCTCCCTGGAAGGGAGGTGTGGAGAGTGACCTGTGCTCGCACACACACTTCTTGGTGGCGGCAGCAGCAGCCTTAGCGTCTCATGCCCGTCTCTGGAGTCCGTACAGTTAGCTGCGGCTTGTGCCTGTCTCTGGAGCTCCTTTAAGCAGCGCTCTTAATCCCCTCTCCTCGTGCACCAGGAAGCAAAGAGGGAAGAAAAAGTCCCTTTCATCTTCGGCAGGTCCAGACTTTTCCCTGGACTCCCTCCCGGCCAGCCATGGCGCACTAACCCCTTCAGGCTGTGTTCACCTCCCCAAGTCCAGTCCTCTCCCTGCTCTCCGACCAGAGCCGGAGCCTCAGCTCCCAGCTCCCAGTCCCGCCCGCCTTGGCAGGTGAGCAGAGAAGCCTCTAGGGCTGGTGAGTGCCGGTCAGCATCGATCCTCTGTGCGGGAATCTCTCCGCTTTGCCCCCCGCATCCCTGTTGCTGCGCTCTCCTCCACGGCTCCAGCTTCAAAGCTTCCCCACTCCGCCACCTGCAGTCTCCGCCTGTAAAGGGGCTTCCTAGTGTGTGGAAACCTTTCCTCCTTCACGGCTCCCTCCCACTGGTGCAGGTCCCATCCCTATTATTTTTTCTCTGTTTATTCTTTTTTTTTTTTTTTTTTTTTTTTTTTGTGGTACGCGGGCCTCTCACTGTTGTGGCCTCTCCCGTTGTGGAGCACAGGCTCCGGATGCACAGGCTCAGCGGACATGGCTCATGGGCCCAGCCACTCCGCGGCATGTGGGATCTTCCTGGACTGGGGAACGAACCTGTGTCCCCTGCATCAGCAGGCAAACTCTCAACCGCTGCGCCACCAGGGAAGCCCTCTGTTTATTCTTTTTTCCTTTGCCCTACCCAGGTACGTGGGGAGTTTCTTGCCTTTTGGGAGATCTGAGGTCTTCTGCCAGCATTCAGTAGGTTTTCTGTAGGAGTTGTTCCGTGTGTAGATGTATTTCTGATGTACATGTGGGGAGGAAGGTGATCTCCACGTCTTACTCTTCCACCATCTTCCCCCTCTCCTCTACTGATTTATTAATCATGAGATTGCAGTGTCTAGCAAGTATGAAATTTGTAGGGAGGCCACCAGGCTAGAAACTCATGCAGAATTTCTATATTGCAGTCTGGAGGCAGAATTTCTTCTTCAGGAAACCGTGGTCTTTTCTCTTGAGCCCTTCAACTGATTGGATGAGGCCCACCCACATTATAGAGGGCAATCTGCTTTACTTAAAGTCTACTGATCATAAATGTTAATCACATTCTAAAAACACCTCCATAGCAATATCTAGATTAGTGTTTGACCAAACAGTTGGACACCATAGTTTATTTAAGTTGACACATAAAATCAGCCATCACAGATATCCAGGCAGAGCCCAGCAGAGCCCCATAATCACTTAAGTTGACTAAAAAATAAAAATGCCCTCTGAGAGTATTGCCTTATTCATATATTAGCATTGAATGACTTCACTCAGGCAATGATAGTGGTAATTCTTTACATCTAAAAAATACCTAATGGTTTTCAAATACACACAGTATTTCATTCCCAAGATTGCAAGGATTTCATGGCTGCTGAGGACTTTCTTGAGGAAACTCATAGTTAATGACTCCAAGAAGCATTAAAATTTTTTTTCTAAGCATACTTTCTATTGAAGTATAACACATATCCATAAATGTATACAAATTGTAGGTGTAGAGCTCAATGAATTTTTATAAACTGAATACAACTATGTAACCCCCACCAGATCAAGAAAGAGAATATCAGCAGTACCCCAGGAATCCCCTTTCTCTAAAAATGTCATTGCTAAACTCTTCCTAAAGACCCAGTTCAAAGAGACCATAACTCTAGTATAGGTCTCAAGGTGAAGAAGAATTCAGTCAAATCTGTGCCTCACACCAGGATTAGGTTAATTTATGCTCAGCAAGTTAAGGATGAATGAGACAAGTACTAAATAATTTCTGGCTTTAATTGCTTTTAAACCTTAAAAATGTTTTTTTCCTTTGACCCAATGATTTTGTTTCTTGGAATCTATCAGAGACACAGAGAGAGTTCTATACAAGTTGAGAAATATGATTCAACCTAAGCATTAGTAATAAGGGCTGAGTTAAATCAATTTGTCATTGACTGGTAAATGGAATATTATGCAACAATTAAACAAATAGGAATCTTTGCTTAAATGCTCATGATACAGTGAGAAGTGAAAAGGGCAAGAAACAGGGCATGTATGTATATTAGACAATAATTATCTCAATTTTCATTAAAAATGTCTGAACAGTTGGAAGAAAATTACATGAAAACGTAAACAATGGTGGTCTCTAGGTGTGAAATTGTAGGCAATTTTATTTTCATGTATTTTGTTTTATGTACTTTTTTAGAAATTAAATATTTCTAAATGAGTATATTACTTTACTAATAAAGTACTTAGAACTTTTTTATAAAACCATTTACCATTAAAAATTTTTTTAATTTTATTATTTTATTTTTTTTAACATTTTCATTGGAGTATAATTGCTTTACAATGGTGTTAGTTTCTGCTTTATAACAAAATGAATCAGTTATACATATACATATATCCCCATATCTCTTCCCTCTTGCATCTCCCTCCCTCCCACCCACCCTTCCTATCCCACCCTTCTAGCTGGTCACTAGAGCACTAAAGCACTGAGCTTATCTCCCTGTGCTATGCGACTGCTTCCCACTAGCTATCTATTTTACATTTGGTAGTATATATATGTCCATATATACACTACCACTCTGTCACTTTGTCTCAGCTTACCCTTCCCCCTCCCTGTGTCCCCAAGTCCATTCTGTAGTAGGTCTGCGTCATTATTCCTGTCTTGCCCCTAGGTTCTTCATGTCTTTTTTTTTTAGATTCCATATATATGTGTTAGCATACAGTATTTGTTTTTCTCTTTCTGACTTACTTCACTCTATGACAGACTCTAGGTCCATCCACCTCACTACAAATAACTCAATTTCGTTTCCTTTTGTGGCTGAGTAATATTCCATTGTATATTTGTGCCACATCTTCTTTATCCATTCATCTGTCGATGGACACCTAGGTTGCTTCTATGTCCTGACTATTGTAAATAGAGCTGTAGTGAACATTGTGGTACGTGTATCTTTTTGAATTATGGTTTTCTCAGGGTATATGCCCAGTAGTGGGAGTGCTGGGTCATATGGTAGTTCTATTTGTAGTTTTTTAAGGAATGTCCATACTGTTGTCCATAGTGGCTGTGATACAAACCTTTTGAAAACTGAGACTATAAATGACATGGAGCCAAACCAATGGTAGGCATTCTTAATATTTTTGTCACCTTGAAACACCTTTGGAACCATTAAGAAAATATATACTTATCTGTAGTGTGTGTTTCAAAGTAGGTGGGCTTTTGTTTTCTAATTCTTCAAAAATTGATCATCTATACAGCACATGCTTGGTAATTCTCAGTCAGAATACTCTATCCCCTAACTATTTCCATTAAATAGGGGAAAGGGTTTAAATTATTTTCCCCTTTGCCCTTGAAACCCCACACCCAATATATAACAAGCGCATGCTCAGGTGTATTTGTCCAGTTGTTCAAGTGAGGGTGGGGTGGAGGTGGGATCATAGTCTTGGAATGAGTTTTGTAATTTTGCAACCTTGAGAAAGTGAGCAAATGTCTTTGTGCCTTGGTTTGCCTCTAGGAAATGAAGCCCAGAGACGTGCCGATTTTTAAGAGCTGAACTGACCTGCAAACTTGTGGGTGCGATCAGTGTTAACAGAAGAGGAGAGGGGAAGAGAGGCCTGGCACCTGGAGTGCTGCCCTGGGAGAGCATGGTTGGTCTAGAAGGGAAGAGGCCTCTGGGCAGAGCTCAGTGCTCGCACCACGGTGGAGGGGGCATGGAAGGTGAGTGATTTTCTTTGCAATTGTAGAACGCTAGGGCTCAAAGAATCCTCAGTGATCATCCCACCCAGCAAACTCATTTTAAGATGGGCAAACTGAATATAAGACAGGTTAGCCATCTGGCCAGGAGAGGGGTCTAATTAGCAGCAGAGGCAGGATTTAAACCAGGTCTTTGATCTCCTGCTCCAGCATTCTTTCTCCTTTCACAGTCTTATGCCAGGTAACTATCTAAACGGAGTGACTCTCCAGGGATACCTGTGGGAAAAGAGTGTCTTTTCCCAAACCAGACACTTTATCAAGTGGCACAGCGTTTCCTTAAGAGCTGCAGCCCATCTGCTGCCATTTTCAGAAGCCAATATCACTTGCTTATTCCTTGGGGTTTCCTAGGCCAGCCCCATGGCTTATTACATAGCTAAAGGGTAGGAGAGAATGGTTGCTGAGAAATACAAGGTGTGAGGAATATTTTATAGTTTGGGTTTGGCCAGAAGCTAAACCCAAAACAGTAACTTGCGGGCAAGTAGTTGGTTTGGGAGGTGATCTGGGAAACACCACTAGGGGAGCGGGAAGTGAGACAGGGAAGGGAAGAAAGCCAGTAAGTGGTGTGTAATCACACCAGCTACCACTGTGGGCAACTGGAGCTTGGCTCTTTGGGAGACTGTGTAGAATATATTTCCTTAGAGTAGGCTTTCTCAACCTCAGCACTGTTGACATTTTGGGCTGGATCATTTTTTGTTGTAGGGGATGTGTTGTCAGATGTTTAAGCAGCATCCCTGGCCTCTACCCACTGAATGCCAGTAGCATCTTCCTGTTCCCACTACCCCCACCCCCCTCCAGGGTTGTGACAACCCAGAAGGTCTCCAGACATTGCCAAGTGTCCCCTAGGGGGCAAAATTGCCCAGGGCTGAGAACCATTGCCTACGAGTTATTCCATTCAAGGGATGAGAAAACTGGTACATATTTATCCTCTGACCCCCATCCAGCTTTGGTAGAGGGTTGTTTCTGGGGACATTATCTCTCTGAAACTCATTGGCCAAACATGCTATCTTGGTCAGAATAAAAGTCCACAGGCAGAGATTTGCCAAATAAATAGCTCTTGGCATTTATAGTAAGTTCTGAGGGTATATGGGTGGGACACAGGCAACACCTACTTTTTGTGGCCATCTAGCGATCTGCTTCATCATTCATTCATTTTGTCATCATTTCTTCATTCATTCTACGAATGTTTATCAAAGATCTATTATGTTCTGGGCAGCAGGCAAGACACAGGAGATCCAATGTTCAATGGTGAGCAAAAAAATGGACACAGTTCCTGTCCTATGTCATTAGAAGTAACAGTCTAGAAGAGCAATGAGCATTAATCAGATAATACAAATGTTTTTAATAACAACTGTGATAAGTGCTAAGACAAGATACACAGCATGGAGATAAATCATAATCTGTGGCTGTTCCTCTGACACTCTACCTTTAGGAATTTGTCACTCATCGTTCCCTCTCCCTGGAACTTTTTCTTCCAGAAAGCATTGCATGGTCCTTCACTGCATTTGGAGTTTTGTTAGCTGTCTCCTCTTTAGAAGAGAATTCCCTGACCACTTTATCTAAGATAGTGCTCCTGTTCTTTTGCCTTTTACCCTGTTTATTGGTGGTCCTTGCACTTATCATACCCATAGAAGGTTTATATTTATTGTTTATTGTCCCTGCTGCCATACTGACTGTAGTGTTTCCTTTATGCTCCCAGCAAGCAGGATAATGCCTGGCACTTAGTAAGTGTTAAAAAAGATTTGTTGTATGAGTAATCTAGAGAGATTTACTTGGTTGGGGAGACCAAGGAAAACTTTCAGAAGAGAACAGCAATAAGCCAAGATCTAAAAAAGGTCAGAATTATCTGGATGAAGAGGGTAGGGAAGAGCATTCCAGAAAGTGGAAGTGGTATGTGGAATGACTCTGTGGATGGAAGAAGCATGGTCATCTTGAGGAACTAAAGGAAGGCCAGTGTGCCTGGGGCAGAGAGAGCAGGAAACCATTAGTTAAGATTTTAATCTTTAGAGTAAAAATATGAAGAAGCTATGGACATGTGTTGATCAATGGAAAGTTGGGCATGGGAAGGTGGATGACAGGGTGGGAAAATACAACCAGATTTCTTTTTTTTTTAACATCTTTATTTGAGTATAATTGCTTTACAATAGTGTGTTAGTTTCTGCTTTATAACAAAGTGAATCAGCTATACATATACATACATCCCCATATCCCTTCCCTCTTGCGTCTCCCTCCCTCCCACCCTCCCTATCCCACCCCTCTAGGTGGTCACAAAGCACTGAGCTGATCTCTCTGTGCTATGCAGCTGCTTCCCACTAGCTATCTATTTTACATTTGTTAGTGTATATATGTCCATGCCACTCTCTCACTTTGTCCCAGCTTACCTATCCCACTCCCCCGTGTCCTCAAGTCCATTCTCTATGTCTGCATCCAGATTTCTATTTTAAAAACATCATTCTGGCTTCAGGGTCTAGAATATTGGAGAGGGACAAGACTGGACACCATCATGGTGGTATGTTTCATCCTCACAACATTGTACCCATCTGGTTGAATAGTTGTGTATACATGGAATATTTCAGGTCATGTGTCAGAGGCTCATGTATATATGTCCTTAAATTCCCAGAAATGGAAAAAAGCATTCTTCTCCCCAAAGAGCTTCCAGAGAACTCTTCCTCCCTGTGCTCCTCATTGGTGTCCATGCCTTCAGAATGTCTCTAGTTTGGGTTGAGGAAGGAAGAGTTGTCACTGCCCCCATTTTAGTGGATGATTCATCTCCTGGGGTCCTAGCTCCTTAACTAGTCTGTGTGAAATCAAGCCTTGTCCTGGATCTCAGGGTCTTGTGGAGGACTATCTTATTGTTAACAAATTTGATGCCTTTTCCAGGGGAGGTTAATCTATCCCTGACTGTTGCAATTGGCCAGTGACTTGCTTTGTCACATGAAATGTGAGCAGAAAGGATGTGTGCCACTTCTGAGACAGGAGTTTTCAGAGTCAGAGCATGGTTGTCTGTGTTACCTTTTGCCTTTGTAGGCACGCAATAAATGTTTGTTGAGAAAAGATGAATGGAAGGAAAAAGCCCCAGTTAAACTGGGGTAGCCAAGGCCTATTACCATTTTCCACTAACAAGCTGTGGCATAGCTGTTTTGCTATTCTAGTGGCTACACATGTTTCTTAAGGTTCCTTTCATTTCTAAGACCCTGTACAGATACGGTAAAAGTATAAAATGACGATTTTTGGATGCTTATTGGAAGTGTTGCCCCTGCTGGCTAATGGGGAAAAGACTTGAGTGAGGGATGGAAGCACTGGTAGGCAAGTTATTTTGGAAAAAATCACTCTTCAGGGTGGTCGCCTGAATAGTAGGTTTTCTCTGGAAGCTGTATTCCATTGCTCTTTCTCAGACTTTATCCCTACTGAGATCAGAAGAAGGGCCAGCGAATATTAATTCACTGAGGAGCCTCAGGACTCTTCCCTGAGACCAGGAAAGGAGGGAAATGTTCCTTCCAATTGCTGTCAAAATTTATTCTTAATAGGTGTTCCTTGTAATCATTGTTTTGATGACCTCAATCCCTGGAGTCACCTCCTTGGGGCAAAAGGATGCCTTAAGCGGGGAGTTGACAGGCCTGGATTGTGTCAGAGGTTGGTAGGGGGCCGTCGCTGTCTCCGAGCCAGATGTTTCCCAGCCTTTAACCTATGGTGATCTCCAATAAGAGTCTCAGACAACACCCAGTGCCATCTTGCAGATGTACTGATGCTTCAGCCCCCATGGGTGCCCCACCTGGAAGAGTTCTGCACAGAAGAATAAGTAAACTTCACACTTAATTCAGGTTAAAACTGCGCTGTGGTGAAAGCAATGGGATGGAGTGAAAGGGACCTGCACATGCCCCCAGAAGACCCCAGTGCTCTCCGCCTTTCACATCTCTTGTGCTTTCTGCAGCTCGTGTCAGATTCCTTGGGCCCTCAGCTCTGTGCACGTGTACCTGGGCTGCCCCTCCACTGCCAGAGGTGTGTTACCTAAAACCAGGTGCTGCCCTGAGGTCAGGAGCTCTTGAGTGTTTAATCTCTCTGCTGTTCATGCCTAGCTGGGTGGCCTCTGCAATATTATTTAATTTCTCTGGGTTCTGATTTCCCCAGTTGTGTGGTACCGAGTGACCTCTCCTTGACATTTCATTGCCTATGAAAAATGGTGTCATTCGAATGTTTAGTCTTTACCTAGAAGAATATATAGAAGTGTTTCTTGCTGGGGGATGATTCTGTGAATCTAGGGTCACAGTTTATCTTCTCAACTAGGGCAAGAATTATAACCATAGAAGATTATACCTTAAGAAAAAGGAAAGTTTCTCCCTTTCTAAAAATGAAAGTTGTGAAACTTACATTTATAATTTTGCCCTGATTGCTCAGAGCCAATATAAATTTAATTGCCAATTGTGTAAGCCTGACTGTCAGTGTATTTTCGTTTTCCTTTTGCCCTTTAGTCCTACTTTTCTATTTTATTAACCTTATTGATTTGACAGGGTGTAAGTAAATGCAAAAACTAAATGAAATTACGCATAACTTGAAGGGACCTTACGGATTGTTAAATCCAACTATGCAGTTTATAGACTAAGCAGTAAAGATCTGGACAGAAGGGACTGGAACAGGTAGCCACAGCTTATGAGTTACAGAGCCCTGACTTCTGATTCGAGGCAAATACTTGTTCCTCTATTCCATGATGACTACCCTTCTTAGAGAGTGGAGTTTACCTATGACAATGGGGACAAGACTTCCTTCAGCTAAGACAGCAAAGGAGATGATGTATTGTATACGTGTTACATTCAGCCACAACCAAGAACAGAACTAGTCCAGAAAGTCACAGGTCCGGGGCAAAGGACCAAAAGGGACTGTTTTGATACGATCAAGGTGGTCAAGGTGATCCAAATGGCCATTGATGTTCTAGAGCCATAGAGACAAGTTCTAGACAGTAGACATGCAGTCCAGCAACTTTTACCAGCGTCCTTGGCCTCTGGCTTCCTTTGTTTCTGCTCCTGTGGCTTCCATGGGTGTACAAGTTTACTTGGACCTTTGTCTCACTTTTCTTCTTTTGTGCTTCACGCTGCACACTCACTTCTTCCTCCACTTCGCTCGCATGGCGCGGAGGTTTCTCAGAAGATGGCGCTAAGGCCCAGGAGCAGGACTTTTAGAATTAAACGGATTCTGACACATGTTACAGAAAAATCAGTTAATCTGTGATGATTAGGTCACACTTGGTTATACTTGTGACTCTAGGTTATAGGTTCCTCTGGAGTCTTCTGAACCTGGTGGGCCATTTCTAACTGGATGAAAATTACCAACTGTTTGTCTTCATCCTGATGAAAATTAGCAGTTCACCTTAGTTTCATAGCCACAGTGTACAGCTATGACGGTAAGGATATTTTCATTCATCTAGTTGAAATATTTAGGGAGTACCTATTATAGGTCTAGTACAGGGGCTCAATGAATTTTTACATATAATATATATGTGCTAAATATTTTTATGAGTAAGTGTAATATATTGTGCTTATGCAGGTAAATGTAATATATTCTGGTGAATGTAGAACATATAACAGATCTATTATCTGTATATGCATATTTTTTGGAGGAATTCTGTTGCCTGGCTTCCTCATATTCCTTATTTCCTCACTTCCCATATTCTCTTCCTTGACTCACTGTTTTCCTCTAATACTAAAGTAGAATAAAGGAAACCATGTGTGATGGAGAAAGTTGTACACAGCACAGTTCTCAAGGGCTTATTTATACCTGGTCAGCTCTAAGGAGCAGTCTTGCAGTTCAAATCAAGTCACTACCCACCTAATGACATCTTGCCATCCTAAACTGAAGGCATCCTAAAACTTTAGGTGAAACAAACCATCTTCTGGGTGCTGAATTTGCAAACAAATATATATAAAAAATAACAATAAGATCACAAAGATGAATCAAACAAATTGGTAATTTTTACCTCTAGTGTGGGGTAAAATGACAAGACTGAATCATCAAGAAAGATGTTTAACTCTCCTTATTGCTGTAGTCTCCTAGGGCATACTATGATGCTGTGGCATGGGAATGCTATGTTATATTGAAATTCTTTCAGTTCTCACTGATACAGAAAGGGTTCTAAATGTACCTCAGATTATAATATAGCAAGCATCCAGAGTAATTAACTTCTCTATCATTTGGAAAATTAATTGGAAAAGACACTACTAATTTTGTAGATAATCCCTCTCAATGGTCATATTATAAATATTTAAGTATGGTTAACATAATAGTAATATCACATATTTATGTATCATCCTATCTCCAAGGAGCTCTAAGTGATTTACAAATTATTTTTAAATCCACTTGTAGCTCCCAGATTCTCCGGGAAGCAAGCAGGGACAGGTTCTATGAACACTGTTTAAAGGCAAGGAATTTGAGATTCATTGAGTGGCAAATCCAGACTCATCCAGAATGTCATGTCTGAGTTAGACCCTCTTGGCACCCATGTCCTTCCTCTATTGTTGTGTTCAGTGGGGGCCTAGAGCCTTCATTTTTATTTGATCAACTTTCTTCCTTCTAGCTTGCTTCCTAAACACTGTCAGGCCACACTCTATTGCATGAAGTTCAAGGCAAAAGTGGAATCTGTGCTCTTTAGTGAGGGATTGAGACTATTTTGTGCTCACAGGGAATTTTGCCAACAATCACAAACACATTGTTCTGGGTCAGTCTCTTTCTAAATATTTGGTGGATAGCAAGAATAAGGATTCACTGGGTTCTAGAATTTTACCAATGGAAGGGAGGTGATGGGGTAGAGTGAATAGAAGAACACTTACCTGTGATTCAGGGATCTGGGTTCTAGTTTCAAGAGAGATCTGTGAGTTGATCTGGAGCCATGAGAACCTTTCCCAGGAGATGGGGATTCAGGAAATGAACTGGATTTGTAAGGAAAGGCATAACTGGGCCCTTTAGCACTGGATCCTTTCTGCAAACTCATAGTTTTCCCTTCCTCTCTAGCCACTATTACAGGCTTTGGAATTTTTAAAATACAAAAACAGACCTAGTAATAATTGCTACCATTCTCGAGGCCTTTACTCATGTGCAGTCATTATTCCCCTTTAAACTATGACCTAGGTTTTAGCTGTGTGACCTTGGGCAAGTGACATAATCATTCTGGGTCTAAGTCCCATTAAATATAAAAAGGAGCAGTTTGACTAGATCTAGTGGTTTTTAACTGGATCCTGTGAATCTGTAAGCATCAGGGGAGACTCCTTAGGAGCTTCTGAGAGCATCAGAGAAGAAGCTACATTAGCAGATTTCCTCAGGCCATCAATCCTTTACCTCATTTTCAATCACAGGAGCTTTGCTTTTAATCTGTGTTAAATAGGACATTATTTGAAAAAAGACTTCTCACACAACAAAGTTTAGTTTTACTTCTGTCAAAATGGGTTAAAAGAGATTGTATTTGCCATTCCACCTGAAACAAAGGTATAACATATGAAACAATAGTTTTCAAGACAGTGGACTTCAGCCCATGCATGTGTGGAAATTACCCAAGTCTAGAGAAAGAACTATTCTAAAGGATTAGGAGGAATAAGCTGACACAGGACCAGAAATAATGCCTGTTCCCACCAGCCAGAGTGGAGAGCCTTACAATTCATGGACCATTGGGTAAAGTACTCAGAGAAGTCTTGTCTCCGTAGTGGGAAATAACTGGCCCTAGAGTAAGCACTGCTCTGGCGCTAACAAGTCTTGAAAGCAAGAATAAAAGGCCAGATTGTTTCCTTGTAATTTAATTGTATCCCTGAGTAAGCACAAAAATATTTATAGGAATACAAAAATAAGTGCAAAAATATTTATAGGAATACAAAAATATCTAACACCAAAGTAAAATTCACAATGATTGGAATCCAATAAAAAATTACCAAGCATGCAAAAAAGCAGGAAAATACAACCCATAATGAGGAGAAAAATAAATCAAAACTGACCTAGAATTGGCACAAATGTCAGAACTAGCAGACAAGGACATTAAAGCAATTATTATAACTACATTCCACATGTTCAAAAAGTAAACTAGAGACATAGAAGATATTTTTTAAAAGCCCAAATCAAACTTCTAGATATGAAAGCTATAATGTCTGAGGTGAAAAATACATTGGGTGGACTTAATAGCAGGCTAGACATTGCAGAAGAAAAGACTGGTGAATTTGAAGACATAGCAGTAGAAACTATAAAAAATGAAACAGAAACACACAGAGAAAAAAAGAATTAAAAAAATAAAGGGCATCAGTGAGCTGTGGGGCAACTTCAAGATGGTGTGTGTGTGTGTGTGTGTGTGTGTGTGTGTGTGTGTGTGTGTGTAAGTATATTTAGAGTCTCTGAAGGAGAGGGAGGGGAAGGACAAAAAAATATTTGAAGAAACAATTTGATGAAACCTATAAACCCTAATATATTATTTTTCTCTTGTAATAACTAATTACCACAAACTTAGTGGCTTAAAAATGACATAAATTATCTTATACAGGCACCTTAGAGATATTACAGGTTCAGTTCCAGACCACTGCAATAAAGCAAATATCACAATAAAGTGAGTCACACAAATTTTTCAGTTTCTCAGTGTGTATAAAAGTTATATTTATATTATACTGTCTAAAAAAACAATGTACACACCTTAATTTTAAAATAATGCTGTTAGACAAATGGTGCTGATAGACTTGCTCCATACAACTCTTCAATTTGTAAAAAATGCAATATCTATGAAGCACAATAAAATGAGGTATGCCTATAGTTCTAGAGGTCAGAAGTCTGAAATGGATCTTAGGGACTAAAATACAGGTATCAGCAGAGCTACATTCCTTCTGGAGGCTCTAGAGGAGAACCTGTTCCTTGTTTATTCCAGCTTCTAGAGGGTTTGCAATCCTTGGCTTGTGTTTGCATCACTGCAGCTTCTTCCATTGTCACATCTTCTCTGACTCTGGCTCTCCTGTATTCCTCTTATAAGGGCCCTTGTGATTATATCATGTCCACTTGTATCATTCAGGACAGTATCCCCATATAAAATCCTTAATCTAATTACCTATGCATGTCCATTTTGCAGTTTATGATTACATAATCACAGGTATTATGGTGTGAATTTTGTCCCTGCAAAAGGTATGTTGAAGTCCTAACCCATGGTATCTCTGAATGTGACCTTATTTGGAAATAGGGTCTTTGAAGGTATAGATAAGATACAAATTAAAATGAGGTCATACTGGAGTAGGGTGGGCTCTTAATCCAATATGACTTGTAAGTAAGAGAGAAGACAGATGTAAAGAAAGGGGGACACAATGTTAAAACACAGACGCAGAGGACAGATGACCATGTGAAGACAGGTAGAGATTGGAGTTAAACTGCCACAAGCCAAAGAACACCTGGGGCTACCAGAAGCTGGAAAAGATAAGGGAGTGTCCTCCCATAGGTTTTGGAGGGAGCATGGCCCTTCCAGCATCTTGATTTTGGGCTTCTAGCCTCCAGAACTATGAAAGAATAAATTTCTGTTGTTTGAGCCACCTAGTCTGTGGCAGCCCTAACAAACTAAAACAATAGGTTTCAGGGATTAGAATGTGGATATTCTTGGGGAGCTATAATTCTACCAACTATCCAAGAAGCTCAGGAGACCCCAAGCCCAAGAAACACAAAGAAAATTACACCAAGGCATATCAGGATTATGTTGTCAAAAATCACTGATAAAGAGGAAAATTCCTAAAAGCAGCCAGAGGAAAAAAGACACCTTAAATACAGAGGAACAAAGATAAAAAAGCAGATTTCTAATCAGAAACAATGTAAGTGAGAAGACATTGGAACAACATCTTTAAAGTACTGAAAGATAAAATCTGTCAACCTCGACTATACCCAGCAAAAATATCCTTTGAAAATGAAGGCAAATAGGCATTTTCAGACCTACAAAAGCTGAAAGCATTCATCACCAGCAGACCATAACTACAAGAAATGTTTAAAGTCCTTCAAGAAGAAAGAGAAAGATCCCGGATGGAAATCTGGATCTACACTAAGGGCTGAAGAACAGCAGAAATGGTAACTACATGGGTAAATAGTAAGATTTTGCTCCTTATTAGTAATCTTTTAAAAATATAATTGTCAAAAATAATAGCTATGTAGTTATTACCTTATAAAATATGTAAAAGGAAAATGTGTGATGACGATTCCATAAAGACCAGGAAGGGAGAAGTAGAAGCATGCCATCGTCAAGGTTCTTATACTATACATAATGAGGTATAGTATAACATGAAGGTAGACTGTGATAAGTTAAAGATATACACAATATCCTAAAGCAACCACTAAAATAACAAAACAAAGAATTATAGCTGAAAGACCAATAAAGAAGATAAAATGGAATCATTACAAATAATTAATCCAAGTCAGACAAAGAAGAATGAATAAATAAATAGTGGTTTAACTTCACAGTGGAATACTACTCAGCAATGAATAGGAGTGAACTGGTGACACATGCAATTATATGGATAAATCTTTAAATAATTATGCTGAGTGAAGGACCAGAGAAAAATGTGTACATAGTTATGATTCTGTTTATATAAAATTCTAGAAAATGTAAATTAATCAACAGTGACAGAAACCAGATCATCGGTTACTTGGGGTTGGGAGAGTGAGGCAGGTAAGAGTGGGAGAGAGAGACTGCAAAAGGGTATTAGGAGATTTTGGGGATTGTTGGGTGTGTTTACTCTCTTGATTGTGGTGATGGTTTCACAGGTGGATGCATATGTCAAAACTTATCAAATTATGTACTTTAAATATGTGCACTTTATTGTATGTCAATTAAACCTTTGTAAAGCTGTTTTAAAAAATGAATCATCAGACTACTTGATATCTAATTTCTCTTTTTGTTCTAAACAACGAACAAAATTTCTAATGAGGGAATTACTGATGGTAGTGTAAATTATTATACTCCTTCTAGAATGCAGTTGGAAATATGTATCAAGGTCTGTAAAAATGTTCATATGCTTTGCCTCAAAATCCCATGTTTGGTAAACTGGCCTAAAGAAATAATGGAAAAGACAGAACAAGTATTATGGAAATCCTTGCAACCTCTCCTTCCCACTCCAAATCTTCAGAAATGGCAAAAATCTTGTTTTAAAAGCTATGCTTGAAAACAGGAGTCTGCAACTGGCCAAAATGTATTTGTTGAATTTCAGAAAGATGGAAGATATTCGGAATCAGATTGAAGAAGGAAATTACAGCCCAAAACCCGTGCAGGAGAGAACTCCCGTAAAGGTGCATCTGGCTCCAAGGATGCTTCTAGCTGAAAATTTGGTGACTTTCAGAGGTCTGAGAAGCAGTCCCCCGGGGCAACTGATAGGGTGATCAGTTGGGGTTCTGCAGCAGAAGCCATCAGGTCTGTTGACCATCTGCAGTCTCCCTCTCCCCTGCCTCTACCACTCCCAGGCAATGAGCAACCCATATGTCTGTCCCTTTAGGCAGGAACAGTGAGTGAGAGGCTGAGTGGGGCCTTTGGTGGCTGTGACATGCAGGTGAATCAGTGAGCCCCACATCAGGAGATAACTGAACATCTGTCCTGAGGGACAGCATATACTGTTCCTCATCCAGGTCACAGGAGACAGGCTAGAGGTCACACTGCACAGAACGGCATGTCCGGCTCTCTCCCCCAAGCAGGCTAAAGACACACAAAGGCTGAAATGAAAGGAATGGAAGAAAATATAAGGGATAACGCTAACCAGAATAGAGCAAATTTGGCAATACTAAGATCAGACAGAAGGAAATTCAAGGTAGATATTATTAAAATAGCCAAAGAGGACTATTTCAGAATAATAAAAGTTATAAAAGTTATCAAACAAACCTTTATAACCCTGACAACATTGCTTCTAAGTATATAAAACAAAAGCAAATAGAAATGAAAGGATAAATAGACAGGTCCACAATCACAATAGACTTTTACATATGTTTTTTAGAAATTCAGAAATCAAATACACTAAAAATAAGGATATAAAAGATTTGAATAACAGTGAATAAATTTTACATATATCTCTCCAATGAACAGCATTCCCTTTATTCATAAGAACATTAAACTTTCAGAAGAAAGTGACATGGATTAGAAAATGTTAACAAATTAAAAGATAGAAATCACATAGGCCACATTCACTGATCATGATGCATTAAAATTAGAAATTGAGAAGGATAAAAACAGCAACCCCCCAAACTAAAAACCAAACTATATTTCTTAAATATAAAACTATACTATACAAAGCCCATGTCTTTGTAACACCTGAGTTAAAGAGGAAATAAAAACTATTTAGAAATGCAATATAACAAAATACAATGTGTTAAAACCATTGATATGGCCAAGACAGCACTTGGATAAACATTTGTTATAACTGTACTTATTAGGAAAAACAAGGAAGACCAAAAAATGAATGGACTAATCTTTGAAATCAAGAAGCTGGATACATATGAGAAAAATAAACTCAAAGAATGTGAAGTGAAGGAATTGATAAAGATTAAGGTAGAAATTATTTACACAGAAATTAACAAATAAGAAGTTAGTAGAGTTGCCCTGTAAAAAACAAAAGCTGATTCTTTGCAAAGGCCTGTGCATTCTGGTCTCATATCCTCATCCCATTCTTCCTCCTTCCACCTCCATCAAACCCAGTCAGCATCCTACTACATCACTACTCAGAGGCCCTGAATATTGAATATAAAGTACTACTTTGCTCTGGCAGATGGCATTTATCTGTTTGTTCTATTGAAGTCTACCGATGATACGTTAGAAAATTTGAATACAGCCTGTAGAATTGTACACTTGGAAGTGTGTGCAAACCCCAGTACTCTTGAATGTACTGTCAAAAATCTGGTACTTATAAACCCATGGGTTTCTTTCTTAGGGATGAAATCCTTCCTTTGTGAGTGAGCCCTGCAGAGGAGAGGAATGTGGATTTACTCAGAATCTATGAAGCCCTGCCCATGGGGCCATAAGGTTTTAGGTGAGGTGGGCACTCCTGCTTTTCTTTTGATTCGTGTACTTGGCTTGTCACCTCCACTTCATATTCTATAAAATGGGTGGCCCTGGGAAAATTTGCAAACGTCAGTTTTTGCATATGTTGTCACATTCCTAACCCTTTTCAGCACCATGAAGTACCTAATGCATTCCACTTTGGATCCTACTGAGCTAGAATGGGACCCTCTGTTCTAACCACTTCTTCCTCCATCCAACTTATTAGTCCCATGTCTCATGCATGACCTTATATCTCTACTATATCCAAAAAGCAGATAACTAATTAGATAAATGATTCGAATTTAGAATTCCGGGATCTAAAAGCAGTCTGAGAAATCGTCACATTCACTGTCTTCAACACTTTAAATCCATGCTCCCCACAGAGAGCTTTCTGACTTTCATCTTTTGAATATCCCTACCAGCCAAGTGGTTTTTGTTTGCCTTTAACTGTGTAGTATTTGCAATCAAAACAATGAGAATGTTGACATTAACTGTGTAGTATTTGCAGTCAAAACAATGAGAATGTTGACATGCCCCTACCCCCATTCTGATGTGCTTCTCCTATGGAGATGTAGTCTACTAGGGAGAATCACTGATACATAGTGCACGATTTGGGTTTGCATTTAGCTGTATGTAACAGAAGCATAAATACAATGGCCTAACCCAATAAGGTTCTGCTGAATTCCCAAGTAATAAGAAGTCCAGAGGCAGAGAGTCAGGCTGGGGCTGCTGCTCAGGGAAGTCACCAGAATCAAGTTCCTCACCTGGGTACATGGCTTCCCTGATAAATAGGAGCTCTGCTAGTATGGAAGACGGGAAGAATAGGTATCTTCATCGGAATCAGCATAGTCCAATCCCCCCATTTGATAGATGAAGAAACTGAGATCCATACAATTTCAGTGACTTGTCCAAGGTTATGAAGCTATTCAGTAACAAAGGTTAGATTAGAACTCAGGACCCAAGACTTCTTACTTGACGTTCTCAAAATTCCCCCAAATTGGACATGCTGGCACATGCTTCTGTATTTTGCAGATGCCATTCCCCTTTCTTGGGACCACAGGACAACATGCCTGCCCACTTCAACCATCCTGAAGCATCCCCACCCTCACCTGACCCTACTCATCTGATCTGATGTTTTCCTTGACTTGAAAGTAGCAATTTCAAGAACTTGGGGAAAGTGGTGTTGGGTTTCTGTTTGACCTGAGGGTTAAGTCTTCAAATCATAAAATTTTTTTTATTGAAGTATATTTGGTTTACAATGTTGTTGCTGGTGTACAGCAAAGTGATTCAGTTCTCTATATATTATATATATATATATATATATATATATATATATTCTTTTAAAGATTCTTTTCCATTATAGGTTAGTATAAGATAATGAATATAGTTCCCTGTGTTATACAGTAGGTCCTTGTTGTTCATCTGTTTTATATGTAGGAGTGTGTATTTGTTAATCCCAAGCTCCTAATTTAGCCCCTTCCCACAAATCATATAATTTTTAAGCCTCTTCATAATCTGCCTTAACCTAGTGACAGGTCCTCCTTACCTACCTCACTCTCTCCTTCTGTCCATCTACCATTTCCTTCCCACTGCTCACCAAGATCTGCTTTGCACTTGAGCTCCATGGGGCAGGGCTGCCTTTGGAGCCCAGTTCCTACTACACTCTCTGTTCTTATACCTCAGACTCCAGCAGGTGAATTAGAGGAGTTTTGGGGGGGGGGTCGTTATTTTTGTGGGACTCACAAGTCCCTCATGGGAATTGAACATTGCCAGGACAAGGCCCCTCATTTTTCTCATCTTTGGATTTCTCACAGCACTTAGCACAGGTACTCACATGCAGTAATTCCTCAAAAAAATATTTGCTTGGTGAATGGCTCCTCAGAAAACTTCTAGGAGTGAGATCTGTGGGCTTGTAGAGCTGTGCCTTGCCTAGTGCCTGGTACCTGGTAAGCCTCCTGGTGTGATGTCTGCAACTTACTTTCAACTATTTCAGCATTGATATTACGGTATTTTCTGAGTGTTGGTTTAAGCTACAGTCTAGAGATGATCAGTTGCTCTAATCAGGAATATATACTCCGGGGTAGTCAGCTTGTATTTAATCAGAAAAGCCACACTTCAAAGGTCCCTTCAATAAGCCATCTCCTATTAGAAGCATTACTAATTCGCATAATGATTATTATGTTAGTAACGATAGTGGTATTCAAGAGAAGTGGGTGGCCTAAGTATTTTTTGATGCATTTCCCTCTCGTATAAAAAGGCTATGAGAAATTACTATGGTCTCAGGGATGGTTTTGTTGGTGTGCTGGTAAATGTTTAACAACAGGCTCTTTGGGGAAATGTGTAGTGTTTGCTGATTATTGTGGTGTGAATACTCCTACCATGGTCCAACTACCAACATGAAGCCATTAAACAAGGAGTTGGGAAGAGATGTGTTCATCATACATTTGCCTGTCCAGGTTTCAAACAACTGGCCACTTACAAAGATTTTTAACCCAGATATGGCAGCTCTTCAGCTATTCTCATTAACCTAGACATTAAGAGGACCAGTCCCTGAAATCCTTCAACTTCAGGTGCTGCCCCTCTTGTGATAAACTTGACTCAAAACTATGTACTACAAAACTCTGAAAAAGCAAGTCAAAGGGACATTAATGGGTACATTACCTCTGGGGACAGCTAATCCTTTTGCAGACCTTCTGAGAGGCTGGGTAGGACACACCTAAGAATTGTCTCACCAAGGGACATGAAAGCTGAGGTATTCATTCATGAGTTGGTGAATGAATACCTCACTGGTTGCAAAGGCCAGGCATGCTCCTGAGTTTAGAGAAAAACCATAGGCAGAGAGAGATGCAGGTCCTTGAGGGAGGAAGGCTTCGGCATGTTTGAGAACCATCTGCTGGAGCCACAGATGCCCTCCAAGTAAGCTCAGGGAATATGGCCAGGGCTGGACCTATAGCAGGGCAGACTGGGCAGCCCCCAGCGGAAGAGCCTCCCCAACGTCCTGGCAGAGCACAAGGACTCCACTCCTGCCAGGGCTGTATGGGAGGGAATGAACAGGAGGTCACCTCCCCTACTCTACCCTGTTCTCCGGTGACTGGTCTTGTACTGGAGCGGGGGTGGGAGCTGCAGCCCAGGGTGCGGGGGAACTGAAGGGAAATAGTCTTAACCATTGACTAGTCCCCTGGAATATTGACTAGTGGTTTGGGAGAATGTCTGCCTATTGGGTCCTCACCACTACCCACTTTCACTCCATGGGAAAGAGGGACCCAATTGTGTTCCCAGAAATCTCCCCAAACTCTCACACATTCTTCTTTGAAACAGGGAAGCCATGTCTCCTCTAAATCCCAAGCATTGCCACTGTAACCCCTTACACCACATCAGCAACAGGAAAGAACATCAAACTGTTCAAGGAGCAGCTCTGTATTTCACGTATCCAGGCTCTTGTCTCTTCAAAGAATATTTGTTTGTTCTGTATCTTAGCTGGCAGTGCCCCCAGGCTGTTGAAGGGCAAGATGCCATCTTTAAAAACTCTGCAGAATAAAGCAAGACCTCAGCAAACCCAGAAGGCATTAGCAGTTGCCTGAGGTCAGGTTATTTAAATGAACGTCAGTTTCTCCATCGTGAAGAAGAACCTCCAACTGAAAATTAAATCAGCCTAATAATAACCATTTGTTTCTCCCACAGTACACACTAGTTGGTAAAACTGCCTTCTGCTTCCAACCAGTACATTTTACTCATTTCTGGTTGCATTCTTGTCATCCCGGTTCAATATGGAAATTTTTGTCCTGGAGCTAATTAGTTTCAGCTGATACTTACTCAGCATCACACTTTTTGGAGATAAATACACGTAGAGTAGCCAGTTGGTGTGATGGAATCTTTTTTTTTCCTGTGTAAGTTTATGTCATCCTTACTGTCTTCTTTTTTTACATTTCTTTAAAGATGAGAAAAGAAACCTTAAATCTTATGAAATCTGTCAGTGTAAGAGGACAAGAGCTTCACAGGAAAGATAAGAGGGAAAAAAATCATTTGTCAACCCCCAGGGCAGGTTCTGAAGGAAATGTACAGCTTTATTTCTATTGCAGGAATATGTGAGATAGATGAAAAAAATCCAGCTTTGGCATAATGGGTCCTGTTTGCAGCCGACAGCATGAGGTTTCTGCACCAGGGACCTGAAGAGTTGTCAGTGTTAATAAAAAGAAGTTTTCCTGATAATGGCTTTGGTGCACTTTGTGCAAGCGTGTGCTATTCCTAGTGTTTGGTTAGAAAGAGACTATAATATGGAATGTATTATACAGAAGAGCCAAAAATAACATCTGTCTTGCAAATAAGGGGAACGATCTCATTTCATATCTCTTCCTTGACAGCATCTTTTTTTTTCTTTACTGGAAGATTATAGTTTTGTATAGTTTACAGAAATAGCATTTAAACATTGCATGTGATTTTAGACTCAAATGGGATCTACTTAATAATACACACAAGCACTGAGAGAACTTGGCTGTAATCACTTCTGAAACCCCAGAAAGTTCACATCGGCTGGGCTGAGTTGCTGCCTTCCTAGGCTTTCTCATTTTGGGAGCTGAGTAGAGGAAATCACCACTGCCCACACCATGTATACAGATCATCTTTACCTAGCAGTACAGATGTTTTTGAACTTCGTGCTGCTACTGCTTGGGCAGATTTCTCATTTCCAGAATGAAAATTATGTTCGCCAGGGATTGGAGTTTGGTGGACACAGAAGTTAAGCATGCTTGGCAGTTCATCTTAGAGATCATCTTGGGGAAGAATGAATGATTAGGAAAGAAACCCCAGTTTTCTGTTTCTAATTTTATGTAGCAGAGGAGTTACCTGTCTCAGCTGTAATCTAAGCCCACCTACTTAACATTTTTAACTTTCCAAATGTAGGAACTCTTCTACAAGTCCAAAATGTGCTGATATGAAGGTACAATTTTGGCATATGTCTCATGGCAACCATGTTATTGTCATTAGGATTTGCCTCGCTCTTGGATCTCCTTCTGTGCTTTAGCTGTTTTAATCAGTTGAACTCCATATTTCAGAAGAAGCTGGTATTCCCTGCTGTCATGACTGTGCTTGATGAACTACCGGTCTTCAGTTCTTATCATCATTATTGTTTGGTTAGTGATCACAGTCTTTGATTTCAGTGCTCGTATCTATTGGCTGAATCATCTCTTGGATGCCCAGGAAGAGTCTAGTTGGATAGATAAATGATCTGTCATTTAAGTAATTCTGATGGTTTATAATGGGCAATATTATGGTGGTAGAGATGGTAGTGGTGTTAGTGATAATTGGTGATGGAGATGGTGGTGTTATTGGAGGTGGTGGTGGCGGAGATAATAGTAGAGGTGATGGTGGCGGTGATGGAGATGGTGGAGCTAGTGAAGTGGTGGTGGAGGTGATGGAGAAGGTGGTGATGGGGTGGCAAGACTATTTTGCCAGGCTCAGTCTTTGGAGGGAGTTTTATATAGGAGGCACT
Organism: Mesoplodon densirostris; assembly: GCF_025265405.1. Lineage (NCBI taxonomy): Eukaryota > Metazoa > Chordata > Mammalia > Artiodactyla > Ziphiidae > Mesoplodon > Mesoplodon densirostris. The sequence continues at coordinate 31,976,152 of NC_082663.1, forward strand.
GAAGACTTACTATTAATGATGGTGGTCAAACTGTTACTATTTAAGGTGTGGTCCATAGACTTGTGGCAGTGACCACCAGCCAGCTCTTTGTTAGAAATGTAGAAGCTTAGGTTCCATCGCAGACCAACTGAATCAGAATCTGCATTTTAGCAGTACTCCCAGGTGATTTGTATGTACATTAATGTTCCAGAAGCACTGGTCTAAAGGAGAAATAGCTACAAATACCCTTTACTCTCGTGGCCCCGTGTTCCTGCCCTGCCTCCTTCCCCTGAGGGAATCTCAGCCTTTACCTGCCTATAAGATAAGGGAGGTCAATGTTTAGCTGACCAGTAGAAGGTTTTTTGGCCTATACTCCAGGGTCTAGAGTCAGATGTAAGTATGGATCCAAAAGAAAGCTGATCATGCCCTGAAATTTGAGATACTCCAACTAAATATATCTTGTCTAAATTTGCCATGGTGCCTGGAATGCTCATTAGCTTGACTTTTCAAGAAACACAGCCTTTTAGCAGGAATAAGACATTTGGGTACCACACTGAAGCCTTGATTACATTATCTGATTACTGTATTAGAACCTGAGGATCTTGGGACCATGACCTGCTCCATATGGGTTCCTTAGGGACGTCTGTAGAGAGCTTGCCTACCTTACCTGATATATAGTGGGAACCCATGGCACAAGGCACACACACACACACACACACACACACACACAGACACACATACACACACAGACACATGACCTGCTCCATATGGGGACCATGACCTGCTCCATATGGGTTCCTTAGGGACGTCTGTAGAGAGCTTGCCTACCTTACCTGATATATAGTGGGAACCCATGGCACAAGGCACACACACACACACACACACACAGACACACATACACACACAGACACATACACAATGCAGATTAATTACATTAGCAGAAATTCCTGTGTAGCATTAGTGGTGTGTGTGTGTGTGTGTGTGTGTGTGTGAATTGTGTGAGGAGAGACAGGGTTGATTTCTACACATATGTTATGGTTATGTATTGCTATATAGAAGACTACCCCCAAGATTTAGTGGCTTAAAACAACAATCATTTATTTTTGCTCATAAATCTATCATTTAGGATGTGTTTGGTGAGGACAGCTTGTTCCTGCTCCACATAGCACCAGCTAGGTTGGTCCAGTTGAGACTGAAAGATATGCTTCCAGAATTACTCGCTGCCTGTGAGCAAGTTGGTGCTCAGCTAGGGCTGTCAACTGGTGTCTTGATACCTCTCCATATGGGCCCATTTGCTTGGGCTTCCTTACAGTAGGGTGTTTGGGTTCCAAGTGTAGATGTTCCCAAAGACTTGGGCAGAAGCTGTAGAACTTCTTATAATCTAGCTTCTGGAGTCTCAGATGCTATTTTTTTATGATTGCCTTTCTTTTTTGTGGATGTCCTTTTCATACATATATCCCAGTGCTGGTGTATTTTTTTGGGGGGGGGGCAGCACTGGTGTGGCATTAGCTAAATGAATAAATATATTTTTGCAACACTGATGCTATCTGAGAAATTTCTAACTTGGTCTTCCCCAACTTGCTCAGGTACTGTAGAATGCGAAAAAAAAGTACTGTACAAATAATAAATGAATAGGCTATGTTATAGAGTGCTCTAAAAGTAGGACTGGGTTGTGAGGAACAGGTTAATCAGAGGCCAAGAGGGAAAGAGTCAAGGTGGTCTTTGGTTGAGGTTGAGCTTACAAAGATTAGGACTCTGATTGATTAAATTACACTTGGTCTCACAAGGCAACTGTATATTGAAATAATGAGTAAAAGTAAGAGTTTAAGTAGAAGTTACCCGTGGAGGGGATCTTCCCCGAATGATACTTTCACCAGGGCCTTCCCCAGCTTAAGAACCTATCATGGCTTCCTACTCCCATGTTTGGCTTTCAAAGTTCCCCATAAATGGACCTCACAATAACTATCCCGACCATCCTCCCACAAGCCCCCAACATTCTTGGCCTAAGCCAGCACCATCTCTTCAAGGCCCTGACTTATCAAACTGTATCAAGCTTCCTTGCCTTTCCTTAGTCTGTTCCCCCAGCCAGAAAAGCTCTCTGACTTTTTATCTAAGAAAATCATATTCCTTCAAGAAGTCCTCCTTCTCCCACAGCATCTTTTCTGATCACTTGACCACTATAGAGTAGTTTTTTCTTGGAACTCTGATCGTCTTATCAGTGTAAAAAATAGTCTCAACTTCCCTCAACTTTCCATTTCCCCCACTCGGAGAGGGGCTCCCTTTTCCCGTAGCCCTTCTTTTCAGTACTGAGTTTTCCTCTCTGTCAGTCCCAATCCAAACACCATTACAAGAAACACCATGCAAATGCAGGTGTTTAACGATACAACAGGCTTATAGTAGTGTCTTTCTCAGGGATATTTGCCTTTTAACTAGTGATTGCACCTTTGACCTAAATCAAATCACTGTATATTTATTGAGAATCTACCACGCGCAAGGCCGTGTGAGGGCCTGTGGAAGGGCCAAAGCAGTGTTAGACATGACTTGCCCCCAAGGAACTTAAAATTTAACTGGGCACTATATATAAAATAGTTAACTAATAAGGACCTACTGTATAGCACCGGGAACTCTACTCAATACTCTGTAATGGCCTATATGGGAAAAGAATCTAAAAAAGAGTCAATTTATATATACGTATAACTGACTCACTTTGCTGTACACCTGAAACTAACACAACATTGTAAATCAACTCAACTCCAATAAGAAATTAGAAAAAAATTTAACGGGCAGAGGAGCCTAATATACATTAGAAACAATAAAATACGAGTTTAATGGTAAACTGTTGGTTTTGAACGTAGGGTATCTTATGAAGGTAAACTCACCACCAAGGTGAAATGTCAGGGGTGGCTAGAAGGGCATTTTTCTGCTGCCATGCTTGGCTCTTCCAGGTGCTTCATAAAGATGCTCCATGATTCTGCTGGATGGTGGGAGTGGTCTCAGCGAAGCTGTGACCCAGAGAGATGTGGAGGGTGGAGGAGGCAGTGGTGGTAGGTGGGGAACCCTGGTGGAAATCCTCACTCATTTTCTCAGTCCAGGGGACTGAGAAAATTATAAAGGAGGTGTGAGGACACAGCCATGTCACTGCACTCCACTTTGGTTCCACAGCCAGGGTTTTCACATTTCTTCACCATGGTGATATACCTGCTGTCTAAATGATACTGCTGCTGTTTGGAGGAAACCGTTATCACGATTTTCAGAGAAAGACAATCTGAATTTGAACCATGCTCAGAAACCTCCAGAAAGTCTACTTCCCTTTAGCTCTTTAGAGGGAAACAGGATATTTTGTGGTAGGTCAAGAAATGAGGAAAGAAAAATAGTAGGATGGGGAATGGAAATAAGGAAAAACAGACCTATGGAAAATGGAAGAGGGTTAAGCAGGGGAGGCATGTGGCATCCACTGAAATGAGACAAGTTGTCTATCTTTTCAAACAAAATTTCCAACTTTTCATATATACAGGGAAACCACACAGTGTTTGTCATAAAAGTCAGTAGGATAGATTTCTGGACTTCCCCCACTCTCTCTATTCCCATGGACCCCACCCTCTCAAAGAAACAAAAAAGGAAGCAAATCGGGGCGGTGGGAGGCTAAGTGACTACAGAAGAATCCCACTAGCTTCACGTACAACTAGAACTGAGACATTTAACGCTAGGCCAGGCTTGCCACCAAGTCCCGCAGAAAGCGAATACACACCCGGTGCTCTAGCCACAAGTTAGTCCTGAACCAGGGCCCATTAGTGATTTGTAAACCATTATTGTTTTTGGTACAGTTACTACTTCATCTAGAACTAGGTAGAGGCAATTTTAAGGGGGCTTATTTATATCATTAGCTAACTGCTGGTTCGTTCATTCATTCCTTCATTTCATCAGCCAGTCTTGTCCTTGTGCTAGACCGGTGGTCTGTGTGTGTTTTCCTTACACGTTGTATTGTTAGCGTCTCAAGGAATATGGCTGGATGTAGTGTATTCCGTATAAACGCCTGGCTTATAGGAAAACTTATCACGTGAAATCATCTATGCTAGTTTCCCCTTCCAGCTGGCTGAAAGGGAGATGATGCCCAGTGAAATTTTGTAATTTTCTTTTGTTATAATGTCTTTATTTAGTTTAAGTATTTGGGTTATGCTGGTCTCATAAAATTTTTCGGAAAGTATTCCCTCCTCTTCTATTTTCTAAAAGAGTTTGTGTAATGCTGTAATTATTACTTCCGTAAATATTTGATAGAATTCACCAGTGAAACCGTCAGGGCCTGGGGTTTTGTTTGCAGCAACGTTTTAAATAATGAATTCAATTTACTTAATAGCAATGGAGCTATTAAAAATTTTTATGTCATTTTGCCTCAGTATTGGTAAGATGTATTTTTCAAGAATTTGTTCATTTTAGGACAACCTGGAAGAAATGGACAAATTCTTAGAAATGCACAACCTGCCAAGACTGACTCAGGAAGAAATAGAAAATATGAATAGACCAATCACAAGCACTGAAATTGAAACTGTGATTAAAAATCTTCCATCAAACAAAAGCCCAGGACCAGATGGCTTCAAAGGCGAATTCTATCAAACATATAGAGAAGAGCTAACACCCATCCTTCTCAAACTCTTCCAAACAATATCAGAGGAAGGAACACTCCCAAACTCATTCTACGAGACCACCATCACCTTGATACCAAAACCAGGCAAGGATGTCACAAAGAAAGAAAACTACAGGCCAATATCACTGATGAACATAGATGCAAAAATCCTCAACAAAATACTAGCAAACAGAATCCAACAGCACATTAAAAGGATCATACACCATGACTAAGTGGGGTTTATTCCAGGAATGCAAGGATTCTTCAATATACACAAATCAATCAATGTGATACACCATATTAACAAGTTGAAGGAGAAAAACCATATGATCATCTCAATAGATGCAGAGAAAGCTTTCGACAAAATTCAACACCCATTTATGATAAAAACCCTGCAGAAGGTAGGCATAGAGGGAACTTTCCTCAACATAATAAAGGCCATATATGACAAACCCACAGCCAACATTGTCCTCAATGGTGAAAAACTGAAATCATTTCCACTAAGATCAGGAACAAGACAAGGCTGCCCACTCTCACCACTCTTATTCAACATAGTTTTGGAAGTTTTAGCCACAGCAATCAGAGAAGAAAAGGAAATAAAAGGAATCCAAATTGGAAAAGAAGAAGTAAAGCTGTCACTGTTTGCAGATGACATGATACTATACATAGAGAATCCTAAAGATGCTACTGAAAAACTACTAGAGCTAATCAATGAATTTGGTAAAGTAGCAGGATACAAAATTAATGTACAGAAATCTCTGGCATTCCTGTACACTAATGATGAAAAATCTGAAAATGAAATCAAGAAAACACTCCCATTTACCATTGCAACAAAAAGAATAAAATATCTAGGAATAAACCTACCCAAGGAGACAAAAGACCTGTATGCAGAAAACTATAAGACACTGATGAAAGAAATTAAAGATGATACAAATAGATGGCGAGATATACCATGCTCCTGGATTGGAAGAATCAATACTGTGAAAATGACTCTACTACCCAAAGCAATCAACAGATTCAATGCAATCCCTATCAAACTACCACTGGCATTTTTCACAGAACTAGAACAAAAAATTTCAAAATTTGTTTGGAAAAACAAAAGACCCCAAATAGCCAAAGCAATCTTGAGAACGAAAAATGGAGCTGGAGGAATCAGGCTCCCTGACTTCAGACTATACTACAAAGCTACAGTCATTAAGACAGTGTGGTACTGGCATAAAAACAGAAAGATAGATCAGTGGATCAGGATAGAAAGCCCAGAGATAAACCCACGCACATATGGCCAACTTATCTTTGATAAAGGAGGCAGGAATGTACAGTGGAGAAAGGACAGCCTCTTCAATAAGTGGTGCTGGGAAAACTGGACAGGGACATGTAAAAGTTTGAGATTAGATCATTCCCTAACACCATACACAAATATAAGCTCCAAATGGATTAAAGACTTAAATGTAAGGCCAGAAACTATCAAACTCTTAGAGGAAAACATAGGTAGAACACTGTATGACATAAATCACAGCAAGATCCTTTTTGACCCACCTCCTAGAGAAATGGAAATAAAAACAAAGATAAACTAATGGGACCTAATGAAACTTCAAAGCTTTTGCACAGCAAAGGAAACCATAAACAAGACCAAAAGACAACCCTCAGAATGGGAGAAAATATTTGTAAATGAAACAACTGACAAAGGATTAATCTCCAAAATTTATAAGCAGCTCATGCAGCTCAATAACAAAAAAACAAACAACCCAATCCAAAAATGGGCAGAAGACTTAAATAGGCATTTCTCCAAAGAAGATATACAGACTGCCAACAAACACATGAAAGAATGCTCAACATCATTAATCATTAGAGAAATGCAAATCAAAACTACAATGAGATATCATCTCACACCAGTCAGAATGGCCATCATCAAGAAATCTAGAAACAATAAATGCTGCAGAGGGTGTGGAGAAAAGGGAACACTCTTGCACTGCTGGTGGGAATGTGAATTGGTACAGCCACTATGGAGAACAGTATGGAGGTTCCTTAAAAAACGAAAAATAGAACTACCATATGACCCAGCAATCCCACTACTAGGCATATACCCTGAGAAAACCATAATTCAAAAAGAGACATGTACCAAATGTTCATTGCAGCTCTATTCACAATAGCCCGAAGCTGGAAACAACCTAAGTGTCCATCATCGGATGAATGGATAAAGAAGATGTGGCACATATATACAATGGAATATTACTCAGCCATAAAAAGAAACGAAACTGAGCTATTTGTAATGAGGTGGATAGACCTAGAGTCTGTCATACAGAGTGAAGTAAGTCAGAAAGAGAAAGACAAATACCGTATGCTAACACATATATACGGAATTAAAAAAAAAATGTCATGAAGAACCTAGGGGTAAAACGGGAATAAAGACACAGACCTACTTGAGAATGGACTTGAGGATATGGGGAGGGGGAAGGGTAAGCTGTGACAAAGCGAAAGAGAGGCATGGAGATATATACAGTACCAAACGTAAGGTAGATAGATAGTGGGAAGCAGCCGCATAGCACAGGGAGATCAGCTCGGTGCTTTGTGACCGCCTGGAGGGGTCACAAAGGGAGGGGGATGGGGAGGGTGGGAGGGAGGGAGATGCAGGAGGGAAGGGATGTGGGAACAGATGTATATGTATGACTGATTCACTTTGTTATAAAGCAGAAACTAATATAAAAAAAGAATTTGTTCATTTTATCTAAGTTGTGGAATTTGTTGGCATAAAGTTTTTCATAATGTTCATTTCTTACCCATTTGATGTATTGGATTTGTGATGATAACACTTCTTTTATTCTTGATATTGGCAATAGGTGTTCTTAATGAAACTTTGGAGAGTGAATGTTGATGATGCTGAAGCCACAAGATGGAATAAACCTTGGTCTTTGAATCACATATTGGTAGAGAGCTGCCAACTAATCAGAAAACCTGCATCATATTGTTACATGAGCAGGAAAGAAACATCTGTCACAGAGATTTGGGGGGTTGGTTTGTTATAGCAACTAGCATTACCTTACCTATTGCAGATCATCATAACTAGTTTCTGTGTTCATATTCCTTGCTCTACTGTGACCCCTGGTGAATAGGGGCCATGATAATACTGCTCTTGGTACTTTTTCCAGTGCATAGTGCAGTACTTGGTGAATATTAGGTTCTCCATAAATGTTTCTTGAATATACATGAATGACTGAAATTATTCCTTTGTGTTTGGAGCCTTGAGGTATTCTTTCCCTGGGATGGGTGACTCAGCTCCAAGTTGGAGCTTCCAAAAGCACGCAGTATTGGCTGGCTGCATCTTTCCCATCATCCTTCTCCTTTCCTCTCCCTTCTTCTCACTGCTTTCTGTGTCCTGTCTTCTTTATTCCAGAACTACACTTGAGGGTCACTGTCAGAGAACGTTTACGAAGGTAAAATCTCTTCAATTTGGATCCCACTAGAAAGGAATTCAGAATAAAACAGACATGGGCTGGGCTTACGTTTGCTTTTGCTTTCTCACCAAAACATACTGAAAAAAGAATCTGCCCAGCAAATAACACCACCACTTAGAACTTTATGCAAATGAATATATAAAAATTGATCCCACTGACTTTGATCTGTTTGGTGAAGTTTGTTTCAATTTGCATTTTTTAATATTTTGATGTGGACCATTAAAAAAATTTTTTTTAAATTTATTTTTAGGCTGCGTTGGGTCTTCGTTGCAGTGCGCAGGCTTCTCATTTTTCTTTTTAACATCTTCATTGGAGTATAATTGCTTTACAATTGTGTGTTAGTTTCTGCTGTATGACAAAGTGAATCAGCTATATGCATATGTATATCTCCATATCCCCTCCCTCTTGCGTCTCCCTCCCACCCTCCTTATCCCACCCCTCTAGGTAGTCGCAAAGCACCAAGCTGATCTCCCTGTGCTATGCGGCTGCTTCCCACTAGCTATGGAAAAGATAAAAGAAAATACTCTTAAGTTGATAAAGCCATGGGAAAATGTATACCAACATACACTGCTAGCAGAGTGTTAATTGGGATTGTTTCTTGGAGGGCCACATTATACTAGGAAAATCTTTAAAATGTTTGTACCCTTTGACCCACAATTTCACTTGTAGGAATTGATTCTAAGGAAATAAATATGTGTATAAAGCAGAAAAAAAAAAGATCCCAGGGAGGGATGTTGAGATTACTTGAAAGAACAAATGTTTGAAGGACTCTTCCAGTGACATCAGTTTAATGCCTTTGCATATGTAATAGACTAATTATAAATTATATTTAAAGTAGGTATCAGATTCATTGCTGGAAAAAGCATATTTTGCTGTATCTTAGCATATATTCCTATAAAATAATTTTATCAAAACATTTTCTCGTTCAGACTTTCAGCAAATTGGACTAACCACTTAAACAACAAGAAGTATTGGTGAGGAGCTTTCTGTGCAAAGTAACTGTTAGCTGAAGGTTGGATATCCTGCAGATATTCTACGGTCCTTATAAGTGAGAATGAAAACATTCCAACACATACAGTTTGCTGGGTTCTAGGTAACGTTTTGAGTATTTTTAAAGTAATAACAAATGCTTAGAGCTACATTTCATTTCAGTGGTGTTTTTCCTTAACTACTTGCTGACAAGTTTACTACTCTGTTCAAAGCAAATAGGTGCCATACGAATTCTCAAAATATCTTTGTTCTTTGTCTTGCCTCATTTATGCTAAAGAGTTTCTACAGTACTTCTTTTTTGTGCATCGTATACATTCTTAGAAAATGTAGGCCTCCTTCAGTATACTCTGCAAAAACATCCTAGCAAACATTTATTATAAAGCAGACATTATTTTCCATTACTATCTGGAGGTTTATTCATCAGGAGAAAATCCTCCCATAAACTGAGTTGAAAAATTCTGGCAGGAAGTGTGTGGAAAGGATGAATGGCATAGGGTGGCATGGTAGGAATTGTGTGATTCCTGGAGTTTGCAGTCTCCACTTAAACCATACCCTTCCCCATTACATCACCTTTCTCAATTCTCCTATGACCCTTCAACTCCCATCCTTTCTTAGCCCATAATACCCCTAGGAATTTACACAATATCTAGAAATTCCCTGATTTCATACTCAGTTCTCTGAAACTCTGCTTCCCTTTTCCTTTACTTTGCTTATTTAGTGTCCCCTAAAGCTGGGCTGTGATATTGTACCTCCACAGAAGATGTCTGATAAATGAAAGACTCCCATCTGTACATCTCCTTAAGTGGAGGCTTTAGATTCTGTGAAATGCAAATACAATTTGGTTGGTTTAAATTCTATATATAATTTACTTAATCAGAGGGAATAATTTAAGAGCAGACAGCAGAGTAAAACCTTGCCATAAACTGTCTTGTTTTAATAATTATGATGGTTAAAACTGTTAACTATTATTGAGTGCTTACTATGTTCCAGATGTTATTGGAAATACTTTACAACATATGTTAAATCATTGATCCTCATACCAGCCCTATGAAATAAGCACTATCATCACTCCCATTTTACAGATGAGAGCACTAAGGTACAGAGAAGATAAGTAGTTTATCCAAGCCTAAACATCTTGTACTGGTAAATATTCACATATTTCTTGTTGAAGACTCTTGCTCAGAGTATGCATATTATATCTGCTTTTGGTGTATAAGAGAAATATTATGATGGTTATTCTTGTCTTTAAATGCCACCTACATAAAAAGTTTCTACTCTATATTTTAGAGCTATACTCATGTTAACAGCAAAATCATTTTACCTAGTATCCTAAAATATTATCTTGGTTTTTAACCCAGAAATATCAGATCTAAATTCTTAATTTGATGAAATATTTTAAAAATTGAATTTGAAGCCATCACAACCATCATTGTGATCAGTAGGATTGATTCTCATTAAAACCAGTTTGCTCTCTCTTGATAAGGTATGGTATTACAAAATCTGCCAGTTTTCACTAGCATAATCTGTGCTGTAAAAGTAACTAAAGGGAACTTGGCTCCTGAAACTCTTTCTGTCCTGTCTTCTCTGTGGTGTATTATGAGGATAACATGTAAAAATACATGTGGTGTCACTTATGTTAGAGTCCTAATCAAATGTTAATAGTTTAACTTCATATTGTATTTTATTAAGCATTCATAAAACAATTTTAGGCGTGTTTGTTCCTCATGGGTTCGTGTAGGTTTCTGATAACATATTTGTTTAAAGAATTCATTTTTCAGGTTTAATTCTGCTGTCTCTATAATTCTGAGTATTTCTGCAGTGGATTAATTGCACTAGAAGCCCCAAGTTTCCACTCCTCCTACTTTGGGAGGGACATTTTTCCCCAGCTCTTGACTCTGTGGTCAGCCACATGATTTGCTTTGGCCAGTGGGGTCTTAATAAATGTGGTACAAAGTATGCACTCTGGACTGTCTTTGCTGCTGTTGCATCTTTTCCATAACGATGAGAACATGACCATGCTAGCTCACTAAAAGACTGTAAAAGATACCTATAAAAGATTCAGGTCATCTGAGGCTATCTAAGACCAGTCACCCTCTAGCCAACCTGCCAGCTCTCCATAGACTCACAAGTGAGCCTAGCCAAGATCAGCCAAGATCAGCTAAGCATGAGCCGGGTCAGCAGAACTACCAACTGACATATAGACTAGGGAGAAATACCAAATTATCATTACTTTAAGACACTATGCATTGGGATGTTTTGTTATATTGCAATAGCTAACAGATTCAACCTTAACTGCAGCGATAATCATTATTATTTAGAAATATTTCCCCATTTGAGTGTATATTGAAGCTGTTCAGAATAGTGAGTTAGGCACTTGGCGTCAGAACCAGGCTGCCTGGGGTTCAAATCCCAGTTTTTAAATTTATTTCACTCATAATAGTGACTGACACTAGTAAATATGTTGAATAAAATGCTGTGTGGCCAGATTTGTGGCAAGCATATGCACAGATGATCTCTTTCTATTCCTTCAGTAACTCTTATGAAGTAGATAATATTACACCCATTTAGTAGACATGGATACCAAGGCTCAGAGAAGTTAAACTTGCACAGTATCACAGTAAGTGGCAGAGCCAAGATTATGAATCTCAGTCTGGCCATGTTTATAATCACTATTATAAATACATTGCCATAGCATCTTACCCATTTTGGCTTTCTTTTGGACTTTTGGTGCAAATTTCAGTCTTGTGCCTCAAGTATAATTTTTAAAATAAATTTAGAAATCTAAATAATATTAACAGGGAAGGAGAGGATGTAACAGAGAAAATGTAAACTGTGCAAGTGCTGTGTATCCTCTTTTACTTGCCAAGGGTACCTTGACATTAAAATCCTGTTTATATACATCAGTTTTGGTCATGGGAAATGAAGATAAATGAAAACCACATTGGGTAAATCTCATCTATTAAATACAGTAAACACTTCATTAAACCAGACTTATTGCTGAGTTTGAGGATGGAGTGGGGGAATAAACCTAAATGAACTTACAGTATTTGAATTATAGATTTATTTTTCAAAGAAGTACAGTTTTACTTAGGTAAATAGTGTTTTCATGGCAAATACTGTTGTTTATAGCTTCTGCTGTGCAGTTATATGATAATAATTAATATTTAGCTCTCACTTGTTCCCCATCCCCTGCTGAAGGCTATGGAATTGTAATGGGATAAACTGCTTAAACACAATATCCAGTCATTGCTCATTTTTAATTTCTTTGGAAAGACAATAATGATAGAATGATCCTAAATTCTGGACTCTAGGATCTATATTACTGAGATTTTATAATCCCTCATTCCTCTGGATTTTCCACACAATGTTTTTTTTAGTTTTAATAATACATCTTATTTACCCTAATATCTCCAAAATATTATCACTTCAACATGTAATCAGCATAAAAATTATTAAGAATATTTTACATTTTTATACTGAATCCAGTGTGGATTTAATCTTATAGCACATCTCGATTTGGACTAGCATTTATTTTTTTGTGTTAATTTTATGGTTTTTTAAATTGAAGTATAGTTGATTTACAATGTTGTGTTAGTTTCAGGTGTACAGCAGATTGATTCAGCTTATAAACAGACAGACACACACACACATTTATATTCTTTTTCAGAGTCTTTTCCATTACAGGGTATTACAAGATAATTGAATATAGTTCTCTATGCTATACAGTAGGTCACTGTTGTTTATCTATTTGATATATGGTAGTGTGTATCTATTAATCCCATACCCCTAATTTGTCCCTCCCCCCTTCCCTTTCCTCTTTGGTAACCGTAAGTTTGTTTTCTATGTTGTGAGTCTATTTCTGTTTTGTAAATAAGTTCATTAGTATCATTGTTTTATATTCCACATATGAGTGATATCATATGATATTTATCTTTCTCTGTCTGACTTACTTCACTTAGTATGATAATCTCTAGGTCAATCCATGGTGCTGCAGATGGCATTATTTCATATTTTTTGATGGACATTTAGGTTGCTTCCATGTCTTGGCTATTGTGAATAGTGCTGCTATGAACACTGGGGTGCATGTAGCTTTTTGAATTAGAGTTTTCATCTTTTCTGGAAATATGCCCAGGAATAGGATTGCTGGATCATATGGTAACTCTATTTTTAGTTTTTTAGGAACCTCCATACTGTTTTCCATAGTGGCTGTATCAATTTACATTCCCACCAATAGTGTTGGAGGGTTCCCTTTTCTCCATACCCTCTCCAGCATTTATTATTTGTTGACTTTTTAATGATGGCCATTCTGACCAGTGTGAGGTGATACCTCATTGTAGTTTTGATTTGCATTTCTCTAATAGTTAGCAATGTTGAGAATCTTTTCATATGCCTGTTGGCCATCTGTCCATATACTTTTTTGTTGTTGTTGTTGGGGGTAGGAGTTTATTAATTAATTTCTTTATCTTTGCTGTGGTGGGTCTTTGTTTCTGTGCGAGGGCTTTCTCTAGTTGTGGCAAGTGGGGGTCACTCTTCATCGCGGTGCGTGGGCCTCTCACTATCGCGGCCTCTCCTGTTGCAGAGCACAAGCTCCAGACGTGCAGGCTCAGTAGTTGTGGCTCACGGGCCTAGTTGCTCCGCAGCACGTGGGAATCTCCCAGACCAGGGCTCGAACCCGTGTCCCCTGCATTAGCAGGCAGATTCTCAACCACTGCACCACCAGGGAAGCCCCTGTCCATACACTTTTGATCATTGTCACCAACAAGCAACAAAATGCTGAACTTGTCCCTTTCTTGTGCACATGCTAACAGTCATAAAAAAAAAAAAGACCCACTGGAGTCAATTCTTTGGGATCAGACTTTGGACAAAATGGCCTGCATAATCCACAGCCTGGATAATTTGCCTCTGGACTCTGGATTCTGTTCTGAATGTACTTTTCAAAGTGTTCAGTTCCTGTTTTCTTTTACTCTATCCAGTAAAGGAGACTCAGACTGTTGTTTAACAGTTTCTGCCTGGGATCAATCTCAAATGACCCAGCTTTTTCTGTCTTTTATCCTATACATCAGAATCATAATTCACCTCCATCAAATGTTTGAGAGCTGTAATTCACCCCGGGGAGCTCAAGACCAGTCGCTTTGTGTGTATGGTGACAAGTATGTCAGCTAAGATCGATGGGCAGCCTTCTATGTCAGGAGCTTCCTTGCTGAAGATGGGCTGTTGTTACATGCACCCAAATCCCCATCCCTAGGGATAGGCCAGTGCCAAGTCCAGACTCATGGACAGATAATTATTATCATAGTAAAGTAACTTCAGAGAAGGAGGGGAGTTCTGTGGCCGTGAGATCACAGTAGATCTGAGTGCAACTTCTGCAGTGTTTCATTAGTTTTCCCGGCAACAGTCCCGGAAGTGACATACATGAGGCTTCCTGGCTCACAGATTTGCTGTGCTTCTGGAAAAACAACAACGAAAAAACCCCAAAACTGAAGAATTAAGAAATATGGGGCTTCCCTGGTGGCGCAGTGGTTGAGAATCTGCCTGCCAATGCAGGGGACACGGGTTCAAGCCCTGGTTTGGGAAGATCTCACATGCCGCGGAGCAACTAGGCCCGTGAGCCACAATTACTGAGCCTGCGCGTCTGGAGCCTGTGCTCCGCAACAAGAGAGGCCGCGATAGTGAGGGGCCTGTGCACAGCGATGAAGAGTGGCCCCCACTTGCCACAACTAGAGAAAGCCCTCGCACAGAAACGAAGAACCAACACAGCCAAAAATAAATAAATAAATAAATTAAAACAACAACATCAAAAACTATAAAAGAAATATGTTTATGGTACCCATATCTTAAGAAGCTTTTACTTGATCTTGGCAGGGCAAGCCATTGTTCTAACAATTGAAAACATCTTTATAAACCGTTTCCAGAAAGCATTTGGAAACATCCCCAAGTAAGGTTACATATTTACAATTCAACTCTAAGCCTCAGTTAAAGCTGTTGTTGTATAGTGTTTGCTGCCTCTCATAGCCTGACACCATAATAATATTATACAGTATCCGAAGATAATGAGATGAGTCTCTAACATCTGCTTATACTCAGAAAACAAAGGCTGCATCCTGCAACACTTGTGAAGCACCGCCTTTACTTGCTGGAGACATAGTGTGGCTTTTCCCATCGATTGTTGTCTGCCATCCGGGGGCAAGAGCAAAATAATCCGGAAGAGGTTGGAGAAAGCTTACCATAGATAGGCTGCTCATTCTGGGAACTTAGCTAGACTGAGCTCATTACCTCATTCGGGGAACCATTTGTGAGGTCCTCCGAATAGTTCAAGATTGTGTTTTTAATTACCATTTCTTCTTTTGTGGCAAGAGCATTTAAGGTTTACTCATTGAGCAACATTCAAGAAAATAATACACTATTATCAGCTGTAATCACTATGCTGTACATTATATACCCAGAGCTTGTTAATCGTATAACTGGAAGTTTGTACACTTTGGCCACTATCTCCCTACCCTGCACTCCTCTGCCAACTCTGATAATCACTGATCTACTCTCTGTCTCTCTTTGTTTGGCTTTTTTATATTCCACATATAAGTAAGATCATACAGCATTTGTCTTTCTCTGACGCATTTCACTTTGTATAATGCCCTCATGGTTCATATAAGTTGTTGCAAATGGCAGGATTTCCTTCTTTTTTTAAAATTTTTTTAAAATTTTTTTTTAATTTTTTTATTTTTTGCTTTATAACAAATTTAATCAGTTATACATATACATATGTTTTCCAGCCTTTAGGAAGAGAAAGGAACAATTAGAAGAGAAGCAGCTATTTTAACATGACCTGCATGTTGAACATGCTCTTTAGCTCACATTCAGGTGGCCAGAGCCTAGCTGCAGGGGAAGCTGGGAACATCCCTAGCTGTGTGGCCTTGTTCCCTGGCAAAACTCTTGAGGTTCAGTTACCCCAAAAAGCAAAAATTAGAATGGCTATCAGGAAACGATGAGCTGAAGTAAAAGTGCTATGGGTTCTCTCAGGAGAAGGAATGAAATTTGGATGTTAAGGGCTGATAAACTTTGGGAGGCATTCATTTACTTAGCAGCTGCCATGTACTGAGGAAATGATGTTTTCCTCATGGTCATACAGTCCAGCTGGAAAGATAGGCAATTAAATAGAAATTAATAACATGTGAAGACGTTGTGATTGGGGAGATACAAATATTGTGAGAACACAGAGCAGGAGGACCTATCCTAGTCTAGGGGCAGAAGGATCAGTGATGGTTTCCTGGGGTGATCGATGCTGGGCTGAGACTTCTGTGC
Source organism: Mesoplodon densirostris (assembly GCF_025265405.1). Lineage (NCBI taxonomy): Eukaryota > Metazoa > Chordata > Mammalia > Artiodactyla > Ziphiidae > Mesoplodon > Mesoplodon densirostris. The sequence goes on from NC_082663.1 coordinate 31,992,493, forward strand.
AGGGTCCCATTTGGGTAGAAAGTAGATATTGTTATAAGGGTGGGAATCAGAGATACAGTGTAGCTTTAATGAATCTTCCAAAGATGGCAGTCATTTACAAGGCTGCTGCAAGGAATCTTAACCCAAGGTAGGAGCAAAGGGAAAGCTATGTAGAATTTATCCAGAAAGGAAGGAGGATTACTGAGCTTGGAAGAAATTTTCTTGACACTGGTCTTGTAGCAAAGTATAGAATCATGATGAGCCCCAAATTCTGGGTCATCTGCAGTGGTATGAAACATGTACCTGGTTATTGTTTGGCTGCAAGCACAAATAAATCGATCAAGCTTTTCAACAAGAATTAGAATATTCCTATAATTCCCCATTTATCACGTCTTTTGGAGAGGTAGGAAGTGGTAGGAATCACATCTGTTTGGTTGTTTGACACCAAAGTCTAAGCTCTCCTAGTGTTTATCTGGTGTTTCTTTACTAAAAAATGTTGTAAGTTTGAATCATGATGAAATCTATTTTATTTGGAGAGTTGCTTTTCAGAATGGATAGCAAATTGTCCTGAAAAGAAAAAGGGGGAAAATATTACAAGATAATGGTTGGGTAGGACAGGGGAACTTAAAAGTGTTTGTTAGTTTGGAACAAAACATCTGATTTTTTCTGTTTTGGAGCAAGATATCTCCTTTTCTCTATATCTCTTTTATTAGGTTTTGGTTTAAGTGCAGGTTCTGAGCTGCTGCGTGCTTTGAATTTTACCTTTTTAAAGATCATTTATTTGCAAGCACTTATTGAGTGCCACGGTGAAGTGTTGCTAGATATTGCCAGGAATTGCAGGCTCTGAGTGTTGCTAGGGGCTAGGTGTTTAGGCTATGACAGTGAAAAAAGGCAGACTTAATTCATGCCAAAATAGAGCACAGCCCTGGAACTTGAGGCACGCCACTTGTCAGCTTTACTTCTGAAATGCTGTGTGTCTTTGGCCAGTTATTCAACCTCTCTCGTCTATGAAATTCCTGACCTATAATGAGAATGATCATAGTACTGTTTCTCCCCCTTTCACTCTTCATTCCTACCCTCTGGCAAAATTCTACTGCATCCAGTTCTTTCACTGTGGCTAGGACATGATTCATCTTTGACAAAACCAGGTGTGAAATATACCAAGAGCTTCTCCTTTCTGAGGCTTCTTGGAGAAGGGTGACTCTGAAAGTACTTGCTAGAAGGAGAGATGGCTTCCCCATGGCAGGCATTCCATGTTTTTACTCACAGATGGAAGCTTAGGTATCCCTTAGAATTCCATGCCCAGCTGAGGTCATTTCCATCGTCTACTACACTTTAGAGACATTCTGAATGGAAGGTAGGGAAGTTTTTTCTCCCAGCATTTGGCAGGAGTAGTGGCATGGAATGGGTCTTAATGAATTATGTGCCAGGCACTGTTATATATATTACCTCATTTTGCATAAGGAGCAAGCCAACAATGAGACATTATTATTCCCATTATAAAGATGAGTAGGTTGAGGTTGGGAGAGGCTAAGTAACAGCTGATAAAATGTAGAGGCAGGATTCAAACCCCTCTCTTAGACTGCCATGTCCATGCTGCCTTCCACCAAAATGTTTTTCCTTGAGCTGATGAAATCCAGACACTAATTAGTTTGGTCGGGTTAGCCCTGCTCCTTTCAGGAATCTAGGTGAGTCTCAGAAGTCTGGGACAGCAAACTCCTCCAAGACTGGGGCAAAATGGGACAGATTGGAGGTGAGAAAGGAAGTTGGCTGGAATGTTGTTGCTCAAGCTGCTGTCTTACTGGCAAGAACACACCATTTGTTTAGCAAATGATAGAAGTTCATTACCCTGTTTTCCCTTCAGCTGGACCTTAAAGATACCAATAAAACCTTAAAAATTAAAAAGAAAATTTCTGTGGTTTTGAAAACTTGTTCCAAATTTATGTCCAGGCCAAGTCTACAGAGAATGTGCATGATTGCCTTACACACAGCAGAAGTTGTTCTTGCCCTGTGTGTCGTGCTGTAATTTATCTGACTGTGGGTCTCCAGAGGGCAGGGGGGTACAACTCAGTCATTATAGGATCCCAAGCATCCAACACAGTATCTGGCACACAGCTCAGCAAATGTCCATTGAAATTAACTTGTATCCCCATTCTTGTCCGTGACTAAAGAAACTAAATTCAAATAGACTTTCTTTGTTATAAAGCAGAAACTAACACACCATTGTAAAGCAATTATACTCCAATAAAGATGTTAAAAAAATTCAAATAGAATAATGCCAGTCAAGTCATTTCCAGCTCTCTCTGTTCCTGGGGAAAGTGTGGGCTTGGTTTACTTTGAGTTTTACTTAGTTTTACCTGGAGGACGGCATTGTCTTTGTGCCATACATACCCCACCTTCTTTAGGGGAAAGCCCTCTAGCTGAGATATATGGATTCCCAGTGCCATGCCTCATGGTCCACCAAAGAATTCGACAAGTGGGTAGTAACATTTGTAACATGTCCATTTGGTCTGTGAATGTAACTGCCAAATTTGCCAAGCCAAAAAAAAAAAAAAAAGGAAATTTGGAGAGAAGTTAGGGGAAGACCATAGCAATATTGAAATATATTAAGTTTGAAGAGCTGCTTAGGAAATGGTTAACTTCTCACTAGCACGGGGAGAGCAGAGAGAAGCGCATGAGTGGAGGACAGCTGCTCTGTGGTCTGAGCGGGTCTATTTGCATTTTCGGTGGTAGCGTTCCTATGGCCTTTTTTTTACTGATGTTGGTAATGCTCTGGTAGTTAGTTTCAATGATTTTCTTTACTGTGATTTGTAGATCAATCTCTGACATGGTTGTTCCATTTAACCTGTATTCCCTAGGTTATTTCTTAAAACAATTTACTGAACATTACCTAAATTGAACTGCATTTACTAGCCCTTGACCCAATTACTTAAGTGGTCCACATCCATTTGATTTTGGTGGTCTGCTCTGCCCATTTGCTTTCCCTCTAATTTTACTATCAGTTGCAAAAGAGAATGGTTGTGCTGTCTCTTCCTTCCCACACCACTCTCTGGATGAACAGTGCAACTCATAAAGGCAGCTGTTCTAATTTGAAAAATCCCAGTTCTTCTGAGTATGATTTTATTTGAACAATTCAATTCTACAAAGATTTATGGAGTGCCCACTTTGTGATAGGAATCAGCTAAGAGCTATCTGCTTGCCCCCTTTCGCCTTTGGAATGAGTTTGCTGGGCAAAGGTCTCTGATCTCTGAGCAGGGCGTCTTAGCTCTGGATCCTATCAGATGGTTTTCCAACACCAGGTTCACCTCCTGGGTTCCTTTCCACACGTCTCTCACAATGCACAGCAAATGTGCATCACGTTGGTTGGCTGCCGGCCTTCGTGTGTTTGTAACTTCTAATTCAGGATCTAGCCCTGTTTCTTCAGGTGTTCTTCTATCGTAGTCCTTAGACTAGTTTCTACTCTTCATCTCATAACATTTGTATAATGTGCTTGGTCCTGCTTCATGTCTTGAATTGTTAAAAAAAAATGTCAGTATCGATACAATTTGTCACTTCCCACCCTTAGAATTTCCTCTTTAAACTTCTGAACTCAAGGAAGATTCAGTATCTCCCTTCATTTCTCCTAACCCTTGTAAACCAGCACTGTGTTTTTATTGGCCTTCAAACTTGTTTAAGTAGAACTAGTGGTGGGAATGGAAATGTCTTTTTCTGGGAAACCTGGCTATTGATACTGCACGAGGAAAGGCATCTTTAAACAGGGCTCCCTTCTGGTCTTTTCCGATTTCTCTCCTGGTGTGAAAGTAACATTTTGTTAACCTTTTCCATTATTTGTTAATTCCCAGGTCCATCTTGGGAGGTCAACGCTGCTGTCACCAATTTGTTGCTTAAATCCTATTACAACCAATTCTCCACTAACCCACAGAGAGCCGGGTCACAGGTGGAGCTCTCCTCACTTGCAATGTTCTACCCTATGGAGTCCCAGCCTGTACAAACAGGATTCGACCTGTTCTCATGAGGCAGAGGGAAATCTTGTCTAAAGCCACTTAGGAGCTCAGTAGCTGTAAACCCCGAAATTCCAGATTTGGGAATATTTGATTTGATCACTCAACCATGCCGTAGTTCAAGCCTCGGGTTATATTTTGAGTGACAGCAATTTGATTCAACCATGACATTGAACAGGAGATTAAATTACCAGGGTGTTGAGTTTACTGAAGGAAAAGACAAAACAAAGTAGGTGAAATGGTAGCAATGGAGAGAGGCAGAATTTGGTAGAAGAATGGAAGGAAGTGGAATTAGCCTGTTATTTGAAAGAGCCGAGACTGTGGGGGTTATGCTAAGGAGCCCATGAAGTGTTTTTTTTAAATTTTATGTGCAATTAAGGGCCTTTGTGAAATGCTTTATTGTGTTACAGCAAAAATAAGGTCCTGTTTCTTAGCCAAAAAGGAAAAAATAAGGCATATTAAAAAAGAAACTAGCCGTTATGTTTTAAAATATGATCTTTCGTCTTAAAAATGCGTCTCCTTTTCTTTCTTCTTGGTTTTATTCTATGGCAAATGGAAGAGAAGGGTCTGATTACCCTCACCTTTTATCCCTGCCCCTTTTCCTGGTGGTGTCCGGATTCCACTAGACTCTGTAATTGGTGTGAGGATTTGGCCATTTGGCAAATAACTGGAGGAAATATGATATTTTTTGTTTGCAGCTGTATTGTATTCTAAAAGGAAATGTGGTTCTATTACAAGCTTGCTATATAATCTTAAATGTCCGGACTCTGATACAACTGTGCACTCGTAAAAGGGGGAACCCAGGCTTGGTGTTTTGAACATTAGGTACTAAATGTTCTTTTCACAAAATATGCTGTTTCTCTCCATTTGAGATTCAAAACTTTATGTACAGGATGGCTTTCCTTTCTCTCAAGAACTAAAGAGGAATAGCTAATGTAAACACTTAGTCTGGTGTGAATTATTTCATCCTTAGATATAAGAGGCTTTTGAAATAGGTTCATTTGAAGGCTTTAAGTTTATTTTGTGTGCAAAATACAACGTTTCAGAGTTTCCCAACCCTCATGTCTGGTAACAGCATATTTGACGGTAGGAGATCGATTTTCTCTATTCACTCTGTCAACTAAACCTGTTTCCCCTTCAATCATTTGTCTCAATAGAATGAAACGGTTACTTTTGGCATTTGGCATTCATTATAGTAGCTTGTATTTTTTCCAGATGACTTTAGTATATATGTCAGCACTATATACATAGAGCTCTATTCTTTATTTAAATAAAGCAGAATTCAGTCTAACCCTTTTATACAGAGGAAAATAAAGCCATATGGAAAGATTTCATCTTTCAAATGTACTTTCAGCAGACAGAAAATTTAATTTCGGCTTTTGTGGAGAGCAGGTTACGTTTGTTTCATGTCATTCTCACTGTTGACTCTGAGTTTGAAGAGTGTTGCGCTGACTCTTGGCTTTGCATCATGTACAATGTACCTCTTGCCCTAGTGTTTGGACAGATGTGAAGAGTAAGGGGGACTTGAGCAGATATTTCGGACAGCCAGACCAAGTCATACATTCTTGGAAACTGATGCAATCTAGGTTTTAGCAGAGATTGTAAAGCCCCAAAGGCATTAATAAGTGAGGCGTTGGGGGCTTTCAAGCCAAGCAGTGGCATCTGTGGTTCCTGCTGGTTTGACACTTACACACCAGCTAGAACAGAAACCCCTTTCCCAAGATAGCTGGATTGCCTTCATCTGGAGATCTGACCACTTTGTAGAATTTGAAGAAAACTCTCATAGAATCACGGAATAAAGATGTCAGCCAAGAAATGTCCTGGAAGACATCTGCCCTATATATGCATGTAATAATCTTCTGTTTGAAAAGCAAAAATCATATACAGTGTCGCTTGTAATCTATATTTTGCTTGAGAAAGAGAATGGTTGTGAATAGAAATACATCTGGGTCTCTTTAAAATACCAAGCACCTCACTCATTAATAAATGTGTAAACATTGATTGTAATCAGCCATGGTTGGGTGACATCTCTTCTCGCCTAAAGATGGGTTTAGAGCAGGTTGGAGATTCTGAGGACATGTTGCCAGAGATGGAAGCTCTAAGGGGAAAAACAGATTCCAATGTGAAAGACACAGCCCTAAAGGAGAGCATTGGGGGAAATTTCCTTTACCTCTTGAGTATTTCATTTAGAAGAGACTAGTGGCTTGGACAGTATGGAAAAAGCCAGGTAAGCATATTCAAAACTGTGTTTCTTAACAAAATGATTGGCAGCAAGTATAGATTAATATGTAAGATTCAATAAAAATTTGAATTGAAAGCAGCTGTAAAATTATTAAAAATCAAGTAAGAAGGGACAGTATTTTCTTATTTTTAGCTGTTTCATTTTTTCTGGATTCTTTTTATTTTGGTTGTATCTAGTGGTTCATAAACAAGACTTTTGAGCTTTCTATTTTATTATGAATAACATTTAAATATTTTGATATATCATTGTATGTCTTCCCTTGGTATCTAATATAAGGTATTTTAAATTTCAGGTTGTGAGTGATTAGTGAGTGGGATAATCTAATTTAACGGTTTGTGACCAGTATTTTTTCTTAATGTTTTACTGAAGTGTGATTTACATACAGAAAAGTGCACATGTAGTTTGATACATCTCCACAAATTGAACACACATGTAACCAACACTGAGATCAAGAGGCACCAGCTCCATAGAAACACTGCCTCCCATAATGACTCCTTCAAAACACTACCCCTCCTCCAAAGGTAACCCACTGTCCTGACTTAGAACAGCATAGATTTTCATTTTGGCTGGTTTTGAACTTTATATAACTAGAAACATAAAGTATGAACTCTTTTGTATCTCACATTATGTGTGGGAAATTCATTTATATTATTGCAAACGATTGTAGTGCTTTATTGTATGAATATACTAACCTTTGTTTATCCATTCTACTGTTGATGAGCCTTTGTGTAGTTTCTGATATTTGGCCTTATGAACATTTCTTCTGTTCATATTCACTTCATGTTCACTTCTGTGCACATTCTAAACAAGTCCAATGGTGGACACATGTGTTCATTTCTCCCGAGTATGTACCTAAGAGTGAAATTGTTGGGTCATTGGATATGGTATATTCTACTTTAGTGGACCCTACCAAAGAGTTTCCCAAAGCGGTTGTCCCAACTCAGAATAGAATACCATAGAATAAATAGAAATAGAATAGAATGGAATGGGAAAAAAATGGAAGCCTGCATCACATGCTGTAGTGGTAATTATTATTTCTTCAAAGTTTCATTTCAATTATATAGATATTTATGTTGGTACTAGATCTTAATATGAAATGTATTCCTTTTTTTTCTGAGTTTCCATAAAGAAGTTTAAGAAGCACTTGTCTAATCTTAAGACTCAAGTCCAAACAATTATTTTGACTGTATTGTTTTAACAAGCAACAGAAATTGCCCTGATGTCAGTGAGTAATAGAAAAGACTTTGTCAAGAGTAGGGAAATCGTAAGTTCTTTCAGGATCTGAACCAACTTTCAATAATAATAATAATATTTAGAAGTATGCTGTGATAAGAGCCGCACAGAGATATGAAAGCATGAGGTTGAATAATCACCTGTGATTTGGGGGCAGTCAAAACAGCAACCTGGGTAATTTCATGAGATCATTTCTGGTCTTGGGTACTGAGAGTGCTTGTGGAGTGTCCCTTAAAAGGTCTCTCCTCACACACAGCTCCAGCTTACCCAGCTCTCAACCAGGGAAATCAATCACTCCTCAAGTCCAAGGCAAAGAGCTAATTCCATCATAAGAAGGAAGAGGTGTAGTTCACATACAAAACATATTTGCTTGCATTTCCTGATCGATCACCCAGAGTGGTTAAGACTCATTAACAGACATCATGAGAGAGTATAGCATAGTTGACTGCTTGAGATTATATCCTGCTTCTACTACGTACTACCTATGTCTCCCTCCCTCCCGCCCTCCCTCCCAGTTCTGATTATGAGGGTGGCACCTATTGCATATTGTGGTTCTATCTTTTAGGCTTATGGTTCTATTAAAAGTACAACTCTGATCATGTCATTCCCTTGCTTAATATCCTTCAGTGTTCCCATTGCCTTCAGGGAAAATTCTTCATGTGGCTTACAAAGTCCTGTGCCCTCTGGCCACTCCTTACCTCTCCTTACGTTACCTGTCAACTAACATTGCCCCTTGCTTTCAACCACGTTGAACTCCCTTTGGTTTTCTGAAAGTGCCAAACTCTATCTGTCTTTAAGGACTTACTGTGGGAAGTTCTCTTTCCCTCTTTTGTGCCTGGCTAATTGCTGCTCTTCTTTCAGGGCTCATCTTAGATAACACTTTCTCCAGGAGGATTTCCCAAGGTGTGAATTATTTGTCCTTGCTCCTATTGATTCTTGCTGTTTACTAAATATGCTGTATTGTATTTGCTTATTTATTTTCTTCCTCAGAGGATGTCTCTCTCATTCATCTTTGTATCTTTAAAAGTGTTCATCAAGTCAATCATGAAACACAGGGTATTCTCTGAAGGGTGGATTTGCAGATGACTTTTCATTTCTTTCTACTTATCTGTTGTGACTTACTTTTCTACAGTGAACAGGAATCATCTGTGTTGCAAAATTGTAAAAGTTTGAAATGAGTTAAATATCAAAAAGTAAATTAAAAAAAACCCAGATAACTTCAGGAAAAGGATAAAGTTGGTACCTATTAGTGAGTCTATTATCTGTGGCTGGTGTTTAAAGGGTGATAGAATTCAAGGCCCCTAACCGCCTCTATCCCAAGCTTATATTTGTTAGTAGGATTTAGGGTGTGGAGATTGTAGGGTCCAGCCTATTAAAGGCAGGTGGGATCAGAGAGGATATGCGTATGATTAAAGAGGGGAGGGTCATTTAGGAGAAACAGATGGGAACAGCTGTGAAAGGTCTTTGGAAAACTGGAAGAAAATAAAAGGTTTGCAAGTATAAGAAAAAATAGGAGCTGCAGAACCAGGAAATATGAGCAAAATCTAGAGGAATAAGAAGTACAAAATATAATAGAGAGAAGAGGGATAAAGGAAAAAAAAGAAAGGAAGCAAGGAATAGGGCTCAATAGGGAAAAAATATATCAGAAAGATATGTAGGGAACAAGTCAGGAAGGAATAGAAGTTAAGACTGTTGACATGTCCTACCCAGTGCTGGACATCTGGTCTCCTGCTGGTGGTAGATCTGCCTCATTTTCAGCCCTCCAGGTGCAGCTGTCATAGCCACAAGGTGCTGGAGGGATTTCTGAATAGTACCCTTTGGGTCACTCTTTTTTCTGGGAGGTTTTGTCTTCCAAACTTAAGTGCACTGGGCCTCTGGTGTGAGCCATTTATTTACTTTTTGAAATGTGAGCGTTGCCTGTGAACTTTCCCTACCCTGCTGTATCTGTGTGCCTGGGACAAAAGACATGACTTAGCTGTCAGTGCACTGAAGTATGCAGACTGCCTGCAGGTCAGGTCACAAAGCAAAGCTGTTTAAAAAGTATGGGGCTCCTCTCGGGAGACAGCTGTGTGTCCATGCAGCATTTGTCAGCTGTGCTAAAGATGGAATGGAGGACAGAAAGGAACATCCAGAACACCGTATGAATGGAAGGGTGCCATAAAGTGTTTTAAACTGGTGTGAAGTCAGGTTTGAAGTGTTGAGGTCAGAGGGTAAGTTCTCTTTCCCCAGGAGCCTATGTCATTCTCTGGCAGAGTTTCAGAAAGCTAGTTGTGGTAGGTACAGAATGGCTGCACTGAGACTCATTGACTGTGAGCCTTCCTGCTAGTTTACCAAGGTGAAGCTTATGGTACAGAGTCCAGGGTGATCATATTTCCTTGGGCTTAGGAGGAGGTAATGGTCATACCGTATCATTTATTTTCTTATCCTGCCGCAGATTCTGCTTTTAACCGTGGACACTTGGTCTTAGAAATACACACTCTTGGCCCCTGTCTAGTGAGTCTGACTAATAAAATTGATCTTGAAGCTGAAAGGGCTAAGACAGGTGGTTAAATTGCCTGTTATTTGCGGGGAGGAATTTAGCCTTCATGAGATGATCAAATTCAATATATGGAACAACATGGGTTGAGTAGGGCAAAACTTGCTTTACATTGTGGCCTTGAATTTATTTATGAGGCTACAGAGATGACTGTTGAGTTTGGTTGTTAAATTGGTAAACAATCACAGAAAGTAGAATTGGGCAGAGCTAAGATGGCCCACTGGCTCCAAGGACTCATCCTTTTCTGCCTTTGACATGGGTTGCAGGCAACTTTCCACTTTTTGGTGTTGCTCTGCCATCAGAATGATTCACATCTAGTACTACGTATTTCAGTCCAGAGTCTGAATGTAATATTTAATGACCCATTATGGAAACTATTCTGTTTGTAGATACCCACACTCATCTGGAAAATATTGAGACTCATTCATGTCTCTGCCTTCAGGAAACAGTTATGATATTGTGGAAATGGCATGGATTTAAGCAGGAGATTGTCCTAGCTTCAAATCTGAGCTTGACCACATACTTACCAGAAAACCTTGGACCATTTATTTAACCTCGTAGCTTCAGTTTCCTTACCTGTAAGATGAGGATAATACTATCTACTCATGCAAATGTTGCGAATGTTAGATAGGAAAATGTGTATATATTAGGGTTCTTCATTGCGTACAACAGAATTTGCTTTCACTAATTTAAGGAGAAAGGTATCTGTTAAGGGATATTAGCTCACAGAATTGTTGGGAATGCAGAAAGAATGGTCTTCTAGGCTGGGCTGGAACTGACCTGCTAAGAGAGATGCTGCCATATTGAGTCCCAGAACCAGGTTTCCTCTGCCCTCATCAGAACTTGATAAATCAAAAGTGGTCATTGCTGTTTCCATTCCTGGAAGAGCCAAATGCTTCCACCTTCATGCTTCCCAGAAAAGCTGGACCCACCTGAGTGGGCTCCACATCTCACTGTGCACTTCTCTTACCTCCAGTCCTAGTATGCTTTTCTTCAAAGAGTTATGGTCCTTTTACAAAGATTACTCCCAAGTGCTTTGCATTTTGCCCTCTGATTGTTGTTGCTACCTTGCTACCCAGAATGACTTTTCTTCTGCTCTCCACCCATCAAAATCCTAATAACCTTAAAGACATAACTCAAGTTCTCCTGTTCCAAGCTTCACAGAATTAAGTCATCCCTCTATCCTTCAAATTTTAAAATGACCTCTGTCTGTTTACCCTCAATTCTCAGCTGTTGTTGTCTTTACTTGTTATTTTAATATTTTATTGTGCAAATATTTTTGTTTGCAATTTAATCTGTTCTCCTCAAGTAAATTATAAGTTTCTTGATAGCAAAGATACCTCTATAAAATTTGGCAGTCTCTGTAGTAATGAGCACATGGTATATATTCAACAAATATTGTTGAAAACAAACCAGTTGGACTGTTAACATACTTAAAACTGGCTCCATTAGGAACTATAGTGGATGCTGTGAAGAGCTACATAGATCCAACTTCAGGACTAAAGGACTTATTCCTCCATCTGTTTTACCTTAACTTGGGATAGCTCTGAAGGACCATCTGGCTTTCAGGGCTCCCTATGGGTTTGCTAAAGGTGTTTGTTAAGACTATATCATAGCCCAACTTCTCCCTCTTCTCAATCCCTGCTTCTGAGTCCCTTCTTTTCCTTAGGTGCTAATCTTGGGAGCACTCCCTAATAAACTTCCTACACACTTATCTCAGGGTGTTTTCCTGGGAATTCAACCTGCAACAGGAACTGTGTGATAAGATAAAAATAATAAACGACTTGAAGGTCCTGAGCTTTGTTTGATGTGTTTGAAAGAAAAAGAAGTTGTTCATGTTTTGGCAAGTTTTTTATGCCTGCATATTTGAAACCAGAGGCATGTAATTATTATTATTGTTGTTGTTATTTTCAAATGAGGATCTTAAAAAGAATCAGTGACTAAGGTGTGGCTTTGCATTCAGGTAGGATCTACTACCTTATTCAGAGAGCAAAACATGAAACCACAATTAGGATAGTTTTAAAATGTATGTACTTCTTATTTTCTTACATGCAAAAACTTTGAAAAATTACTGATGGGTACTGCCTGATGGAAACGGAATATACCATAATGTTGATAAAAGACTACTACTAATTTGAGTTTTCTAAAAGAATTTGAAAAATGGAGTAAAACTAGAAATAATAAGAACATAAATAAATGTTTAAAAATTAATCGAATTTTCAAAGATTTGCCATCAATTTAATATAAATTGTATTTTTAACTTCATTGTTTTGCAGTGAGAAATCATGCATTTAGGAAGATATTAACTGTTATTTTACAATGATTCTATTTACAAATAGAACTAGGTTTCTTATGGAATTTGTAATTGTCCTACATGTGTAACATGGCTGTTCCCCACCCTTCCCCAGATCAGAGTCATGCAGCTAGAAGCAATCTTAGATTTCAGCCAGTGAATCTATATCTCTCAATTTACATATAAAAATAAAGGAAATGAAAAAATGTGTCCAGAGTCAAGATCTGTCTAATAGCCAAGCCAGGCATCTAATCCAGGCTCTTCAAAATTCATCCATTGTGTGTGGTAGCCCCTTCCATGTCTCTGTCTTTGAGAGATTATCTATGTAAATTATCTCTCACTCAGGGCTGAAGGATGATTTTTATTACTTGTATTTTTTTATGCTATGCCAAACAATTTGAGACATTCATAGATCAGAGTTTCTGAATTCCATAAAATAACAAAAACCCAAACAAATTTAATTCAGTTAAAAGATTGATTTTTTTTTTTTGGCCTCCATGGTGCCCAGCAGGTGGGTTGACAGAAATATTTAATTCTCAAATTACTATTGTTCCTGCTCTGATGACATCTGGTTGCTTTGGCATAAACAAATACAAAGAAGACAGAGGGGAGCAATAACCTCTATCTTATGTGTAATTAAGTTCAACTCAAAGGCCAAGTAATAAAAGAAGATATATTTCTGAAGTGTCTCCTACTCCACTCTCCATAAATCAGCTTTTCTGCATCAACCTGACCTGCTCAGAGAGACCTATGAACCTCTGGCTTGTTCCTCTCACTTGAGGTTGAGAGGCTGGCAAATGTTGACTGGCCATGGGTCCTCAGCGGGGCTGTGTTTCTAGATTTGTTTAGAAATTTGGAATGGTTAATTAGTCTTCTGGTGGGGAAAGAGTGTGTCTATCAGGTTAGCCTGGAACCAGAGACAGAGTCAGTGGCAATTGGGCCCAGAGGAAATGGCGATTTTGCTTTTATTTGGCTAATTTTCTTTCCATAGACAGTCAAATGGGCATATAAAATAGAGTAAATATTTTGGCTATATTTGGTTGTCTTCATGAATCAAATCTACCATGTACTGTTCTGTCACCTCTAGAATGGTCAAGGCTATCCAGAGCTGTTTTCCTACAATCTCTGTAACAAACAAACACGATCTATAACCAGAAAACAAAAAGGCAAATGGAAGTATATACACCTATTCTAAGAGTAAACTTGATATTTGACTCCAATGGAGTTTAAGGTCTCAGTACCTACATACTTTTGTTGGGGTTCTAACACATTTCGGAAAAGTAGTTTTGGGGGCTCTCTATGACTTTCTCAACCCCAAACAGATCTTGCTTGTAACTGTTATGCATCAGATAATAGAAGCTTGGTTTCCAGACCCTGACCCTTTAGTCATAACTACCTTATTAAATACAATTATTTCTTTAAGGTGAAATAAAATGTCAGCTTGAAATTGTGCAGTTGCAACCCATCTTGGGAAGGACTCATTCCCTAGTTCTCACACAATGATGTTTATAATTATTTTCATTTCCCAACAGACATTGATTACTGGCAGATAGGTCATCCCTGACATGCCAGCCAGAGTGTAAGTACACGGGTCTCTCTAAATAGATGTTCTTTTTACCCAAATGCAGTCTTCAAAGTTTTAACTTTTACCAATAACACTCCATTATATTTAGGGATTATCACTATGGATGGTGAGGTTTTATATTTGTACTTGTGAGCCTCAAAGTTACACAAATCACAGAGGCCAGGTCTATATTACTGCCACTAATACTACTACAGTGACCATTTATTGACTGTGGACCATGTGCTAGGCACTTTGTATATACTATAGTTAATCCTTTCTATAACAGAGCAAGTTAGGTGTTATTATATCTATTTTATATATGGAAAAACTGAGAGTGGAAGAAATGAAATAATCTAGCACAGCTGACTTGTAACAGACTTGGGTTTCAATGCCAGTTCTTTCTGGGTTTAAAGATCTTAATTTTTCATTTTTTCACTTGGAAAATAATATCTGTGCAATGCAAATAATTTGGGGATGGATTAATCTAGCCATTTTCCATATTGTAGTTGAATATAGAAATATTCTGCTTTCCTCTTTCTTTTTTTGTAAATGGTGTGAGTCACCCCCTTTGTCTCTAGACCTAATGTGGTAGCTGTAATACTTAAAATCACAAGCCATCCATGGGAATGGTAAATAGTGCCTGGGTTCAAATTCCATTTCAGCCACTTACTAGCTGTGTGACCCCAGGTAAGTCACTCAGCCCAATTGCACAGGGAGCTCTGTAGCCTAAATGACACTTTAGGTTTGTCCTGCCTTGAGGTAAGATTGCTGAACTTTGATACTCCCTCACTGGTCAACTATTGGCTACGGGCCAGGAAATGGAGGGGAGAAGAGAGGATGCAAAAGTCCATGTGATCTGCACATGTGACAAAGTGGTGTTGCCGGTGTTAGTCACTAAAACATCAAGAACACAGGGACTGTGGGACACACAGAACTGGCCAACCAGGTCTGAGGGTCTTGCCAGAACACAGGCAGGGTCCTGTGCAATGTGGGAATCATTTCCCTGTTTATCTAATGCACTGTGGGTGTGTCCTGTACTACAGGAATGGCTGCCTGGCAAGACTGCTCAGGGCAGACCCTCACTGCTCTAAAGCTGTGGTTCCTGCCACTTTTGAGGGCACCTGGGATCCTTTTCTCCCTCTGTCCTCTTTCTGCTTTGATAAAGCAGAACCTTGGCCTGGTGCCGAGACAGCGGGTATATGAAGAGGAGTAAGTCAAGGTCTCTGCCATTTGCAGAGCTCACTGGCTTGTGGGAGAGGCAGCCATGTATACAGTTGGCTAAAATAATTCCTAAAGACAACAACATTGGGGCTACGAAGCACAGTGCTATGCAAACACCAGAGGAGGAGTAGAGAATTCAAAACGGAGCTTTAAGGGAAAATTCATGGCAGTGGTGGCATTTCAGCAAAATCTTGAAGGATAAATATCAGTAAGATTTTCAGATGGGAAAGAAAGGGAGGGCCCTGCAGATTGAGGGAACAACATGAGCAAATACTGTGAGAAAGGAAGCATGTAGTTTGCTCAGGGCAATGAATAGTCCACTGGCTACCTTAGTGCCATGTAAATCAGGAGAAGCAGGGCGTTGATGCTGTGGAAACTTTCACATGAGAACAGGGCTGTTGCCGTGACCAGCTTCTGTAGCCATGGTGCTGCTCACACTGGTTTCATTATATTATAGCAAAGGTGTGCTTGGGAAACTCTCCTCATAAATGACTGAAAAAGGAGGTTCCCATGGAAGTTTCTGTTGACACCCAATGACAATGGAAATAACATTCCAAACTGAAGTGTAAGACCAGGATTTACAAAGCAGTTGACTGAAAACTTAAGACCTTGAACCCTTCATCCATATTGAGGATGTAAAATGGTCTAGGAGAGGAGTACATTTGAAAATTTGTGGAGATCATTTTTGGGGAGAGGAAGTTCAACCCAAAGGAATCCCCCAGAGGAGTTGTTCCCCATCCTCTTCAAATAAAGAGAAACGGGCTTCTAGGACACCCGTTGGACTTGTGTGTCCCTTTAGGCTGTTCTTGTGTCTGACATCAACCAGAAAGCCCAAAAGCTGAGATAGACAGGCTAGTTGCTTTGACCTGAGGGGTGAAGGAGAGTTTGCTCTGCGGTGAGATGGATTAGCACTTTCAGAGTTGTCGGGGCAGATAACAGGGTTGCAGCAAGAGATAACTAGTGTGGTGTCTCCTTACGTCCTCTCTGAAAGGAGGGGCACCCAGATCACAGCAGAGGGAAGCTGGAAGCACAGCTGGATTTCTTAGAGCTAAGGAAGGAGTAAGCCACCACTGGCAATGAAGCTGGCAGAGAAGTGCATTCTGCTGGTGCAGACCTACAGTTATGGAGCGTATCCAAAGAACCCAGAAAAGTGTCCATGAGAGATTTATCTTGAGACGCCTGCCAGGTCCCGAAAGTGGCAATCCTGAAGTATCACAATAAGATCAGTCAAGTAAGAACATACCTGCCTGATTTCCTTACTTCTTCCATGACTTCTCATTCTGAGGTGTCAGAAAACACATTTAACAAACTGAGGGAGGAGGAAAAAAGTGCTGGGCCATGGAAGAGGGAAGACATTTTCTTTAGCCCCTTTCCCTGATCTTAGGCTTCTTGTGTATAATTAGGCCCTAGCTTGGGGTAGGGGTGACGGGGGAAAGATTTAACTTTATAGCAAGCCTGACATTTACATGGGATTAGACATTTATAATAATGGATTGAGACTATTTAAATTTCTTAAAGCTTATCAGAAAAGTTGAGAGACTGCCCAAATTTTCATGCAAGGGTATCCACCAATTAAGCTCCACTGAGTAAGTCATTTTATGGCTAAATCCTCTGAGTTATGCTTGTTTAATGTACTGGTGACACCACTAATTATTCTTAAAATTGTTTCCATGAGAAAAACTCACCCAGTTCCCAAAAGATGGAATACAGCATATCAACGCTCCCTATTTGCCCATGTTAGGTAATACTATGATGGTTATAAGCATGCAAGCCAGTGAATTAATGATTCTGATATAAGAGCCAAATAAGTGATCCTGGCTCCTATTATCACCCCGAATCCACAGTGAAATGAAACACTGTCTGCAAGTGAACTGCTTAAATGGTCTCAGCATCAGATAGGTGGGATCTTGCCACCAGAATCCAGGTCTTCACCTTCCTTCCTCCACGTTGAGCCACAGACCCTTCGTTAAGTTCACCACCTCCTACCATGCCCCTTAACAGGGCACTGACCCCACTGCTTCCCAATCAAAGGCAAGGAGACATTACTTTTCCCCAGTGGGGTTCTGCTAGGCCTTCAGGACCTGAATAAAAGGCAGCCCAGATGCTCACACTCAGGGAGTGACTACCTTGTCTGAGCCCTTCTAAGAACTATGTGCTAAGCACTTAAAGAGCCTGTGGATCTTATTCAGTCCTGCTTAAGCATTTTGTAGAGCAAAGTTTTCTTCTAGATGGAAGTCTTCACACTTCAGCCCATTGGCCAAAATCAGCCTGCTGCCTGTTTTTCTGTAGCCTGTAAGCTAGTAATGGTTATTATTTTTTAAACATTTGGGGGGAAAAATCAAAAGAAGAAACAGTATTTTGTTACATGTGAAATTATATGAAATTCACATTTCAGAGTCTATAAATAAAATTTTATTGGAACACAACCACACTCATTCATTTACATATTGTCTATGACTACAATGTAAGTTGAATACTCACAACAGAGACTGTATGGCAAAGCCTAAACTATTTACTATCTGGCCCTTTCCAGAAAAACGTTTGCCAATTCCTGATCTAAACTATGACACTATCTCCTACTTATGATTTTATCTTGATCCAAGAAGGTTCTGTTTTCCACACATTGACCATTTTTGATTCTGTTGTTTAGGCTGTAGCAATCATGGGGTTGCTGATTTAGAAACTGAACCTTCCCCTGCTAAATGATTTCAGTGTGATATAGTGGGCAGAGCATTGGCAAAGTTAGGACCCCTGGGGTTTAGGCTTGATTCTTCCATTAGCCTAGAGACTCTAGGTAAGTCAGTTCACCACTGGGGGCTTTGAGGAGTGAACTAGTTAACAGGTTTTCAACCTGTGCTTTGAGGAATTCTGGTCAGTCTTTGAGTCCTTTCAGGATCAAATAGACAAGGGGTTCCTAGTACCCCACTACTTGATCTTCAACCAGAGGCCCCTCAAGAGTATGGACTTTACATAGTGGCCATTTGCATAAGATTTTAATGGATAGAAAGAACTGGCTACTGAGCATTTTTTGAAAAGCCATAGAATCAGATCATCCCCAAGATCCCTTACTGTCCCATGAGACTAAAAGGAAGGAAGAGCTTTGAGGATCTGATACGACTCAGACGTTTAAGCCATAGACAGGAGATGCTGATCGTCAAATTCTAAATCCAGCTTGTTGGCATATTATGTAATAGTCCACCTGTTTCAGTTTTCCCATCTGGACAGCAGAAGTGGCACATAACTGGGTTCTCCAAAACATATGGTAGTTATGGCAATATTTACTATTTAGAGAAGGAATGAAGGAATGGCTAGTTTATTCCAATTTTTGGCTTACTAAAAGCTCACAGATTTGGATTCCACCAGGGAAGCTGAAAGGTGAGATGCATTTTATTACTTTCACGTCAACCCTTGGGGTTGACAGAGCTTTGATAAACAATTCTCTAAAAACAGTTTGAAATCAGTAGTACTTAACATACTCAGGAGTAGATCGGTATGGTTTTAACTGGTGAAGTTCGTTAGAAAAGCCTAAAAAGGGTGGAAATAATAAGCCACAGTTTTTCCTGATTCCCTAATGTAGACATGACTGGCTATTTTTAGATGCATTATCTTTGAGTTGATAAACATTTTCAGTTATTATCTTAAGAAGGCAAGCTTAACTGAATTTGCAGTTCACATTCGCTGTGTTTTATGCCCGTTTATAAATGACCGTTCATCCGCCCACTCGAAAAGACTAATGATAGAAGGCAGGCAAATTGCTTAAGATACAGATTTGATTTATTTTTACTAAATAATGCTTAATAGTGGGTACACTGGAGAGATGGGACTGATAATTTTTCTACAGTTAAATTTTGGAAGTACAAGTGAGTGAAGAAGTAGAAGGGATGGTCAAAGGAATAATAGAAGAGTCCATTAAATTTTATTTTAAATAGGCATACTCAGTTTACTCAGTGAGAGCGTGTTAACCCCCATATACCAAGCACTGTGGTGGATATGACAATGAATTAATTAGACAGAGACTTGTATTCAAGGGACCCACTGTCTGGAGAGGCATTCAGAGGCAAAAAGAATGGATCCTCTCTGTTTAACTCAGAAGATACCACCCTTCTCTGGCCCACCAACCATTAGCAACTTGGGGCCCAGTTAATGGGGAGGGCTCAGCTTGATGAAAACATTGCATGAAATGGATAATTCTCTCTCATCTTTTTCAGTGTTCTTCCCCAGCTTCCAGTTTTGACAGCATCGACTCACGTTTCAAATCATCTTCAGACAGGAGACTTGAGGAGGCTCCACGGGCTTATAGTGCTATCCATTCATCATGAGGTTTGGAGCCATGTCTGTAATGGAACATTTGAGAATAGAATTGTGGAAGCTCTGAATCCAGATCTTCCCACTGTGATGTTTTACCATCAGGGGTCCCAGGGGAAACCTGGGATCCCCAGCCCTGGTCTTCAGTTGAGACTGGATTGTTGGCTCTGTCCCCAACCACTCTGTTACTCCTGGCCAATCACTTGACTTTCCTTCTCAGGTCCCTGGAGGGGGCGGTGAGGGCCCTTCCTCCACCTGCCCTCCCTCACGGTATTATTGTGGTACTTCACTGGAAGATAGCTCTTAATTTGCTTTCGTTGGAAGCTTCCATGAAAGTATATGATCAAGATTGAGAAGGCATGGTGGAAATAAGTATCCCAAGGTTTACAGTTACATTGGAGTGGCTAGGGGGACGGAGGGTGTATTTCAAAGCCTGGTTCAGTCTTCAGAGTTGGGGACTTGGAAAGGAACTTGGACTTTGGAGGGTTCGAATTTGTTAGTTCTTGGCCAAACATAACTTTCCATTCCTAAGGAAAAAGTCTATAAAAAGGCCATTTGGACTTCAAAGAGCTGATATTTTGATGCATTAAGTGTACATATGAATCAGAAACATGTGGATTAAATTTCCCTTTCAAACACGTGGCCTTGAAAATTTCAGGGGAAAGTGTTTGGCAAAGTGTGCCTGGGATTTGGATAAAGATGGAGCTTTTTTTTTCATGTTTGAGAAGTTTTATCTTCTTCCACGTGCCCCTGTGTGACGTGATTGACATAGCCCTAATGTACACTCAGAGGGTGGCAGGGGAAATTTTGCCTTCTGGCGAATACATATTGAGTTGATGAAAGGAGAGGAGGACATGGACCTTTGTTGGAGGGGTCACTGCCGTTTACAAAATCCCCAAACCCAACTAAACAATTTTTTCCTGGAATAAGGGCATGGGAAAGCAAGACACCAATTACACTGGCGACAAGTGCTGCGGGACAGCTGGCTCTGTTTTAATGACTAGTGTCCTACCCTCTCAGTCCAAGACCGCCATCAATATTGGTGTGACCTTTGCTAGGCAGCCTGTAAAGAACTCAGAAAGAAAGCCAGCCCTTCTGAGCTTGGCTGCCAAGGCACCGGTCTCTGCATAAACTTTGGTTCATCTACAGTTCACTGGCTATAGTATGTATAGGATGCCTTTTGGGGTTCCTCTAGAAGAGACTGCCTGTTTCCAAGAGGAGCTAGAAAACTTGACTAATGTCAGCTTCAGTGCATCTCTCCAAGGTGAATGGTGATGACCTTCCAATCAACTGAAAGAGGACTTACCATCTGTCTTAGGGAAGAATATGGAGACCAAATCATTGTTTGATCAAATGTTACACTCAACATTCTTTCTTTCTTTTTGTTCTATAATAGTGTGTTTTTTTCCCCCGAATATAAATAATTCTTGCTCATTGTGGAAAATTTTAAAAACACAAACAACTATGCTGAAGAAAATAAAAATCATCAGAATCCAATAACTCAGTCACCATTAACATGGACAGTTTTCCATGTCATTAAGTATTTTTCAAAAACATTACATAGTCTTTCCAAATTCCATAGTCTGGATGTTTCAGAATGCATTTGACCAATCTCCTATTGTTGATATTTTAGTTTCCAATTTTTTTTATTATGATAATGCAGAGATAAACATTCCTAAACATAAATCTGTGTTCCTATCTCTGATTATTTCCTTAAGGTAGCTTCCTAGTGAGGAGAATGCTGACTTAGAGTATGTGAACATCTTTATACACTTTGATATATTATGCCAAGTAGATATCCAGGAAGGTGGCATTAATTTATTTTCCCACCTGCAGTGCATTTGACGGTCTCATCCATTCTTTGAAGCCATTACAGTTTTAGAGGGCACCCTCTTTCTTCATGCACAGCCTCACAGATGGGGATATTTATGAATCTTTTGCCATGCTGAACCATCCAGTAAGAATGGCAGTGATCATGGTTGCCAACCACTGAGCCCTAGAAGAGGTGAGAGTTCTACAGAGCATTTCAAAGAATCTTGTTGGCTTTAGAGCATATTGGCTAAATTTTTCTTCTCTCCAAGTGCACCAGGGCTCCAATTATCCCTTCTTTTCTTTGAATCACTCTGAGAATCAGCATAGCTTCTTCCCTGGGGACTCCCTACAAAAACCAGCTCTAGGTTGAAATCATGGGGTGTGGGTTCTCTTCCAAGCCTATTGAAGAGTTTATCTCCTGAAGATACAGGCACCATACTCTTGACTTCCCAACCCAGTGGGGTCCAATGGGAACTAGGATCTGGGACAGGCAGCATATGGCCTCACACCAGAATGTTCTTCTCTGCATTGGCCAGAGATGGTTACCCACTCCTTGGCTCTTAGTCCAGAGTTTCCTGAACTGTATGGTCTCATCAGTCCTTCCTGGCTGCAAAGCCAGTGGGTCTTCACATCAAGCGGATGACACTTTGCAAGGGAATGGCATTCCTGTCTCCAGGATTAAGTGGGGGATGCCTTCCAGAATCATTATCTCAACCCTATACCATTTAGGCTCCTGGGTCAGCTCCCCCTTCCCCATGGCTACTGTATGTTAGGAATGCAAATTAGCATCAATATTAGTTTGAATAACATACATAGGGAAAGTAGGTTTTCTGTTAAGCAAGCCATCAATTCACAAAATGCAGCAATTTTGCTAAATCTACTCTCCTCATTAATCAAGCACTTAGTAGCGTCTGTGGAAATATTACAAAAACAATATTTTAAAAACATTTTAAAAGGAAGAAGAAAGGGAAAAAGAAATTTCCATTTACTTTAGGCCACATAGTGTTCTGACAGACATAATTAATGATATAATTTCCTGAATGTCCAAAGGACCTGCTTTTTTTCTTTAAACATATAATGCACACATATAACAAAAAATCCAAACAGATAATTAAAGTGTTTCCCATTTTTAATGAATAAACCCTTCAGAGACCTGTCAGGCAGCATCTGGCCTCCACCACCCACTCTCTATTAACTGACATGTCAAAGAAGAAAGCCATATCATTTTTATGTTCCCATGGCACAGAAACTAATTTGGGGTATTTTAGGCCAGGGAGATTTATAGATCAGCATCAGAAACTTCTCTCAGGTTCCTGAGAGAGTAGTAACATTCCAGGAGTTGGATGGATTTAGTATCCGCCCTGTTTGAAATATGGGCTCCTGTCAAACCTGTGGGTAGCCCTGAGTAACCTTCTATTATGGCCCAGCTGTTCCTTAAAAAAAAGCCGTGGAGAATGTCAGGACACTGCGGCGGGTCTCCCCTCCTTTGCTGGGTCACCTTGGGGAGGACTGGATTGAGCAGAAATTCTGCAGGAGGCTTCTGCCAAACGCTGTTGATGGTGGCCCTTGAGGTTGAGAATTTAGTGGAAAGGGAGAGAAAGAGTACCTGGGAATCAACACTTTGGAGCAAACACCACATCTTTCTTTAGATCAGCCTTCATGAGGATACCAGGAGGAAGGAAGTTGATGTTTCAGAGCATCAGTGAAAAAAAAAATCATACAAGGCTAAATAGAGGATGTTTTTGTTGGATTTTTAGTGTGAAAAAGAACAAATATTTGTTGTTCATTTGTTGGCCAAGGAGAAATAAAGGTATAATTGTCATTTGACTGGATTACCTACTAAAAAAAGCTTTTAATACTTCATGTGCCACATTTCCCTTTTTATTCTAATGGAGGTGACAACAAAATGCTTCTTCCTGGTACCCTTAACCTGCACAGCTAGATCTTCAAGGAATACCTCATAGAATAGGTGGCTTTGGAATCTGAGAGGCTTCGATCTCAATCCTTCCAAGCTGTGTGACCTTGGGGAAAATTGTAACCTCTCTGGGCCTGATTCCCTAAACTCAAAGTGGGGATAATCACACTGATTTTATAAGACTGATTCAAGGATTCAATGAGATAATACAAGTAAAGATTTTAGTATCAAACACAGGGTAAACCTTCAATGAATGGGAGATTTTAGGATGATTATCAGGGAAGCACCAGGAGAAATAGAAATAGATGACTAACTGGATGGAACACATGAAGGCCAAAAGCAAGGCTGCAAGAATTGCTACTATGTGTGTTATAAAGAAATTTGATGAAAGTCCAGTCACCTCTTAGCTAGTAAACTCCATGAGAATGGGTTCTGTGTCTTATTTTGCTCAACATCGTATTTCCAGTGCTTGGCATACAGTAGTGTATAGGGTGTGACCGTTTGGTGAAGGAAGGAAGGAAGGGAGGGAGAGAGGGAGGGAGGGAGGAAAGAAGGAAGGAAGGAAGGAAGGAAGGAAAGAAGTGAGAAACACTAAGTCTCAGTTCAAGTCTTCTAATGGATTAGAGATTTCTCTAACCCATTCTGATTTCTCTCTTCTCTTAAATTCACCGCCTGACCTATTTTTGGAAACTTTATCACATTCTCCCTTGTACTGATATTTCATAGTACTGTGTGTGTGTGTGTGTGTGTGTGTGTGTGTGAGTGTGTGACAAGACTATAAACTCTGGAAGGCAGGAGCTATGCCTTACACTTTTCCTGAGTTTTCCCCTGGCCTCCCCTCACCACTCCTGACACCTCAAACAAACAGCATCCACCGGCACACATTAGTGACTAAATACATACATGCTGAATTGAATTGAAATAGCACAGTGCCTTAGTGGAGGGAGTCAGCAAACGCAGTTACAGATTTGTAACAGGAGATTCACACTGCCCACAGGACAGGCTGACTTTAATATGCTCTCCTGATCATGTCAGGAGTCTTGGGGCTTGGCATGTGCCCACTTGTCTTCTTTTGCAGAATATCTCCCCCAGCCTAAGCAGGGTTGTCATGGGCTTAAGTTCCCTTATTGCCTTCCTGTGAAACACATACTCTCAGAAAGCTCCCGCTTTCACTTTGGTTGACACCAGTTTACAAATCTATGCCAACAGAAAAAATCCTGCTGCTTTGCAATCACTAACTCTTTGAATAGGCGAGCTATTATTCATTGGTTTCTCCAGGAATTTGGTTTCAAAGTTGAACAGGTATGAGGAATATGACTCCTGTCTGATCATATTTCATAGCCACCACAAGTAGCTGCTAAGAGATTTTGCTTAAGGCTGCAGCTGGGGCTAGTTGGGTGCCTGCCAAGAGCAGGGGCATGATATATTTCTGTGGTATATGTGGATGTCTGTTTTCATAGGTATGATATTTATATATATATTGCTTTGGGAATTGAGGGGAAGTGTGTGAATACTCTGTTTCCCTCCATAGTGGTTTGTAGGTTGATTCTACTTTCTGCCTGTGTGGCTTCCAACAGGATCCTAAAGATTACAGATCCTCAGAAAATGCCAGAATGGGATAGTGGTGCCTTCAAGGAGGACAATTATGCATGCCATTCATGAGGCTTGGGTAGGTAGGTACTAGACATAGGGGTATTACTTGTTGATACACAGTTGTCACAAATAACCACATATGTTCCTACATTTTCTCTGGGAGCTTCAAGTTCTGTTTACACTGGTCCCCTCACTCATCAGCCTGCCTCCATCTGAATATCTGCATTAAGGGAATGGCTTGCAGAGGATTTCCAACATCACCCTCCCCACTTAATTAAGAAAGATTCTATAGAGAAGATAGGATTCCAGGAATTGCTTAAATAAAGGAAAAGAGGTGTCCTGGTGACCCAAGCTCTCTATCCAACTCTGTTTTCCAATTCTTTAGCATAAACTCTGAGTCCATCTTTAAAGCACCTGACATAGTGTCTATCTCAGTAGTTTTTATGTATTGAACCCTCCTTAAATATTTTTAAGTTTTCATGGTTTAGAGTAGTAAAGAATATCCTATGCTGCCTATAGGTACTTTTCAGACAACTGGAGGTTAAAAACAGAGGAAAGAGACCACGTGTGTGTGTGTTTATATGCACACATGCACATGTGTGTCTTAGATTCTGAGGAAACTTTGGATAAAGAAGGCAGTAGTTGCGGTGCCTTGAGTGCTCATGATGTGCCAGGCACTCTACCATGGCTTTGCAGGCATCGTCGCATCCACTGCTCAGGTTCTCACCATAGCCATGAGGCTGGCATTATCATGACTCTCATTTTACAGATGAGGAACTTGATGTTTCAGAAGGGGAAGCAACTTGTTCAGGGTCACACAGGTAGTAATTGGCAAAGTCAGGATTCAAATTCAGGTTTTTCTCACTCTAGAGCTGGAGCTCTTCCTAATGTTACACTGTCTTAAGTCCTCCAATAGGTTCAAAGACACACACACACACACACACACGGGTGTGCATGCACACATGCCATCCCCACCCCTAGCCCCATCCCTGTCTCCGTCCCCACCCACTCTGAGGACTGAGGACCTTTTTCTGTACTGAGGGAACTCTTCCCTGAACACAAGCTCCTGGTTCTGAAAGCCCAAGTGAAGCACGTTTAGGGACTTGGAGGTCTTTCGGTGGAGTGGACTTGTGACTGCCCTTTCTCAGTTGTGTGGGACTTACAGAGAGGTCCATGAGCTCAAAAGCCATGTGGTTTTCTGCGGCTGCTCCGTGGCTGATCTGCAGGGACTGGTCCCATATCAGATTCCTGGACGCGGACAGTGGGCGCCTGCAGCCAGCTCAGGCGCTTCCTGGATATCTCCTGTCTGTGGATCTCCCTGTTCCTGAAGCTGCCCTCATTCTTTATTGATAGAGCGGCTGTTTACTATTGAACACCCTGTTGACAGGATGATGCCTCAGTGTTTTGAAAGATACGTCTCTTCTGATACGGGTGGACGGATATTTGCCTGGCAGTATTGGTGGTCTTTCTCGTCGTCTCTTTCACTTTCCTCCCACAATAGCTGCAGAGCATCTTGATCTGTTTCCGAGGATTGGGTCTGTAGTCCTTAGACCACTGACCATAACTCCTTCTGCCCTAATCATCTTAGAAATGGACCTGGGATTCGGTTCTAATACTCCACCCAGGAGCAGAAAGCCAGCTTAAATATCTCAAAGAATAGCTCATCAAGTGATTAAAGAAACACTTTGCAAACTGAGATCAATATCCTAAGCTCAACTCGCACTTAAAGTCGGACCACCAATATAATCAATGTCAGTAGGCATTATCCTGCTCCATCAGGGAGAATCAAGCCATGTTATCCTCATGTGGGCTGCATACATAAGAGGGGTTTACGTGAGTGGAATCTCAAAGAGCAGAGGAATTCCATGAATAACTCGTCAGTCAAAGATGACAATAAAATGTCGACTAGCTTAACGGAGTTGGTCACCTGCTGCTTCCAGGAAGCTGGTTAATTCAATGTATCAGCTCCAGGCAGATGCTAGGGACCCAGGTCATGCCTAGAACTCATAAGGACCTATATTGAATTCTGATGTCTTTAGTTTATCACCTCCTTTCAGCGGCATGTACAACAGGATTCACTGACCCCAAAGGCGGGTGTTACGGTGATATAAGGAGGCTGTTATGAACTGCCAAAGAATAGACTCAGTGCTGAAGAAAACTGGTTAAGCTACAATCTTGCTACCCTCCTACAGTCTTGGAGTCCTGTGCTTTGAGATGTCTCTGTATGACCGGAGCAACCAAGGCATGACATTGGACCCTGATGTTTACTTTTTTATGTAGAATTCAAGAATCATCTTGTCTCAAATGAAACACATTTTCTTTTTTTTAAAAATGTTTTTAAATCGAAGTACAGTTGATTTACAATGCTGTGCCAATCTGCTATACAGCAAAGTGACTCAGTTGTACACATAGATACATTCTTTTTTTATATTCTTTTCCATTATGGTTGATCACAGGCTATTGAATATAGTTCCCTGTGCTATACAGTAGGACCTTGTTGTTTATCCATCCTATATATAATAGTTTGCATCTGCTGCACATTTTCTTTTGTGTATACCTAAATTCCTTATTAAGTCTTCCTTGATGGAGGAAGAAGCAGTAGTAAATCCCCCCTACATTACCCACTCTCAACCCAAAATTACTCTCCTAGCTCTTGATGAATATATCATCCCATGATAGATAATGTTTACTTAGAAATTTGCCTCTGCAGGGCATTGAGTTTGTATGCATGTTGTCAGAGACATTTACAAGATATAGAAATACAGAAATCAGACGGTGTGGCTTGATTTGGAACCTAGACCCAAGAACTGGGGTTTAAGTGTTATTCACTTATAAGTGTTATTCACACTGATAATAATGCAGTCACGGCCTGATGGTTCCACCTAAAAAGCAAACGTTCAGAAGAGCAGGATTACTTTTGGGAATGGCCAAGTCATCTGAGAGCACCTGCCTTTTGTGAGTGATCTAATTCTTGAGGCTACACAGCTACAAGCACTGGTCTGAAAAGTGTAGGTCTGTGTGCTTACAGCAAGCAGGTTTATTTAAGAACTTTCCCAGGACCCTGGGGCACTATTGAATATCAATGGCCAGTTCCAGGTTGGGAGCGAGGGCAGTGTACAGTTACAAGAGGGAGTGTCGACATTTTTTTTGTCTAGTTGCTATCTAAGCAAGCTGCTTGGGTAAACAACATCTAAATTTTACAGGCTTTGAACATATGGCACTACACGCACATTGGGCAGTTGAATTGACTGGTAATTTTTTTTAATTACTTTTTTTAATGTTAGTTTTGGCTGCGTTGGGTCTTCGTTACCGTGCGTGGGCTTTCTCTAGTTGTGGTGAGCGGGGGCTACTCTGTTGCGGCGCGTGGACTTCTCATTGCGGTGGCTTCTCTTATTGCAGAGGATGGGTTCTAGGCGTGTGGGCTTCGGTAGTTGCAGCACGCAGGCTCAATAGTTGAGGCTCATGGGCTCTAGGGCACCGGGCTTCAGTAGTTGTGGTACGTGGGCTCTAGAGAGCAGGCTCAGTAGTTGTGGCGCACGGGCTTTGTTGCTCTGCGACATGTGGGATCCTCCTGGACCAGGGCTTGAACCCGTGTCCCCTGCATTGGCAGGAGGACTCTCAACCACTGCGCCACCAGGGAAGTCCCTGACTGGTCATTTTAAATGAGGAGGATTTCTTGTTGAATTCACTAGAATTTCCCTGTCGTATGTTTTAGATTTTCAAAGCAGTGAACCAGGAGGCCTGGAGCTTCCAGTATTAGGGAACTAAATGTGAACAATGCCAAGGAGCAAGATCTTAGAAAATTAAATAATCTTTTTAACACTGGTAATGCTTATCACTTTAGAAGGCAAACGTTCTACTGGGGGACTTTTGTGCAAAGCTAATTGGATCCAGTTGCCGTCCTCCTCTGCCTGAATCTGACAGAATCTTGATATGGCTTTATTTCTTTATTTCTTTCTGTAGCAAGATTTTTAATCCTGTTTTAGAAAAATCTATTTTGCTGTTATCTTGTCCCTATCTGCATGACTTTCATTCCCAAGTTGAAAGAAAGAAGGAAAGAAAGAAAGAAAGGGGAAAAAAAAAAGAGAAAAGAAACCAATCCAGTCTATTTTAGGTTAGCATAATGGGCCCCCTGTATGTTTGACTTTAGAGTTGGCATTAGTCAAATTTGAAGGTGAATCCAAAGGTCTGGAGACCAGGTCAATGGAAAAGTGGAGGCCTTAGAATTTTCCCACAGTAAATGAAATAAACAATTAGCCTAAATAACTCCCAAAGGCATCGTAGGAGAGCACTGTAAAAGCGATTCCACAAGTCTTTGTCTTCTGCATCCCCGACTGTCCTGTCAGGTGCCTTTCCCTCACCTCCCCTTTCCTTACACAACTTAATTTTCCCAGCAATTTCTGTTCCCCTCTGTGGATTCAAGTAGTTCTGCTGTAGTCCATGCAGTTGGGACTCTACACTGTCCCTGCATTGTTCTATCCATGTCAGTTCTTCCTCTTCATTGGAATCATAAGCTTTCCTCTGGGCTAGTTGTCTGGGGTGAGGAAGGCACCTGGTCTTCCTTTACTTTTCTGAACCTCACAGGAACCACAACATCATGCACAATAAATAGCTATGGATTAATTCAAATTTTATATTATATAGTGAGAAGGGACTAGGACCAAAAGAGGCAAGAGTACTGGTCCCCATGCCTCAGTTTTTTCATCAATAGGATGAGGGTAATGGATGAAATACAGTGGTTTCCATTTTTTTTTTAACAGTGGAACATTTTTTCCCACATGAAGTCTTGTTTTATCTAAAGTACCAGTAGGCAAGAGTTTATTAAAATTTCTATTTTAAAAGTTTACATTTATCATGGTTTTACAAGTCACTTGGCACATGCAGTGAGGCTTTCTTTATGAATGCAGACATGGAAGTCAGGGGGTTTAACTGCAACTAGTACATCAGCACCCTATTTATTGCTGTGTTCTGCTTAGGTTATACAATACTGAGAGAGCTCCAATTCACACAGAGACTATTTGCAAATAGGAGCAGGTTTTCCTTTTTAAACATATCACCTTGTCATTTCAGGGAACCCACCAGTTAAACACATCCAGAAGATGAGAAACATGAGAGAATATTTTTTATTCGCGTTTTAATCACTAATAACTTGTAATGCCTGACAATACTCATAATCTCAAAAGTCAGATGTAAAAGCACTCATATTTTATGAATGGGAAAACTGTAAGAAGTTAATAATACATCTCACTGTGTTATTTACTTCTTGTTATACAGTTGATAGAGACACTACAATAAGATATGCTTATGACATGCAATTTAATGAATATTAATTTCATTAAAATACAAGCATAAGCAGAAGATAATTAGAAACTCATGGAACGGTACAGTTAAGATTTGTACATTTTATTTAATGTGAATTTAACCTAAAAAAGGAACAATAAACAAATACCGAACTCTGGTTTGAGATATGCATACTGAAGTTTTTAGGAGTTAAATGTTTTGATGTCTGCAACTTACTTTGAAATACATCAAAGAAATTAAATGAGTAGATGGTTGGATAGAGTTGGGTAGTTGTAGAGATACATGGTAAAACAAACATAGCAAAAATGTTACCTGTTCACTGTACAGTTCTTTCAACTTTTCTGTATGACAGTTCTCATGTTATCAGGGCAATGTAACTGGAAAGGCAAATCTTTATCTGAAATGGAAGAGTGTATATCAAACATGTTACTTTAATTCACATACAGAATTGAAGCTTTTTTTGTAAATTGAATTCCTCAAAACTTGGATGACCTTACGCCACTCTTGAGGGTGAGAATCATCCAGCTGGTTCCAGTGATGGCAGTGTGAATGGGGTCGTATCACTGATATCAGTCCAGTGAAAAGGTTGTAAGTTACATTCTGTGGTGCCTAGAGCTTCAGTGTAGGTACCAGCCCAAAAATCAGAACCTGAGAGAAGACAGATAATTCTACACTGTTCCAGGTTTCATTTCTAGCCCAGCTTGGAGAATAGCACTCATAGCAGCTAAGATCTCCCCTTTACACAGTCCCATGACCCCAATTCCTCTCCTGTTTCCTAGGGGATGGCAGATCTCATCCTCATCAGCACAAGGGGACAGGTGCAGCTATACATTGCTGGTAACTTACAATTTCAACCGAAGTCTCCCTTTGTGGAGGAAACTCATTACTGTTTTCCTTTTCAGGTGCCCAGGAGAGGAGAGGTTGAATGGAAGCTTTACTGAGTCCCACATCCAAACAGGCAGTGATGCTGAGGATTAGGTCAAGGGTCTTCTTGATGATGCATCTTACTCCTTGGCTTCAGAATGGATAGTTCAGATGCTGAGAAGGAAAACCAGAACTTACGCACAGCTAGGATGGTCTCTAAACTGGTATCCCTGTGCCTGGTTTCTTTCCCCTTCATTCTGTCCAATTTACCATATTCAGTTTAATCATCCTACACTTTCAGTTTGCTTTTGTTCCCTTAAAACTCTTCTCTTTCAGATTCTTCAGTGGCTTCCCACTACCTACAGGATAAAATATGATCTCTTTAACCTCTCACTTAGGAACCTCACACTGAGGACTATGGCTCTAATCTGTCTTTTTGGATTTAATTTCCTCGACTCTAGGAACTCCTTCTGCCTCAGCTTGATTGGTTCCCACTGCTTCCCTCTACTCCCTGCACTTCCTAAATGTGCTGTAGAAATTCTGTGAGAGCTTTGCATGTGCTGTTTCCTTCCACCTCATTCATCCAAATCCAATTAACTAAGGTAGTCCTTTCTTACTCTGAGTTTCTGCATCAGTTACAAATACAGGATCAGGATGCTTTGGGCTGTGAGTAATCGAAAACCAGGGGTCAAGTAATCCTAAACCAGTGTTTTTTGTTTTTGTTTTTTTTTTTTTTTTTTTTTTTTTTTGCGGTACGCGGGCTTCTCACTGTTGTGGCCTCTCCCGTTGCGGAGCACAGGCTCCGGACGCGCAGGCTCAGCGGCCATGGCTCACGGGCCTAGCTGCTCCGCGGCATGTGGGATCTTCTCAGACCGGGGCACGAACCCGTGTCCCCTGCATCGGCAGGCAGACTCTCAACCACTGCGCCACCAGGGAAGCCCTAAACCAGTGGTTTTTAAGCTTTAGCATGCATCAGAGACCCCTGGAGGCGTGTTAAGCCACATATTGCTGGGTTATACTCCTGCGTTTTCTGATTCACTAGGGCAGGGGTGAGACCTAAAAGTGTGCATTTCAAACAAGTTCCCAGGTGATACTGATGCTGCTGGTTGGGGGAACACACTTTAAGAAACACTGGCTTAAATAACAGGAAATGTGTTGTCACACTCAACAGGAAATCTAGAGCAGTGGTTCTCAGACTTGGCAGTACAATATAAAAAACTGGGAATATTTTTTTAAATCCTGATAATCATACCTCACCACTTACCAATTAAATCAGATCCTCTAGGGCTGAGGCCCAGGCAACAGTAGTTTTTTTAAAATATATTTTTTAAATTAATTTTTATTGGAGTATAGTTGTTTTACAATGTTGTGTTAGTTTCTGCTGTACAGCAAAGTGAATCAGTTATACGTATACATATATCCCCTCTTTTTTGGATTTCCTTCCCATTTAGGTCACCACAGAGTATTGAATAGAATTCCCTGTGCTATACAGTGGGTTTTCATTAGTTATTTATTTTATACATAGTAGGGTACATATGTCAATCCCAGTCTCCCAATTCATCTCACCCCCATACGTTTGTTCTTTATGTCTGTGTCTCTATTTCTGCTTTGCAAATAAGCTCATCTGTATCTTTTTTTTTTTTTTTTTTTTTTTTTTTGTGGTACGCGGGCCTCTCACTGTTGTGGCCTCTCCCGTTGCGGAGCACAGGCTCCGGATGCGCAGGCTCAGCGGCCATGGCTCACGGGCCCAGCCGCTCCGCGGCATATGGGATCCTTCCGGACCGGGGCACGAACCCGTATCCCCTGCATCGGCAGGCGGACTCTCAACCACTGCGCCACCAGGGAGGCCCTGTATCTTTTTTCTAGATTCCACATATAAGCAATATTATATGATATTTATTTTTCTCTTTCTGACTTCACTCTGTATGACATTCTCTAGGTCCATCCACGTCTCTGCAAATGGCGCGATTTAGTTCCTGTTTATGTCTAAGTAATATTCCATTGTATATATGTACCACATCTTCTTTATCCATTCCTCTGTTGATGGACATTTAGGTTGCTTCCATATCCTGGCTATTGTAAATAGTGCTGCAGTGAAAATTGGGGTGCGTGTATCTTTTGGAATTATGGTTTTCTCTGGGTATATGCCTAGGAGGGGGATTTGCTGGGTCATATGGTAGTTCTATTTTTAGTTTCTTAAGGAACCTCCATACTGTTCTCCATAGTGGCTGTATCAATTTGCATTCCCACCAACAGTGTAGGAGTGTTCCCTTTTATCCACACCCTCTCCAGCGTTTGCTGTTTGTAGATTTTTTGATGATGGCCATTCTGACCAGTGTGAGGTGATACCTCATTGTAGTTTTGATTTACATTTCTCTAACAATTAGTGATGTTGAGCATCTTTTCATGTGTTTGGTGGCCATCTGTATGTCTTCTTTGGAGAAATGTCTATTTTGGTATTCCACCCATTTTTTGATTGGGTTGTTTGTTTTTGTGATATTGAGCTGCATGAGCTGTTTGTATATTTTGGAGATTAATCCCTTGTCAGTAGCTTTGTTTGCAAATATTTTTTCCTACTCTGAGGGTTGTCTTTTCATCTTGTTTATGGTTTCCTTTGCTGTGCAAAAGCTTTTAAGTTTAATTAGGTCCTATTTGTTTATTTTTGTTTTTATTTGCATTACTCTAGGAGGTGGGTCAAAAAAGATCTTGCTGCAATTTATGTCAGAGTGTTCTCAGGCATCAGTAGTTTTAAGAACACTCCAGGTATTTACAATGTGCAACCAAGGTTTAGATCCTCCGGTCTAGCAGTTTTGGTTATTTCATGAATCCAACAGTGTTGTCATGGACCATGCTTCTTCCATCTTTCTCTTCTACCTTCCTCTGGGTGTTGGTCCTTGTTGACTCTTCCCTTCACTGTTGCAAGTTGCTTGCACCTATTCAAACCACACCTCCTTTCAAAATACTGTCCAAAGCTCAGAAAAGGAGGAAGAAGCACCTTATTTCCTTTTGTCTTTTTAAACCTAAAGAAAAACTTCCCAGAATCTTCCCAGCAGGTACCTTCTCACATCTTTGACCTGAATTAAGTCACATGACCAACCCTATGCCAATCACTAACTATGGAATAGAATAATTGGCTTGACTTAGACCAATGGTTCTCACCCTTGGCATATATTAGAATCACATGGAGGACTTTTAAGCCTATGGGGTGCTGGGACCCATGTCCAACCAATTAAATCAGAATCTTGGGATTGGGCTCAATCACTGGGATGGTTAAACCACTCCCCGGGTGATTCTATTGAGTGGGCAGAATTCAGAACCATTGGTTTTGACCAATCAAGGTTCCCCCCACTAGGGCTGTGAGGAAGCTCACCCTTTAGGAAAACACATAGCCACCTGATGGGTGAACAGAGTCAAGGTTCTCTTAGCAGGGGAGGAAGGGTAATGGCTATTGGAAAGGCCACTGTCACTCATGGGATATGCATATGCTGCCGTGTACGGTTAATCGTAATTGCCTGGATTTACACCCTCGTTAGAGTGAGACTCTGTTCCACTTCTTTATAGCCCTGACAAGTTCGTATCTTAGTGCCCTGCACAGAGTAGGCATTCAGTACATTTTTATTATTAATTTCATTGTCAATCTGCTGGGTGATTCACTAAAGGAGTAAAGTTATTTTGCCTGGACCTTTAAACCTGCCAGAAGGACTGCTTCACCTCCCCCAGCATCGAAGCATTGAAAGATCCCACTCTGCTCCTTGATTGGTGTATCTGCCTCTTGACCCTGCTGTGGTTTTATATGACAGGGAAATTCCACACTCCCGGCATGAATGCTTGGCCTGACAGGGGCCATGCCAGGAGCTGCTGTGGCGTTTCTGTGTGCCTGCTTTTGTCCTCAGGGTGGTGAGGGCCAAAGCTTGTCCCCTAAAGCCAACTGGGGCAAGTCAGCTCTGGGGCTCTTTTGTGTGATGAGTACATTTAGATGCATAGCAGAAACTTTTCCCCCTTCTGCTGAGAACTTGACATTTCCCTCTCGCGATGAGAGAATAAGCATTGGAAGAGTGAAGGGTGAAGAGACAGACTGTCAAGCCTAAATTAAAGGAATTGCTGGGGGTGGGGGAGGGCTGGCTATGACTTCAGAAGCACAAACTCTCTTTCATTTGGCAAAAGCCCCTGCACAGCATCTCATTCACATCTCCTACAGAAGAGAATGTCCAGGAAGGTTGCCCTGGGGAGGCTTAGTTGGCATGTTAACTTGTATGCTGTTTCATATGGGGCAGGAAAGGAGGAGGTTCTAAGGGCAAGGTCTGTGAAATAATCACTTGGAACATTTGTTTTTCAAGGTGGGAGGAAGGTGTTCGGTCGTTAATCATTCCCTTCTCTGTAATAAAGTCTGAAATAAAGTCTTTACATTCTGTTACACAAAACCCGATTCTCAGGAAATGTTGCTTCTCATTTCTTTCCTTTCCACACTCATAATTAATCTGGCCACTCCCTATTAATGACTCAGTTCTTCATAATTGGAGACATTTACTGGTAGAGCTGCCTTTCATATACTCACCTTGGAGGGCTGTCCCACATCTAACAAGTATTAGTATCAAATTCACTACCTGATACGCAGAAAATGACCATTTCTTTCCTATCATTTTTCTCTTAATTAAAAATCTTTGCATCACCACCACCTTGTAGATAAGAGTCTTTTCAGACTAATTTCAGGGACAGTTTTCTTCTAAGGACTTGGGGAGGAGCCTATAAATAGATTGCAGTGTGGTTGAAACCGACACAAAGTAAAATCTTCTTCTGAGAGGTAGGTGAACCCAGGTGGATTCACTTTGGAGGCCCACAGCTGGCAGTGGACTGCATGGTATTGATGTCTCCTTTGTTTTCAATAACGTTCCCTGAGACCTCTACAAAGACAACGGGACAGCTTTATGGGGCCAGATTAGGAGCTAATGTTTGCTCTGCCAATTGCCATTTCCTATACATCTTACCAAGAGCCTTGTCGTGCTGTTTACAAAGACGCTGCCTCTGGGTGGCACAGCAAGGATCAGATTCCTTCTCTGAAACTTCATTAAGGGCAACGTTCATCCTTCTTCCATGAAGCATTATTGCAAAAAGTGAAAACTCTTCCACATATGGCTAAAGGAGGGAGCAGTGGAGAGTGTGGGCCAGAGCCCAATACAGGTGCCTTTAATTTGCCCTGTTGAAGGTCATCCAGGCTCCGGAAGAGACAGCATATCCCAGCCCCCAAGCCTCCTCGTTTCTTTCTGAAGAATTCTTATGAAAGTGTAAAGTGAGTATACATTTGCCTCACATCTTAAAAAAGCAAGGAAACCTCGGTTCTGCTTCCCCCAGTATATCTCATACTAATTGGTTGGCATCCAGGGTGAGGGGACACAAACAACACAAGTGAATTTTCTGGTTCCTGGACACTGGTGGTGGACGGGTGACAAGGAGGGAGCGTTGTGCTATTACTCCACTTCTTGGGAGGCAAGGAGAAGAGAGAATAGCCAAGTTACTCCTCCATTTCCCAGCAAAGAGCCTCCCTGCCTGCCTGTCCAATTCCTCAGGGTTTGTGGGGAGGGGTGGTTATAATAGTACCTTGGGGATTTCAGAAACTCTTAGGGATTTGCAAGCATTTCGATCGTAGCTGTTCTCTGCTCCTGGTGAGTGTCTCCTGGCGGGGCAGACAGGGGCAGTCAGTGGAGGTGAGTAGGTACCAAGCGAAGCTCTGGGAGCCCTGATGGGAGCAGACTTGTGGGTGTGGTCCTGGCAGAAGAGGCTGAGACCTGATCCCGGTACTCCCTGATGCTGCAGGTGGTGGATGGATGACTTATTCAACTTTCCTCCTCATCTCTTGGTCTGGAAAATAGGGATGACGCCATCAGACTACTCAGGATTTCCAACACGGTGACTACCTAGGAATTTGCCAGTAGGAAATGCTGAGTGTTCTGACTGTTGGTGAACCCGGCTTCCCAGATATGGGAGCTCACCAGAACATCTCCATCCACAGAGCTTTCACCAGGCCCTTCCAGGCCTTTTAGTCTAAATCCTGACCATGTCCTGACAAGACTTTTTGCACCTTAGCTAGTTTGTTAACTCTCAAGGGACTGTGAACACGCAAAGTGAAAGCCAACTGTATATTTGTGGCTTTGTTCCTTGTGGCTTTCTTATTAAATAAGGAAGAAATGGAAGAGATGATTTAACTTCTCAAAAACTTGCCCTTCTCTTTGGGTATTTCTTCCCCTTTGGGTGTCAGTTGCCTTCCGACTCTGTCGGCCAATAGAAAAGATTCAGCGTGCTAATTTGAACAGCCTTAAAAAGAGAAAAATAAAGGACGATCTTTATACATTGTTATTTGCCTGTGGGTCAGATATTCTTATCTTTTGGCTGACTTCAATATTTACCTTTTCTACTGCAAATGTGCTGCAGTCTTGTGTAATTCATCCAGAAACAGCCTTCCAATCCACTGGAGCCTACGCTTTGGTGTTCTTGAGCCATCGTAACTCTAACAAGCCGGTATTCTATTCATCATTTTCAGCTTGGAGCACAGTCTTCCTCTTGTGTTCTCAGGATTCCTGCTGGTCCCTCCTCTCTTGACCTGGAGGACAGGCGTCAACCTTACCCAGTAAATCAACAGCAGACCATTAATGCAACCTTTTTGTCATGCTTGGAGCAAGATTAACATCTATCATGTAGAAGGATGAACCCAGTGATTTCTCATTATTGTCCTTTACATGCAGTGAGTGACATCTGCCTCACCAGGCTCCTGTTGCATTTCTGGATGTGTCCTGTCCTTATACTCAGTCTACTTCTAGCTGTGTGACCTTTTCTGTCACTGTCATTCCATCTCCAAGTCAGCTGGGGGCACTAGGTGGGGGTTCAAGATAAGAAAATGTCCCATTCTGGCATCTTTCTGCCTTGTGTTCCCCCAAATAGCCAGGTGTAAGTGGGTGGCAGTTCCCAGAAGTCAGAGCGTGAGAATAATGCTAATGGCAGAAATGTCCTGAAACTCTTCGATTGTTCGTATCTTATCCAACCACCACCTCCCTACAACCACCTGTGCCAAATCCTCGTATATCAAGGGCTGAATTACAGAGTGGCAATAGATCCTTCCAGGACTGTCTCCAAGGCTCATCACTATCCTGGATACTCAATATGTGTCTCATTCAAGGACGTTCTCTTTTAGTGTCTCAAGTAATTTATTCTCTTAGAGCAAGATCTTGGAGTCATAGAACCATGAATCCTGGAACCATAAACCATGGACTCTTGGAAGCTGTGATTCATAGGCTTTGTGACTGTCTACCTCTAAGTAGAATGTACTGAAAGTTCTCTAAAATTTATGCAATGGATTTACATGTCTATGATATTTCACATGCCGTGCTATTAGAATAGGTATTGTTTTTCAATTTTACTGATGAAGGGAACATTAGAAGTGAATTAGTTTTCAAGCTTTCGACCTCTCAGTGCAGGGAGGACCCTGAGAGATTGTGTAAGTTTTTCAGAGGAGGAAATGGGCTCTGAGGGGGTTAAGTGAATTGTGCAAGGTGGACGCAGTTGTCAGGCAGGGTGGGGCCACTTCCAGGTGGCCATGACTCTGCTCTTCCTGGCACCATGCTACCTCCCTACAAGGTCGTGCTTATGCAACAGTTACCATGAGGCAGATTCAATTCCAATCGAGACAACTCCATTTTGCTTGGTATAAGCAAACTTCATCATATTAAGAAGAGCCTAGAAATGTAAGTCTGAATCATTTAAAAATGCTAAGCAATATTGACACTTTAAAGGGACTCTATGGATCTCTTTTTGTTCATTATCATGGTCTGTAAGTCTTGCTGTATTTAAGGGAGCTAGTTGTTTTATGCCTTAAGGGTGGCATAAACTTTGTGAATCTGTACCTCTCAGTAGAATGTACTGAGAGCTGGGGGCCTTACTGGGCATAAAGTTGAAGTCTTTGTATTCCATACATCGTTTTCTTTGAGATACTATGGCAATGGATACTCTTCCCTCCTCCCTTCCTTTCTTCCTTCTTTCCCTCCCCCCTTCTTCCTTTCTTTCCTTCCATCTCTTCTTCCTCCTCCTTCTCTACATCTTCTACTTTTATCCCCTCCTCCTTCTCTGCTTTCCCTTCTTTGATAAAGAAATGGTTGGGAATGAGTTGTCAGGATGAAGGTAGAGGATATGTTTATGGTTCAACCAATGCTAATTGCCTTCAAATAAAACACTTTATTTGCCCCACAGACTAAAAACAAACACAGAAACAAAACAAAGAAAAAAGCCCAAGCCAACTGTTAAGAAAAAGAAGGTATGTAGCAAAGACATTAATAGGCATCCACCTCATGTTGTGAAATCCACAGCTCCTAATGGCATTCTTATGAGGAAAGTGTGATCATGGATGACATGATCATAAACTAGGTAAGATTTATGTGTACTTTCTCCATGCAGCCTCACAATTTTAAGACAAAATCTGGGACTTCTGAGGGTAGGAAAGGGGGCAGCAGAGTTATTGAACTTCCCCAGATTCGAAAAACACAAGTCACTCAAGGATGACCTCTTCCCTGACTATCCTGAAGAGTCTAGACATGGCCTCATAGGAACAATACCACTTGTTATAGGCCAGAGAGCAGAAATCCATTTGGATTTCATTGTTAAAACCAAAACAGAATTAGTTCTGGTCAGGCTGCAGTAAGAAAAGGAATTAATACTAATGAGTTGGAAGAATGTAACTAAGCTTGCACCTAAGGAAAATAAATACATTCGGAGAGATTACAAGATGTGAATTTTCCCCATAAAAGGAGGGGTGGGGCCTAATCCCCTTTTCTACTAGGTTTATCACATACAGGTGTGTGTGTGTGTGTGTGTGTGTGTGTGTGTGTGTGTGTTTGTGTATTTCATCTTCTCTAGATACTTCTTTCTTGTTTTTTTTGAGGCTAATTTAGACCATATTTGATAATATGTAAATAGTTCCAACTATGATGGTGTTCAACAATTAAGGGCCTGTGAGTATTCCCCTGGCTCTACAGAGATTACAGATGCCATGGTCATCCCCGTCCATTTGGAAATTGTAGTGACAAATTGTGTGGTAAAGTCCTTCTTTGTGAACTTATGGTTCTCATCAGATTCAGGGACATACTGATTGCCGAGATGAGGGCAGGGCTTTGAGCTTGACTGCTTCACTGCTCATCCATACCTTCCTTTTATTGCCTTTCCTGTTCAGGAGCTTCATAGTTTTTCAAAGCCCAACAGCATTCCTAAAAGTAGAAGGAAGAGTGTTTGTTTAGCTGAATTAGGAGAAGTCTCCCAAGACCAATGAAGTTTTTATTGAGCCATATCTGGAAGGACTTAAAAAATTAAGTGGATTTTTTTATTTTGTGCTTTATTGTTTCTTTATATCCCTTTGAAAAAGTAATCTGTACTGAGGTTCAAGCTGGTTGATGTCCGTCGAGAAGTGAGACATCATTAATAGGACAAAAAGAGAGGAGGATCCTGTGGGAGGTGACACTTGAACATTCTGGGATAGACAGATCATTTGGTTGAACTGGGAAGGGAGAGTCTGAGAATTTCATCAAGTCAATGACTGGTTTTTGTGACTCTTTCTGGGGGTATGGTGTGTCAGATGGTAAGGACTAGCTGGGGAGTCTAAAGGATTCCTGGCAAAAGGTAACAGAAATGGAAGGTGTGCCAGATGGAACAATATAAGTAGAGAGAAGATGGAGGTAACCTTATCAATAAGGAAAAATTGGGAGAGAACTAAAGTGTGCCAGCACCGTATCACATAGCTGAACTATGATAGGGTTATGAATATGTGTGTATGTGCTGTGTGCATGTGTAGTCACTACAAATATAAACATTTTAAACCTAATTCTTACTGAATGCTTACTGTGTACCAGACACTGTTCTAGAGTCAGTGATTTCAGTCTCACAAGACCTTTTGTCCTCTGGATTGTGCTTAGCTTTCTGTAAGCAAGCTGGACTTGCAGATGCAGGATTACCCTTGTTTGCCAACAATGGAATTAAAAAAACCAATAAGCCACAAAGCATATAAGCCTGCTTACTATTGGATCCAAGGCAAGTGTTATTATCAATCATTTTTTATAGAAACACAAGGAAGTTAAGGAATTTGCCCAAAGTCACACTGTTAGGAGTGGAAATGGTGGGATTTGAACCCAGGGACTGTGGGACCAGAGCATGGCTGCTTCACCACTGTAGTACTTTCCCTCTTTACAGGCACTGTATGGTCTTTTCTTTGTCATCATACCAAAATGCACGTAAAAAGATGTTCAGGGAAGTATCATTTATATAGCACATTATTGGAAAATATCTAAATGTTCTACCAGAGGAAATGGTTGAATAAATTTAGGTATATTCCTATGAGAGAACACTATGCAGCTGTGAAAAAGAATATTCTCAAAGAACAGATATGGGTACTAGGTAATGTTAAGTGGAGAAAGCAGGCAACAAGTCTGTATGTATAATTTGATGTCAATTTTTTTTTAACGATGATAAAGGGAAAAAAGTGAAGACAATCTAATGGTGTATTACTAGATGGACTATGGCTTAGTCTTCCAATGGAATACCACACCTAGTCCAACAGAGTGAGAGTGATTGCTGTGTACCAACATGGGTAAGTCCTAAAACATGCTGCTGACTAAACAAAGCAAGGTACAAATGATGCATATGACATTATATCATTTATGCAAAAATTTAATGTGTACAAAAGCAATATACATTGTTATGGATGTATAAATACATAGTAAAAGTGTAAAAATACATGCAGGATCTATACATACCAGCTTCAGGATGGCACTTCTTGGCTTCTCTTAGGAAGGAGAATTGGATAAAGTTGGGTTTTAGCTGACCCCATTTTATTTTTAAAGAGAGAATTAAAGCACATAAAGCAAAATGTTAATGTGTGTTAAACTGAGTGGTATAGGTAGGGTGGTATATAGGTTCCTTTTATACTACTTTTCTGTACTTTTGAAATATTTTATAATTAAATTTTTATGTATATATATAAATACATACACCAATATATATATGGAAGAGACTGGCAGATAGGTATCAAAATATACACAATGATTACTGGTGGAAGATTATAAACAATTATTTTCTTCAAGTTCTGTATTTTTCAAATTTTCTATAGTAAGCATGAGATAATAAATAAAAACAGTCGATGACTTTTTAGAAAGTATCAATATTGGAGGCAAAGAGCACTGCCTTGGAATCTACTCCTGTCACCGCTTTGAAACCCAGCCCTGGTTAGGTGACTCATTTAGCAGCTTGGAGGCATAGTTCTTTCCCCCTGCACAGTGGTAGTGATTGGAGTCTGTGCAGAGGTGGGCTGCATGCTCACTAAATCTACTTATTTTTCCTGGTTACCTGGTGCCTAATTGGCCCACGTGACTAACTCTCCCCAGTGCAGTGGGAGGATGCAGTTAGGACTGAGTGTACCTTCTCTGAAGTTTCCCTCTTCCCTCTGACTGCTGGCTGGATGAAGCCTAGGGTGCCTTGAAACTCTTTTTTGAGGTGGTGGAGCCACAGTGTGGAAGTAACCTGGATCCCATGTATCACCACTTGGAGGAGGGTGGTCTAACCAGGAATATACACATTGGATTTTGTGAGAACAATAAATAAACTTTTGGGGTTGTTTGTTACAGCAGTTAGCCTGCTCTGACCAATACATCTCTAGGGTCCCTTCAAATTCTAATATTTTATGAATCCAAAGAGGCCCTTGGTCTCATGTTATTTTTCCATTCATTTGACTCAATGAGGTTCACTGGTCTCAAGGACAAGCTAACTTAAACCATAAATTTGGATATGTCCCAAATAATAAGTGAATAATAATAAGTGAATTGAAAAGGTAAATAATAACAGAAAGAAGGCCAGGGGCAAATTCAGAACCAAGTAAGTTTGACATGTGACCAACTTGGGGCTGTTATGTTTTTTGTATTTCCTGAGGAAAAGGACCTGAATATCTTTTTCTCTTTATAACCCCTATTTTTATATAGCATAGGCACTGAATCAATACTGTTGGATGAATGAATGAGTGTGTGGGAAGATGCTATCAAGTTCTGATGGTCACATACCTTGAGAAGTGGTATGTATCTCCCCCAAATTCGTGTTGAAATCCTAATCCCTAAAGATGATGGTATCAGTAGGTGGGGGGCTTTGGGAGGTGCTTGAGTCCTGAGGGCAGAGTCCTCATGAATGGCATCAGTGCTCTTATAAAACGGTCTGGAAGACCCCCTAGCTTCTTCCACCATGTGAGGACACAGTGAGAAGAGCCCTTACCAAAGGCTATCGCCTTGATCTCAGACTTTCA
The DNA here is from genome assembly GCF_025265405.1 of Mesoplodon densirostris. Lineage (NCBI taxonomy): Eukaryota > Metazoa > Chordata > Mammalia > Artiodactyla > Ziphiidae > Mesoplodon > Mesoplodon densirostris. The sequence goes on from NC_082663.1 coordinate 32,035,668, forward strand.
GCCTCCAGAACTGTGAGAAATAAATTTCTGTTGTTTGTAAGCTACCCAGTCTGTAGTATTTTGTTCTAGCAGTCTGAATGGACTCAGGCAAGAAGCCAGTGCTGCATCATTTCTGGGGTTATAGTCACCTGAACTCAGTTCTGTCACACATGGATGATGTGCCCTTTCAGCTTGGTGAGGGGAGTCAGACACATGACTCTGGACCCAGAGGGCTTGGACAGGCTGGGTTAGAATTCTCTAGCCTCTGCCTCTGCCTTAGACCTTCCGTGCCTCAGTCTTCTTAGATATAAAATAGGGACAAAAGTGCTACAAAACTCCTAGGGTCATTTTGAGGATGAAAGAAGTGAATGGAGATGAAGCACTTAGCATAGACCTGCCCCAAAGCTGAGTAATTTGGAGTTAGGACATGAATTCAAAGTGACCCTAAGTTATATCAAGATAAGACTTCCCCCTCCCCCCATCTGGTTCTGCCACTGCCACTGTCTCAGCCAGCAATGTGTTGGCCTTGACAGGATGTAGCATTGCTCTATAGTGTGCGCCAACATTGCCTTATTAAAACATCATCAAGTCATACTTGCATACTCACTGATAAAGAAATCAGTGGTTCTTATGTACCAGGAGTGTGGGTGGTGTGAGAAGTTTCCTAAAACAGACGTCCTATAGGGTAACTTCTTAGCTGAAAGACTTAGAGCAAGTGACTCAAGTTCTTGAGTTTCATTTTCTCATCTGTAAAGTGGGGAGAGAAAACCTACCTACCATGCAGGTTATTGTGAGGATGAAATCAAAACAGTGTCCCTGAGGCTCAGTGCCTGGCATGGAGGGGTCACTCTTACCCCTCCCTGTCACCTCTTTGAAACCCAGCCCTGGTCAAAGCGCAGAAAACATTCCTCCAGTTTTTATTCAGAACACTGTGGTTTTGTTAAAGCTCAGATACTTTGGGGGAAGCTTTTATTTATTTATATTTTGTGTCCCCAAACACCCATTTTCCTAAAGGGAAATGGAATCTGTCTGGTTTTGATTCACTTACATTCAACTTGTTTGTATTGTTTTGTAAGCACCAGCCAATATCCAAGTAGCCCTTGGAATCTTCTTGTAAAAGCTGCATTTTAAAGTCTAGGAAGTTTATATTTCTCCCTTCCTTCTTTCCTCCCTCCCTTCCTTCCTTCCTTCCCTTTCTTTCCTTTCTTTCCTTTCTCCTTTTTCAAAAAATGTTAAAAGGAAATTGGACTTTAGCACAAGTTTGAGTTTGGGTTTATCCTCAGTGTATGACTGGCTTCCAACAAATTTGGTAAAAAGTACACTTTGCCATTCCTGGTTTGAAGGTTTCAGCTCAATTTCAGTTACTCATGAAAAATGTTTTCATATTCCAAGCCAAGAGCACATTTGTGTGTTCTGTTGCTGTTTTAGTGGATCATGAAATTGTTGCCTCTTCAAGGCTTTTGGTTTGCCACTTAAATGAAATAAATGAGCACCTTTGCTGCATATTTGCATCGTACTGGCTTTCCATTGACCCTATCTTCATTGATTTGGTAGAGGGTTTGGTGGAAATTGGTAAGAAGTTTCATGTAGTCAGTCAAGAGAAATTACATGTAATTATCCTAACCTATACTCAGCAGAAAAACAGAAAGGAATTGGATGCTACCCTTGGTGTAGAGGGTTTCTCAGAGATTTCTAATGAGTAGGACACCAGTCCCACTCTCTACTGAGTCATTTTACCCACCAAGCCGGTATAGTAAACACAATCTCAAGACAATGCCATGTACTTTCCATTGTGTAGTAATAGGCTTCGTCTGCTATTTCTAGGCTAACAATTGTTCATTGCTCATGCTGCTTCAAGGTTCAGAAATTGAATTTTCTCTCAATTCCCAGGGGAATTCCCAGGGGAAAAAGGGAGACTGGAAACAAACAAGGAGGTAATTTCCACATGTCTAGCAGCCATTTCATTTGCCAAACTGTATATTTGTGTATTTTAAGAGATGAGTTTGCAACAGCTTAGATTTTTGCATAAATCTCAGGAAGGAAATGAAGTCTCCTCTTGAATTTGCATTCAGCTGCGCTTTCTGGGCAGACACAGTAAGCCTTGTCAAGTTTGACTTCAGTACTCATTTCCAGGCAAGGAATGTGTATTTCTGGTTTCATAAGAGGAACAGTAAATTTCAATCTTCTAGCCTTCCACTTTGCTGCTGTCTGGAGGCAGTGCATGAGATGTCACACTGAAGACTTTTTTTTAATACCGATCTCCAGTGACTTTATTATTATTTTTTAATAGATCTTTATTGGAGTATAATTGTTTCACAATACTGTGTTAGTTTCTGTTGTACAACAAAGTGAATCAGCCACATGCATACATATATCCCCATATCCCCTCCCTCTTGAGCCTCCCTCCCACCCTCCCTATCCCACGTCTCTAGGTCATCGCAAAGCTGATCTCCCTGTGCTATGCTGCTGCTTCCCACTAGCTAACTATTTTACAACTCCACCTAGATTGTGAGCATTTTAAGGTAGATAAGGGAGACTTATAAGTATCAAATTGTTTTCTTTGCACCTGTACCTAAATTTTCATATATCTAAAATAGCCACAGAAGATTTGGGTAGAGGGATTAAACAACCCTCGAAACTCTTCCTTGTTCAATTTAACTAGGTCAGTGGAGCCCATTGAGGGCCTGCCCACCCAAGGCAAAAAGATGGGAATGAACCCCCCCCCAAATATTGTATAACAAAGGTGGGGTGTGAGAGGAGTGGAATTATGTTTATGGTTTGTCTGTTTTCTTTTTCTTTTCTGAATTCTTATACAATGAATGTATGTGTGTATCTATAGATCTTAAGGTTGTGTTTACCAAAAGGATGAGCATATTTATTTGTTTTTTTTTAGAAATCAAACTATAGACAAATGTATCGAATGCAATGTACAAGTTCTTATCATTCAACCCTAATCATTCTGATCTCTAGAGATCACAGTTGGTTTTGTGGGTAAACGTCCAGACTTTTCTCAGGTTATCTATGTGTAATTGTCAACATTGTATAGAAGGAGTGGGACTCGATAGAGTACAGGTAGAAAACAGATTCCCTTTGCTGTCTCTATTAATGTGATAAGCAGGTTCACTTCAACCTTCTTGGATACTCATCTAGATAACAATTCCTCTAGTCCTTTCAAGTCCCAAGCAAAATCCCCAGGCTCTCTGGCTCTCTGCACATGAGGGGTTCCGACAGCTTGAGGGCATCCTCTGACAAAAGATGCAGGTGTTGCCGGGGAGAATGAAAGCTGACCCCTGGAGCAGGTGTGTGAATATCATCAAGAGATCGGAAGCATATGAGCAGGGAGTGCTGACTGTATCTCTACAGGTGGGGTGCCTTTTAAAAGGATCCTGGCTGGCTCCCTCACATGTGGTCCAGAGGGAACATACATGCAGTTTGGCGGCTGCTCTTAGGAGGAGGGCAGTCTGCTTCAGTGCAGTGCCTTCAGGGCCTGGCCCTCCCTGGGCCACTGGATCCAGTCTCTTGCCAGTAGATGAATTTTGATCATAGATTAGTCTGTGCTCCTATACACTCCAGTGTTCTGAGCAATCTCCTTGAAGCGCCCCTTATTTAGATTGAGGTAAAGATGGAAGTACTACCCCAACATATCATTCTAAAGAAATTCTTTCTCAGCCTTGTCAATTTCAGTCCTTTTCTACTCTTGAGGTGGGTGATGGGCTAACGGTTGTAGTGGATGCCTCCTTTCCAAGTCCGTCTAGGTGGTTTAGCAGCTCATTTTGAAATGTGAGAGCCCTAATCGCCTATTGCTTTGTTCTGAGTCTCTTGGAGCCTTAGACAAAGCTGAAAAAGAGTTTCATTTTAACCTCTTGTTACAGACCTAGAAATTTTATTGTTTTCCATAAATTGGAACATATTAATCTTCTGCAAATTGCTGTCTTAATTACTTAGCAATCTTTTCACGTCAGATGATGTTGAACTGCCTCATTCATTTTAATGAAAGCAAAAGATTCCGTCAGGTAGATCAGCTGTAGTTTAGCCATTTCCCTATTGATAGGTTGTTTTCAACTTTTGGATCTTTTAAACAATGCTGCTATCAATATTTCTGTACTCACATTTGTTTTGCATGCATGTACACATGCTAGTAATTTCTCTAGAATAGAGACTTAGAAGTAAAGCTAAAGGTATGAAAGGTGTGAACCAGGAAGTTTTTGCTAGATTCTTCCAGAGTGCCTCTGCGAGGGTTGTAAAAACTCTACTTTCTCCAGCAGTGCCTAAGAGTACCCATTTCCCCACAGCCTCACTAAATGTTTTCACTGTTTTTAATCTTTGCCATTTTGGGGAGCCAACAGTAATCTCATTATTATTTTATTCTGTATTCCCTTGGTTACTAATGATGTGAGTTATCTTTTCTCATGTTTGTCCATGTGTATCTGAGCTCTTTGAATCAACATATCCTTCTCTAGTTTGGAGTTCTAAGGTCTTTACCAACCTCTTGTAGTTCTAAACAAGGGGGAAATGGCAAAATGATAAAGGAGAGATAAAGTGAAGAGATTTGGTGAGAACCTGGCCCAGCTCCACAAGGACAAGAATGGCGGAATTTCTTCCACTCAGATTTTATCACCTTTTTTCCTAAAACTCTTGGCAAGTCTGAATCTGAAACATAGACTACTTTTTTTTTCTCAAATAGACATGTGTAATTTATTAGTAAAATTTCAACTGATTTTTTGTATGCAAGAGCACGTGCAAAATTACTTTGAATCTTAAACCCAAGTAGTTGAATGCGTGCCTTTTGTCTCTTGGCCCTTATTTTACACATATTAAAAATTACTAAAGGCATATTGGGTTTAGAGGAAGAACCAAAGGAGATTATTTAGGAACACCTAGCAGCCATGGCAACATAGAAGGGGCATGTACTCTCCTCAAAAATATTCCACTTACAGGTAATGACATACATTTGCTAAACAGCCCCAAGCTAACCCAAGAAGAATAGACAGATGGTTTGAGGTGTGTCAGGAATAGGATTTACAAAATAAGATTATAGTTATGCTGGAAAGTAAAAGCAATCATTGTAAAAAGATGGAACAGACCCACTTTTTGCCATGGGGCAGAGGAAGAAGGAGGGTTTTAAATTGCTGCATGTGAATTCGAGTTGGCTCACCAAGATACATAGCTCTCTGGGTTTTATAGATTTCTCTAGGCACATGTATAGACCATATGACGGGCCTCTAGTTGGGTTTCTTCAGATCTGAAGCAGGGGAATTGCATTCCAGTTATAGACATCCCTGATGCTGTTGCCCTATTTTACTTGTGTTTGGCATACTAATCTACAACCTTTACTACCCGAGCATCACTATCATACCACTTGAACTGTCAGTTGAGAAGACATTGGAAAGAGCCAGCCTGTTTATTCCTGAATGTGTATTTTTGGCTGCTTGAAATAGATTTTCAGTGAAAGAGGGTACAGAATACCCCCATGTATGATTGGCCTATTTTCTCATTAGCCCAAATCATAGCCTTTGAATGTGTAAGGAATGAGTCTGCCGCTGCCATGAATTTTATTTTATTTATTTATTCTTTTTTTATTTTTAAATATCTTTATTAGAGTATAATTGCTTTACAATGGTGTGTCATTTTCTGCTTTAAAACAAAGTGAATCAGTTATATATATACATATGTCCCCATATCTCTTCCCTCTTGCATCTCTCTCCCTCCCACCCTCCCTAGCCCACCCCTCTAGGTGGTCACAAAGCACCGAGCTGATCTCCCAGTGCTATGCAGCTGCTTCCCACTAGCTATCTACCTTACGTAAGCTATCTACCTTACGGTAGTGTATATATGTCCATGCCACTCTCACACTTTGTCCCAGCTTACCCTTCCCCCTCCCCGTATCCTAAAGTCCATTCTCTACTAGGTCTGCATCTTTATTCCCATCTTGCCCCTAGGTTCTTCTGACCATTTTCTTTTACTTTTTTTCTTTTTAGATTCCATATATATGTGTTAGCATACGGTATTTGTTTTTCTCTTTCTGTCTTACTTCACTCAGTATGACAGTCTCTAAGTCCATCCACCTCACTGTAAATAACTCAGTTTCATTCCTTTTTATGGCTGAGTGATATTCCATTGTATATATGTGCCAAATCTTCTTTATCCATTCACCTGATGATGGACACTTAGGTTGCATCCATCTCCTGGCTATTGTAAATAGAGCTGCAATGAACATTTTGGTACCTGATTCTTTTTGAATTATGGTTTTCTCAGGGTATATGCCCAGTAGTGGGATTGCTGGGTCATATGGTAGTTCTATTTTTAACTATTTAAGGGACCTCCATACTGTTCTCCATTGTGGCTGTATCAATTTACATTCCCACCAACAGTGCAAGAGGGTTCTCTTTTCTCCACACCCTCTCCAGCATTTATTATTTGTAGACTTTTTGATGATGTCCATTCTGACCAGTGTGAGAAGATATCTCATTGTAGTTTTCATTTGCATTTGTCTAATGATTAATGATGTTGAGCATTCTTTCATGTGTTTGTTGGCAGTCTGTAAATCTTCTTTGGAGAAATGTCTATTTAGGTCTTCTGCCCATTTTTGGATTGGGTTGTTTGTTTTCTTTGATATTCAGCTGCATCAGTTGCTTGTATGTTTTGGAAATTAATCCTTTGTCAGTTGATTCATTTGCAAATATTTCCTCCCATTCTGGGGGTTGTCTTTTTGTCTTGTTTATGGTTTCCTTTGCTGTGCAAAAGCTTTTAAGTTTCATTAGGTCCCCTTTGTTTATTTTTGTTTTTATTTGCATTTCTCTAGGAGGTGGGTCAAAAAGGGTCTTGCTGTGATTTATGTCATAGAGTGTTCTGCCTATGTTTTCCTCTAAGAGTTTGATGGTGTCTGGCCTTACATTTAGGTCGTTAATCCATTTGGAGTTTATTTTTGTGTATGGTGTTAGGGAGTGTTCTAATTTCATTCTTTTACATGTAGCTGTCCAGTTTTCCCAGCACCACTTATTGAAGAGACTGTCTTATCTCCACTGTATATTCTTGTCTCCTTTATCAAAGATAAGGTGACCATATGCGCTTGGGTTTATCTCTGGGCTTTCTATCCTGTGCCATTGATCGATATTTCTGTTTTTGTGCCAGTACCATACTGTCTTTATTACTGTAGTTTTGTAGTATAGTCCGAAGTCAGGGAGCTTAATTCCTCCAGCTCCGTTTTTCTTTCTCAAGATTGCTTTGGCTATTCGGGGTCTTTTGTGTTTCCATACAAATTGTGAAATTTTTTGTTCTAGTTCTGTGAAAAGTGCCAGTGGTAGTTTGATAGAGATTGCCTTGAATCTGTAGATTGCTTTGGGTAGTAGAGTCATTTTCACAATGTTGCTTCTTCCAATCCAAGAACATGGTATATCTCTCCATCTATTTGTATCATCTTTAATTTCTTTCATCAGTGTCTTATAATTTTCTGCATACCGGTCTTTTTTCTCCTTAGGTAAGTTTATTCCTAGATATTTTATTCTTTTGGTTGCAATGGTAAATGGGAGTGTTTTCTTGATTTCATTTTCAGATTTTTCATCATTAGTGTACAGGAATGCCAGAGATTTCTGTGCATTAATTTTGTATCCTGCTACTTTACCAAATTCATTGATTAGCTCTAGTAGTTTTCTGGTAGCATATTTAGGATTCTCTATGTATAGTGTCGTATCATCTGCAAACAACGACAGCTTTACTTCTTTTCTGATTTGGATTCCTTTTATTTCTTTTTCTTCTCTGATTGCTGTGGCTAAAACTTCCAAAACTATGTTGAATAATAGTTGTGAGAGTGGGAAACCTTGTCTTGTTCCTGATCTTAGTGGAAATGATTTCAGTTTTTCACCATTGAGGACGATGTTGGCTGTGGGTTTGTCATATATGGCCTTTATTATGTTGAGGAACTTTCCCTCTATGCCTACTTTCCAGAGGGTTTTTATCATAAATGGGTGTTGAATTTTGTCAAAAGCTTTCTCTGCATCTATTGAGATGATCATACGGTTTTTCTCCTTCAATTTATTAATATGGTGCATCATGTTGATTGATTTGTGTATATTGAAGAATCCTTGTATTCCTGGGATAAACACCACTTGGTCATGGTGTATGATCCTTTTAATATGCTGTTGGATTCTGTTTGCTAGTATTTTGTTGAGGATTTTTGCAGGTATGGTCATCAGTGATATTGGCCTGTAGTTTTCTTTCCTTGTGACATCTTTGTCTGGTTTTGGTATCAGGGTGATGGTGGCCTCGTAGAATGAGTTTGGGAGTGTTCCTTCCTCTGCTATATTTTGGAAGAGTTTGAGAAGGGTAGATGTTAGCTCTTCTCTAAACATTTGATAGAATTCGCCTGTGAAGGCATCTGGTCCTGGGCTTTTGTTTTTTGGAAGATTTTAAATCACAGTTTCCATTTCAGTGCTTGTGATTGGTCTGTTCATATTTTCTATTACTTCCTGGTTCAGTATTGGAAGGTTGTGCATTTCTAAGAATTTGTCCATTTCTTCCAGGTTGTCCATTTTAATGGCATATAGTTGCCTGTAGTAATCTCTCATGATCCTTTGTATTTCTACAATGTCAGTTGTTACTTCTCCTTTTTCCTTTCTAAGTCTATTGATTTGAGTCTTCTCCCGTTTGTTCTTGATAAGTCTGGCTAATGGTTTATCAATTTTGTTTATCTTCTCAAAGAACCAGCGTTTAGTTTTATTGATCTTTACTATTGTTTTCTTCATTTCTTTTTCATTTATTTCTGATCTGATCTTTATGATTTCTTTCCTTCTCTTAACTTTTGTTTTTTTTGTTCTTCTTTCTCTAATTGCTTTAGGTGTAAGGTTAGGTTGTTTATTTGAGATGTTTCCTGTTTCTTAAGGTAGGTTTGTATAGCTATAAACTTCCCTCTTAGATCTGCTTCTGCTGCATCCCATAGGTTTTGGGTCATTGTGTTTTCATTTTCATTTGTTTCTAGGTATTTTTTGATTTCCTCTTTGATTTCTTCAGTTATCTCTTTGTTACTAAGTAGTGTGTTGTTTAGACTCAATGTGTTTGTATTTCTTACAGATTTTTTCCTGTAATTGATATCTAGTCTCATAGCATTGTGGTTGGAAAAGACACTTGATATGATTTCAATTTTCTTAAATTTATCAGGGCTTGATTTGTGACCCAAGATATGATCTATCCTGGAGAATGTTCCATGAGCACTTGAGAAAAATGTGTAGTCTGTTGTTTTTGGATGGAATGTCCTGTAAATATCAATAAAGTCCACCTTGTTTAGTGTATCATTTAAAGCTTGTGTTTCCTTATTTATTGTCATTTTGGATGATCTGTGCATTGGTGAAAGTGGGGTGTTAAAGTCCCCTACTATGAATGTGTTACTGTCGATTTCCCCCTTTATGGCTGTTAGTGTTGCCTTATGTATTGAGGTGCTCCTATGTTGGGTGCATAAATATTTACAATTGTTATATCTTCTTCTTGGATCGATCCCTTGATCAGTATGTAGTGTCCTTCTTTGTCTCTTGTAATAGTCTTTGTTTTAAAGTCTATTTTGTCTGATATGAGAATTGCTACTCCAGCTTTCTTTTGATTTCCATTTGCATGGAATATGTTTTTCCGTCCCCTCACTTTCAGTCTGTATGTGTCCCTAGGTCTGAAGTGGGTCTCTTGTAGATAGCATATATATGGGTCTTGTTTTTGTATCCATTCAGCCAGTCTATGTCTTTTGGTTGGAGCATTTAATACATTCACATTTAAGGTAATTATCAATATGTATGTTCCTATTACCATTTTCTTAATTGTTTTGGGTTTGTTATTGTAGGTCTTTTCCTTCTGTTGTGTTTCTTGCCTAGAGAAGTTCCTTTAGCATTTGTTGTAAAGCTGGTTTGGTGGTGCTGAATTCTCTTAGCTTTTGCTTGTCTGTAAAGGTTTCAATTTCTCTATGAAATCTGAATGAGATCCTTTCTGGGTATTGCAATCTTAGTTGTAGGTTTTTCTCTTTCATCACTTTAAGTATGTCCTGCCACTCCCTTCTGGCTTGCAGAGTTTCTGCTGAAAGATCAGCTTTTATCCTTATGAGGATTCCCTTATGTGTTATTTGTTGCTTTCCCTTGCTGCTTTTAATATTTGTTCTTTGTATTTAATTTTTGATGGTTTGATTAATATGTGTCTTGACATGTTTCTCCTTGGACTTATCCTGTATGGAACTCTCTGTGTTTCCTGGACTTGACTAATTATTTCCTTTCCCATATTAGGGAAGTTTTCAACTATAATCTCTTCAAATGTTTTCTCAGACCCTTTCTTTTTCTCTTCTTCTTCTGGGACCCCTATAATTCGAATGTTGGTGTGTTTAATGTTGTCCCAGAGGTCTCTGAGACTGTCCTCAATTCTTTTCATTCTTTTTTCTTTATTCTGCTCTGCAGTAATTATTTCCACGATTTTATCTTCCAGGTCACTTATCCGTTCTTCTGCTTCAGTTATTCTGACATTGATCCCTTCTAGAGAATTTTTACTTTCATTTATTGTGTTGGTCATCTCTGTTTGTTTGCTCTTTAGTTCTTCTAGGTTCTTGTTAAACGTTTCTTGTATTTTCTCCATTCTATTTCCAAGATTTTGCATCATCTTTACTATCATTATTCTGAATTCTTTTTCAGGTAGACTGCCTCTTTCCTCTTCATTTGTTAGGTCTGGTCGGTTTTTGCCTTGCTCCTTCATCTGCTATGTGTTTCTCTTTCTTCTCATTTTGCTTAACTTACTGTGTTTGGAGTCTCCTTTTCACAGGCTGCACGTTCGTAGTTTCCATTGTTTTTGGTGTCTGTCCCCAGTGGCTGAGGTTGGTTCAGTGGGTTGTGTAGGCTTCCTGGTGGAGGGGACTAGTGCCTGTGTTCTAGTGGATGAGGCTGGCTCTTGTCTTTCTGGTGGGCATTACCATGTCCGTTGGTGTGTTTTGGGGTGTCTGTGGCCTTATTATGATTTTAGGCAGCCTCTGTGCTAATGGATGGGTTTGTGTTCCTGTCTTGCTAGTTGTTTGGCATAGGGTGTCCTGCACTGTAGCTTGCTGGTCGTTGAGTGGAGCTGGGTCTTGGCATTGAGATGGAGATCTCTGGGAGATTTTCGCCATTTGATGTTATGTGGAGCTGGGAGGTCTCCTGTGGACCAGTGTCCTGAACTTGGCTCTCCCAGCTCAGTGGCACAGCCCTGATGCCTGGCTGGAGCACCAAGAGCCTGTCCTCCACACGGCTGGCCCACAGTCCCAAGGATTGTCACGGCTTTGGCTGGTGGGGCCCCTCCAGAGCCCACAGCCTCTGTGAGGCCGCCCTCCCCTTGGGCTCTGGGGCAGTTCAGTGACAGCGGAGGGAAGAGACCCCAAGACAGGAGTTCCAGCTCTGTTGAAACGCAGGCTCCATTCTGGGTGCCTGCCATTAATTTTAAATCTCAAGTCTCTCCTTTCCAATTCAACTAAGAATTTAGAAAGATAGTATTTCCTCTTGCTAGTATTTTGGCATTTTCCAAGGGAAAAGAGAGAGATTGTCAGTGGGGATTTGCTGATGATGAGAAGAATGTGGTCACAAAAAATGACTGGAGATCTCAGAACTTGGGATGCATTTGAAGCTTCCTTGTATGGTTAGGAACTGTCCCCATGTAAGCAAAGGATGGATTTGGCCTCTAGACTCTATTTCCGTTAGTCCTAGAGTTTGACAGCCAGTTCCCAATGGCAGCCCGCCACAAATCTTGTGAGACCTCCAAGTTGGCATGGCTGATCTCTGACTAATGGGGAGAACTACTTAATGAGAATTAGCAATCTTGCATCACCAATCGAAATTCTTACATTACCTTTCATGTGGGTAACAGAAAAAGACTTCCAAAAGGAGTTAGGACAGGTTTTAACATGGCCTGTTAGTCACTGAGACAGGAAATATTTAACATGAATCAGACTCATTTGGAATATTTTTGATTTGTCTTGATCCTAAGGTTTCCCTGTGTTAGTATTATTGAGCACTCATTTATACCTTTAATGTATCAAAAAAAATGTGCCCTCTCATCATTCCTGGATAGATACAATTGGCCTGATTTGACTCTATCATGGTTTTTATTTGTAACAGATTTTTCAACCTAACACTTTTGGGGAAGTGCGTCTCTTAAATGTTAAACTAAGAAAACCAGTCCTGGCCAGCTATTCCAAAGAACAGTGTTGCCATCATAGACTGAATTGATCCCAGATGGATTCTGGAGTGGGAGGACTAACAGTTACATAAAATGGCCTAAATCTGAATTACACAGTGGTGACCCTCTGGAAGAGGGCTGACCCACAACCACGTGTCCTCAGAGTTGGGGCATAGATACTATTTCCTTTGGAGTTTGGATGGCATGAGGTGGTCAAAATGATTTGAAAAATATTAAGTTAAGCTGGCATTGGAAGATGGCATAGTTTGAGAACAAATGCAGCAACTGAGGCAGTAAACTTGCCTTCGTCGTCATTGATGTCAGAAATTACAAGCCAAGGGTCCAGAATGGAGGTGATTTATCCTCTTTACCTTGCCTCTTTAGACTGTGTTGAGAAATCCTGCTTTTGTACGTTTGCTGCCATGTCTTTTGGTAATAATGACATCTGAGCAGAGGAAGACATGGTTGTGGCCTTCTGACTCCTCTCTAACCAGGATGAAAAATATAATGACAATAATGAAAACACCCAGAGTGCTTCTTTATTTATCTCTCCATGGGAACTCATAAGATTGAAGGAGCTCTCATTTAGTGGATTCCCCTGGTAGGAATATATGCAAACAACACCAAACCCACAGGATCTATCCTGGACCAGAGGACCCATGTCTGATCCCAGGTAACTGGAGGATCCTTAGCAGACTGTGGGATTAGATGGGACTATCTCTTCATTATTCTGTTCTTAAGGGGCATATGAACTGTGTACTGAGAATGGATTTTTCAGGACACAGGCTGTAAAATGTATAGGAATGTATAAGAAATGACCAAGAACTGATCTCAGGTGGCCTTGACCTGCAGCGACTTGAAGCAGAGTTTCAGTTCCCAGCCAGTGACTGAGGTCAGAGAGCACCGAATCCTAGCCACTAGGCTAGTGGTCAGTGACAAGGCCCTGGCCCTACGGCTTTGCAGAAAAAGAATTCCTGCAAAGACGGAAAGTAGCGAAACAAGTAAAGAATTTATTAGGAGAAAAAAAAGAAGTACAGTATGTGTGGATAGACACACGGGCGGGCTCAGAGAGTTGCACACTTGTGGCAGGTTGAATCACTTCTATGGGGCATTTCTTCCAGGTTTCCTTTGACCAATCATTTCGATTTGCCCGGTTCAGAGTCCATATTTGGTGTATCTCAGGATTTTCCCATGTATGCGCGCACGTCTCTTAGCCAAGATGGAGTCTACCGAAGAGGCCTATGGGTAGGTTTGACCACTTGGCATCACTTCCCTTTTGACCTCCAAGGAGCCTTTCTGCACATGTGTAGTTGGGGAGGTCTCCTGACTTTGAGAATGAGGAATATGTGGTCTCTTATCTTCTATCTGGGCAGGGCCCAGCCTTCTCTCTCAGTTGTCCTGTTATTCCCATCTTGGAGTATCGGTCCACAAGGAACAAACTCAAAACGTTTGCCCTGAGAGCCTTTCTATCTCCTGCCTCAGAACCGAGGTCAGAATAAGGGGGTCAGATGAATTCCTAGTTTCACCCAACATTAATACTGTAGAGTCAGGAAAGCATTCAAGGGAGGTGTGCTCTGTAAGGTCACCAGAGGGAAATTGGAAGAGTTTTTGGACCAAAACTGGAATTGTGTGAATTTTACTATATAGTCAACAGGAGAAATATTAACATGTGATTGTGTAAAAAATGAGGGTTGTCATATCTCACAGATACTGCTACTTTCTGTGATTTTCTTGGCAAAGTCAACTAGAAAATAGAGGTTGTTGAATCTACTAGATTTTTTCTCTGTTCTCCAGTCTGCCTTCCCTCCTTCACCTGGAAGCACTTAGGGAGCAAGCACTTTCTGATTACTCTCCTTATTCTGATTGCATCCTTGGTGGACAGTTTAATTCTCAACTTCCTCCTTGGCTTCCCCCCTCCTTAGTGTTCCTTGGAATCATACACCATAGTAGGCTGCAACAAATCCTACTCTCAAACAGATTCTAGTCCTTGCTGTTTTGTTTTATTTTAGTACCTGTACTTCTAACAAATTCTACTCCAGAAAACATGATTATACAATGGTAATGCTAAGCCTTGTGCCAGACATTTTATATGTATGATCTCATTTACTCTTCAGAACAATCTTATGAAGTAGGCATAATTACTTTCAATTAACAGATGAGAATTCTGAGTTCAGTGGAAGTTGAACATTGTCCCCAAGACCACACGGGTGGTAAGGGCACCTGTAGAATTTGGACCCAGGGCTGTGGATTTCTTGACCACTGTGTTACAGTAAGATCTTAGTTTTATAGTAAAAGTGACATCATTTATTAAAGAATAATGATGATTATTCTTATGGTAACACTTATTTAAATTTCGAATCACTCTCATTTCTTCCTAAATATCAGCCCACTCTATGGAATCAATTGGTATTTTAATTCAGAAATCTGAGCCTTAGTCCAACTCTACATGTTCTTATGATAGATCTGAAATATGATAGAACTAATGACTGTTTCACCTCTTATTTCTCCATTTACAGGGCCCTTCACTAATACATATGGTATCTCAGTACAAACTCAAAAAGGGGCCTCTGCCCCCAAGCAGAAGACGCTTTGTGCCAAGATGCTCATTGGACAAGCCTGAGCTGGATCTCAGCCTCTAGTTATCCTCTTGGCTGGGGCCAAAGGTAAAATGTGGAGTGAGGTGAGTCAAGGATCCAAAACAGTCGCACTTCAGATAATCATTGAGATATGGATATGTGCATTTCATATGGTCATATTTTATGAGAAGCAGGGTGTTAATTGACAAAGGAGAACTAAAGTGACTATCAAAGAACAAAGCAATTAGGCCTGAACTGCCAGAGAAAGAGGAAGTCTTCCTTGGGGTCAATAAAAGCTCTAATCTGCTTCTGAAGCCCCAAATTTTAACCTTCTGGTTAAGCTCTTGATAAGGTGTTCAACTTGTTTGTAATTCCTGTAGAAAGTCAGTCAGTAATCTGCGTGCCTCAGCTTACATCTTCCTCAAATGAGGCTCAGTGCATAGCAAAGTGTTCAAGTAGGCCAACTAATAAACCCTCATCTGATTTCTCCCTGGACTCTCATGTGAATAGAACAGATATGACTCCAAAATAGGAGTATAACTATGGCACCAAAGTAGGGTTCTAATTGGCCATTATACTTGGATCTGGAAGAACTTATAAAACGAGTTAGGGTGTTTTCCTTCTTCAACCAGGTTTATAGGGAATAGCCCAACACCCCGGGCAAGGGTGTTACAGGGAAGAAGTATTGCAGTTTTTTAAGGCCTTTCGGTCGCTCTAAGTTTGGACACATACCTTACAACATACAGGAGGCATGCACGAATCAGCACTCAGAAATGCCCTGGCTGACATGTCTCATGGCTTAATTATAGCAGTGTACATCCGCAGCACAGCACCATTGTCTTGACTGATTCCCATAGCAATATCCACACTCTGGTCTCCCTCAGGTTTCTAGCTATTCAGCCCAGAGGTGGGTACTGATATTCTGTACCATAATTACAGTTGTCCTACCAGTAGATTCCATTTCAACTTTTCGGAGTTCTCAATAAAATTATCCAGAGGTCCTATACCTTAATTCTAATCCAATGTTTTTCAAATTGTAGCTTGCCACCCATTAACAGATTTGAAATCAATTGAATGAGCCATTACCGGTGTTTTGGGGAGAAATGACATTAAATAGAATAGAAGAGAGTAGTAATTATCAAAGTGGACTACACATAATAAAGATTAGTATTGATACTTGAAATGTTCTCTATATTTCACCCAAGACATAGTATTGCATATAAGATATATATTTTTTCATCATAAATCTCTTAAATCAGGATGAGTTTTGTTATAGACAACATTTTTTTTCTTTCTCAGTGGTAAAATTATGGTTTATCTTGCAATTGATGACAACTCAGATTTGTGTATGTGTATATTGGGTTTCAATGTAAAATGTGTTTCTCTTTGTGGGTCATGGCTGAAAGAGCTAGAAGCAGACTTGATTTAACCCAGCCTTTCCAGGTTGCCTTCTCCACTGGAAGTTGGACAGTTAGTCTCTTGCTGCCTGTAGACTGTACACAGAATTTCTGAGCCTCCAATGTCACCCCATTTCCTGATGAGGAATGGCTGTCCTCCCTCCACAGGAAAGTATGCATTCCAAAACTAGTCATCTCTATGTAGTCTCTCTTTGGATATTGAAGATGATTCAGCCAGGATGGTAATAGTGTCAGAGATCTTGGGTAATGGGGCTTCTCTGGTCTGACCCTCCTGTCTACTGTTCATGCCAATGCCTCCCAAAAGAGACTTCTTGGTGGTAAAGCAGGCTTGCAGGTGGAAGATAGAGATGCTTCTAGATTTTTCTTTTGCGAACACCACCCTCTAAGCCTACCTGTGGTTTCTCCTGTTAGCCAGGGCTTCCTGTGGCCAACAGTGAGGGTTCACTAGAGCAGCGGACTTTTAAGGTCCTTGGGATTTCTCATATCTCAGGTGGTTTCTGCCTCTTTCTCAGGCTGACAACTCAGTAGGATTCCCAGCATCACTTACAGAGGGCAAGTCACAGGGCGCTGCTGAGCCCTCTGGCTCAGATACAGTCCTTTATAGATATGTAAATGAAACAGGTCTGCATTACACCAGGGACCATAGCCCTACCTCTCTTTTGCTCTGTCCAGAAAGGGAAGTTCTTAACCCAAAGGAATGAGCCACTTAATGGGAATTTTTAGATTCTGTGGCTATTGAGAGGAGAGGTGTAATTTCCTGTCATTCCTTGGGCCCTCTCCCTACCCCAAATCCTCCCCCTTAGATAGTCATCTTATCAATGTCCCCAAACCCTGCAAGCTAGAATCTTAAATGCTGTATAAAACCCTAAAACCTCTTGTGTTTGACTCCAAATTTGTTCTGTCTGCAAATCCTGTCCACTTTCCTCAAGTTCAAGTGCTACCCTCCCCAACTACCTCTATCTTGACTCCAACCACATAGAATCACCTTGTCTCTTTTTGCACTTTATGTAAGTGGAACTGTACAGGATGTGCTTTTCTGTGTCTAGCTCCTTTTATTCATCATTATGTTCATGAAATTCATCCATAGTTTTGCATGTTCCTGTAGATCATTTGTTCTCATTGCTGTAAAGTATTACATTTTTGTGAATATACCACACATTAGTCCTCCATTCAACTACTGAGGGTATTTGGGTAGTTTCTACAGTTTACCTATTGCAAATAGTGCTGCTATGAACATCCTAGAACCTTCTAGGATGTATACCTAGGAGTAGAATTAATGAGTTGTAGGGAATATATATTCAGCTTTAGTAGATTCTGAAAATGGACTTTTTCATTTCAGCCATTCTGGTGATTGTGTAATAGCATTTCATGTGGTTTTATTTTGCATTTCCCTGATGGCTAATGGAGTTGAGAATCTTTCCTGTGCTTATTGGTTATTTGGATAGCTTATTTTGTGAATCGTCTATACATTTTTCTATTGGGTTGTCTGTCATTTTCTTATTTATTTATGAAAGTTATTCTGGATATGAGTCCCTTATCTGATGTATGCAACTGAAAATATCCTTTCCACTGTGCAGTTGCCTTTTAATTCTCTTAATAATGTCTTTTGACGAGCAGGTGCTCCTAGATTTAATATTGTCTAATTTATCAATTTTATGTTTAATGTTTTCTGTGTCCTCTTTAAGAGCTTTTTGCCTACTCCAAAGTCAAGAAAATATTCTCCTGTGTTTTAACAATTTTTAAAAAATGTCCGATTCCTTCTTTTCTGCCTTTTCTTCTAACCTTTATTTCCTTAGTTTTCTTGCTTTCTATGACTCCCCCCTTTCCTGTTTCTCCTTTCTTTACTTCTTTTTTCCCCTCTGTTTCTCTGTCCAAATAAGCAGCATAAGAAAACCTTTCATCTTTTCATTATGAAAATCAGATTCGTCCTCAGCCTAAAATATTCCATGGTCTACCAAAGCTTTCAGAATAATGTTGGAATTTCTTAGCTTAGGAATTAAGGTTTATAATGATCTTTCTCCTGCCTACCTCTCTGGCCTCCCCTGATTACTGTCTCCACCTGAAACATACTCTTCATTCCAATCATATTGTGATATTAAAGTTCCTAAAGATATCAGCTTTTTTATGCTTCCATGCCTTTGCATATGCTATTCTGTCTGCCTGGTACACTCTTCCTCCTTTTCTTTTTAACTAATTACCATTCATCCTTCAAAACTCAGCCCAACCAAGTTTTCTCTGGTGATCTTTCTGCTCCACACATCTGGTTTAGCTGTGCTTCCTTTGCTCCCTCAGCATCCTGGGCATATCTGGGTTATGACACTTATCACACTCTATCATTTCGCCTGTCTTTCTCCCTCACTGGAGTCACAAGATGCTTGAGAGCAAAGACAGTGTCTTATTGGCCTTTATGTGTCTAATATCGATATGCCTGGATTGTAGAAGATGCTCTAAGTGTTGAGTAAGTACATTTGGAGATCAATGCAGCCCTGCTTTATGGCTGAGGAAAACAGTGGATGTGAAGTGATAACCAGACCAAACTAGAGAAAAGGGATGGAATTTATTGAGGATACATGCACCAGCATTTTCTGTTATCGGGACCTTTTGATTGAGAATTCTGTGTGGAGCTTTCCCATAGCATATTTGTTTTGCTAGTAAGCTCTGCACTTGTTCTTTTTCTTATCTGTTCTCTCTGGGAGTTTGTGGTTCATTTTGAGATAACTGACAATATTTAAATGCTCTGGTAACATCATTACATCAGTTCCCTTTCTGTACACCTTGTCAAGAGATTTCCTAGCCATTCATCTATCTTAAGAAAAAATAAATGAAATCACTTTTGCTAGCTTTTTATTAAGTGTTCATGTTATATTTTTATTTAATTAATTGTGAATAAGTAATGTGTGCATATGGTTTAAATTCAAAAGGTGAGAAGGATATATAGTGAAAAGATTCTTCCTAAAAGCCTCACTTTAACAATACCAAATGTTGGGGGAGATTGGTTCAAGATGACGGAGTAGAAGGATGTGTGCTCACTTCCTCTTGCGAGAGCACCGCAATCACAACTAACTGTTGAACAATCATTGACAAGAAGACACTGGAACTCACGAAAAAGATACCCCACATCGAAAGACAGAGAAGAAACTGCAATGAGACGGTAGGAGAGGCACAATCACAATAAAATCAAATCCCATAACTGCTGGGTGGGTGACTCACAAACTGGAGAACAATTATACCACAGAAGTCCACCCACTGGAGTGAAGGTTCTGAGCCCCATATCAGGCTTCCCAACCTGGGGGTCCGGCAACGGGAGTAGGAATTCCCAGAGAATCAGACTTTGAAATCTAGCGGGATTTGCTAGCAGGATTTCGACAGGACTGAGGGAAACAGAGACTCTTCTCTTGGAAGGCACACACAAAGTAGTGTGGGCATCAGGACACGGGGGAAGGAGCAGTGACCCCATAGGAGAAAGAACCAGACTTACCTGCTAGATTTGGTGGGTCTCCTACAGAGGCGGGTGGTGGCTGTGGCTCACCACAGGGACAAGGACACTGGCAGCAGAAGTTCTGGGAAGTACTCCTTGGCGTGGGCCCTCCTGGAGTACACCATTAGCTCCACCAAAGAGCCTGTAGCCTCCAGTGCTGGGTTGCCTCAGTCCAAACACCCAACAGGGAAGGAACACAGCCCCACCCATCATCAGACAAGTGGATTAAAGTTTTACTGAGCTCTGCCCACCAGATCAACACCCAGGTCTACCCACCAGCAGTCCCTTCCATCAGGAAGCTTGCACAAACCTCTTAGATAGCCTCATCCACCAGAGGGCAGACATCAGAAGCAAGAAGGACTGCAATCCTGTAGCCTGAGGATCAAAAAACACAGTCACAGAAAGATAGACAAAATGAAAAGGCAGAGGACTATGTCCCAGATGAAGGAATAAGATAAAACCCAGGAAAACAACTAAATGAAGTAGAGATAGGCAACCTTCCAGAAAAAAAGAATTCAGAATAATAAGTGAGGATGATCCAGGACCCCGGAAAAAGGATGGAAAGGATGGAGGCAAAGATTGAGAATATGCAACAAATGTTTAACAAAGACCTAGAAGAATTAAAGAACAAACACCTAGAAGAATTAAAGAACAAATAAACAAAAGAATTAAAGAGATGAACAATACAATAACTGAAATGAAAAATACACTAGAAGGAATCAGTAGCAGAATAACTGAGGCAGAAGAACAGATAAGTGACCTGGAAGACAGAATGGTGGAATTCACTGCTGTGGAACAGAATAAAAAAAGAAGAATGAAAAGAAATGAAGACACCGTAAGAGACCTCTGGGGCAACATTAAATGCACCAACATTCACATTATAGGGGTTCCAGAAAAAGAAGAGAAGGGAAAGGACCTGAGAAAATATTTGAAGATATTATAGTTGAAAACTTCTCTAACATGGGAAGGGAAATAGCCACCCAAGTCCAGGAAGCACAGAGAGTCTCAGAAAAGATAAATGCAAGAAGAAACACACTGAGACACATAGTAATCAAATTGACAAAATTAGACAAAGAAAAATTATTAAAAGAAACAAGAGAAAAATGACAGATAATATACAAGGAAACTCCCATAAGGTTAACAGCTGATATTTCAGCAGAAACTACAAGCCAGAAGAGAGTGGCACGATATATTTAAAGTGATGAGGGGAAAGAACCTACAACCAAGATTATTCTACCTGGCAAGTATCTCATTCAGATTCAATGGAGCAGTAACTTCACAGAGAAGCAAAAGCTTAGAGAATTCAGCATCACCAACCAGCTCTACAACAAATGCTAAAGGAACTTCTCTAAGTGGGAAAAACAAGAGAAGAAAAGTACCAACAAAACAAACCCAAAACAATTAAGAAAATTGTAATAGGAACATACATATCGATAATTACCTTAAATGTGAATGGATTAAATGCTCCAACCAAAAGACACAGGCTCGCTGAATGGATAAAAAACAAAACCCATATATATGCTGTCTACAAGAGACCCACTTCAGACCTAGGGACACATACAGACTGAAAGTGAGGGGATGGAAAAACATATTCCATGCAAATGGAAATCAAAAGAAAGCTGGAGTAGCAATACTCATATCAGATAAAATAGACTTTAAAATAAAGACTATTATAACAGACAAGGAAAGACACTACATAATGATAAAGGGATCAATCCAAGAAGAAGATATAACAATTATGAATATATATGCACCCAACATAGGAGCACCTAATACATAAGGAAAATGCTAATGGCTATAAAAGAGGAAATCGAAATTAACACAATAATAGTGGGGCACTTTAACACCTCACTTACACCAATGGACAGATCATTCAGACAGAAAATTAATAAGGAAACACAAGCTTTAAATGACACAATAGACTAGAAAGATTTAACTGATATTTATAGGATATTCCATCTGAAAACAGCAGATTACACTTTCTTCTCAAGTGCATATGGAACATTCTGCAGGCTAGATCACATCTTGGGTCACAAATCAAGCCTCGGTAAATTTAAGAAAACTGAAATCATAGCAAGCATCTTTTCTGACCACAGCACTATGAGATTAGGAATCAATTACAGGGGAAAAAAATGTAAAAAACACAAACACATGGAGGTTAAACAATACGTTACTACATAACCAAGAGATCATTGAAGAATTCAAAAATACCTAGAAACAAATGACAATGAACAGACAACGATCAAAAACCTATAGGATGCAACAAAAGCAGTTCCAAGAGGGAAGTGTATAGCAATACAGTCCTACATCAAGAAACAAGAAAAATCTCAAATAAACAATCTAACCTTACACCTAAAGGAACTAGAGAAAGAAGAACAAACAAAACCCAAAGTTAGTAGAAGGAAAGAAATCATAAAGATCAGAGCAGAAATAAATGAAATAGAAACAAAGAAAACAGTAGCAAAGATCAATAAAACTAAAAGCTGGTTCTTTGAGAAGATAAACAAAATTGATAAACCATTAGCCAGACATATCAAGAAAAAGAGGGAGAGGACTCAAATCAAGAAAATTAGCAATGAAAAAGGAGAAGTTACAATGGACACCGCAGAAATACAAAGAAATACAAAGCGTCCTAAGAGACTACTACAAGCAACTCTATGCCAATAAAATGGACAACCTGAAAGAAATGCACAAATTCTTAGAAAGGTATAACCTTCCAAGACTGAACCAGGAAGAAATAGAAAATATGAACAGATGAATCACAAGTAATGAAATTGAAACTGTGATTAAAAATCTTCCAAGAAACAAAAATCCAAGACCAGGTGGCTTCATAGGTGAATTCTATCAAACATTTAGAGAAGAGCTAACACCCATCCTTCTCAAACTCTTCCAAAAATTCCAGAGGCAGGAACACTCCCAAACTCATTCTACGAGGCCACAGTCACCCTGATAGCAAAACCACAGATACTACAAAAATAGACAGTTACAGACGAATATCACTGATGAATACAGATGCAAAAATCCTAGCAAAATACTAGCAAACAGAATCCAGCAACACATTAAAAGGATCATACACCATGATCAAGTGGGATTTATCCCAGGGATGCAAGGATTTTTCAGTATATGCAAAACAATCAATGTGATACACCATATTAAAAAATTGAAGAATAAAAACCATATGATCATCTCAATAGATGCAGAAAAAGCTCTTGACAAAATTCAACACTTATTTATGATTAAAAAAACTCTCCAGGAAGTGGGCATAGAGGGAACCTTCCTCAACATAATAAAGGCCATATACGACAAACCCACAGCAAACATCATTCTCAAGGGTGAAAAACTGAAAACATTTCCTCTAAGATCAGGAACAAGACAAGGATGTCCACTCTCACCACTATTATTCAACATAGTTTTGGAAGTCCTAGCCATGGCAATCAGAGAAGAAAAAGAAATAAAAGGAATACAAATTGGAAAAGAAGAAGTAAAACTGTCATTATTTGCAGATGACATGATACTATACATAGAGAATCCTAAAGACTCTACCAGAATACTACTATAGCTAATCAATGAATCTGGTAAAGTTGCAGGATACAAAATTAATGCACAGAAATCTCTGGCATTCCTATAAACTAACAATGAAAGATCGGAAAGAGAAATGAAGGAAACAATCCCATTCACCACTGCAACAAAAAGAATAAATTACCTAGGAATAAACACACCTAAGGAGGTAAAAACCTGTACTCAGAAAA
Source organism: Mesoplodon densirostris (assembly GCF_025265405.1). NCBI lineage: Eukaryota > Metazoa > Chordata > Mammalia > Artiodactyla > Ziphiidae > Mesoplodon > Mesoplodon densirostris. Next base: position 32,059,030 of record NC_082663.1, read on the forward strand.
CTATAAGACCCTGATGAAGGAAATCAAAGATGACACTAACAGATGGAGAGATATTCCATGTTCTTGGATTGGAAGAATCAATATTGTGAAAATGACTATACTATCCAAAGCAATCTACAGATTCAATGCAATCCCTATCAAATTATCAATGGCATTTTTCACAGAACTAGAACAAAAAATCTTAGAATTTGTATGGAGACACAAAAGACCCCGAATAGCCAAAGCAATCTTGAGGGAAAAAAATCTAGCTGGAGGAATCAGATTCCCTGACTTCAGCCTATACTACAAAGCTACAGTAATCAAGACAATATGGCACTGGCACAAGAAGAGAAATAGACATCAATGGAACAGGTTTAGAAAGCCCAGAGATAAACCCATGCACCTATGGTCAACTAATCTATGAAAAATGAGGCAAGGATAGACAATGGAGAAAAGACAGTCTCTTCAATAAGTGGTGCTATGAAAACTGGACAGGTACATGTAAAAGAATGAAATTAGAACACTCCACAACACCATACACAAAAATAAACTCAAAATGGATTTAAGACCTAAATGTAAGACCAGATACTATAAAACTCTTAGAGGAAAACATAGGAAGAACACTGTATGACATAAATCACAGCAAGATCTTTTTTGACCTGCCTCCTAGAGTAATGGAAATGAAAACAAAAATAAACAAATGAGACCTAATGAAACTTAAAAGCTTTTGCACAGCAAAGGAAACTGTAAACAAGACGAAGAAATAACCCTCAGAATGGGAGAAAATATTTGCCAACAATTCAGTGGACAAAGGATTAATGTCCAAAATATGTAAACAGCTCACATAGCTCAACATTAAAAAAACAAACAACCCAATCCAAAAATGGCCAGAAGATCTAAATAGACATTTCTCCAAAGAAGACTTACAGATGGCCAAGAGGCACATGAAAAACTGCTCAACATCACTAATTATTAGAGAATGCAAATCAAAACTACGATGAGGTATCAGTTCAAACAGGTTAGAATGGGCATCATCAGAAAATCTACAAACAACAAATGCTGGAGAGGGTGTGGAGGAAAGGAAACCCTCTTGCACTGTTGGTGGGAATGTAAACTGATACAGCCACTATGGAGAACAGTATGGAGGTTCCTTAAAAAACTAAAAATAGAATTACCCTATGACCCAGCAATCCCACTACTGGGCATATACCCAGAGAAAACCATAGTTCAAAAAGACACATGCACCCCAATGTTCATTGCAGCACTATTTACAATAGCCAGGTCATGGAAGCAACCTAAATGCCCATCAACAGACGAATGGATAAGGAAGATATGGTACATATATACAATGGAATATTACTCAGCCATAAAAAGGACCGAAATTGGGTCATTTTTAGAGATGTGGATGGACCTAGAGACTGTCATACAGAGTGAAGTAAGTCAGAAAGAGAAAAACAAATATCATGTATTAATGCATATATGTGGAATCTAGAAAAATGGTACAGGTGAACCAGTTTGCAAGGCAGAAATAGAGACACAGATATAGAGAACAAACATATGGACACCAAGGGGGAAAAGCAGGGGGAGGGGTTGGGTGGTGGTGGTGGGATGAATTGGGAGATTGGGATTGACACAGGTACACTAATATGTATAAAATAGATAACTAATAAGAACCTGCTGTATAGAAAAATAAATTAAAAAAACAATACCAAATGTTGGCGACGATGTGGAGCAACTAACTGGAAATCTCATGTACATGGGAGTGTAAATTGGTACAAACACTTGGAAAAGCTGCTTGGAAATATCTCCTAAATCTTAAATACTTTTACCTGTGGATCTAACAATTCCTCAGAAATGAGTTTTTGTACGTCCTCCAAAAGACTCCTTGAATACTACCAGAATACTCCTAGCAAATTGTATTCATTATGTCTCTAAACTGAAAACAATGCAATGTTCACCATAAGTAGTGGATATACAAACTATGGTATATTGATACGTCATTTATTCATATGCAATGGAATACTACATGGTAATGAAAAAGGACTGCCACATGCAAGAACATGGTTGAATATCATAGCCATAATGTCCAATGAAAGAAGCCAGACATGAGAGATTAGATACTGAATGAATCCATCTATATTGTGATCTAGGTCAGAGGCCAGTTGTCTTTTGGGTCTGGGAATTGACTGGATAGGAGCAGGGGGTGGTGTCCTCTGGGGTTCTAGAAATGTTCTGTATTTGACCAAGGTTGTGGTTATATGGGTGAATACTTATGTAAAAATTCATTGAGCTGTTCACTTAAGATTTGCACACTTTACCTCAATAGAATAGTAAATAATAATGTTAAAAACACACCCACAAAGACACTTTAAAAAGTCTCTTCCTATTTTCCAAGTTCTCCTCCCTACAGATAACCAGTATTATCACTGTTTTGGGTGAACCCTTTCAAGGATATTTTGTGCAAGTATAGACAAATGCATATATATGTACATGCATGGATATTTAAATGTGTGTATGTAATTTTTTTTGCTGTTTTATAAATAGATGGTAGCTTTTTATACCAACTGTTTTGTTCCTTTCGGGTTTTTTCCTCAACAATCTTGGAGGTTGTTAGATGTTTGGGTATATAAGTTTTATGTATTATAACATAAGTGATAGCCTGAATTATTCTCTACCCTGATCAAAGAAGAATGTGGTAAAATATAAATAGAAGGAATGATGGTAGATGTTGTAAACCCGTGAAGTCTGCTTTCTATTGATTATCTCAGTGTTAATGGCAGTGCTACCCTGGAACTAACATTAAAGCAAGTTTAGACTTAAAATTGGTAGATAATTTAAAAAATAACCATTCCAGAGACTTGTAATTTTCCAGTTCTAGTTGAATGGATTATGTCTTTTCTTCAAATCGAAGTATGGAGTGACGTCTTCATTAAGTAACAGGAGATTTAAAACTAGTTTCAAACCTCCTGAGCCCAGAGACTGTTTGGAGGTTCAGTTCGCTCTTCAGGTCCAAATGAATGTCCTGAAGCCATCAGTCAAGCATAATTTTGAGCACGTGCTGTGCCAGGTGCCGTCTCACTGTGTGCTGTGCTCCCCTGGCTTTTCTTCTGTGCATGTGACGGGGGAAGGGCTCTCCCTCTTCTTATAAGGCCACTGGTCCTAGGGGATTAGGGTTCTACCCTCTTTTTTTTTTTTTTTTTTTTTTGCGGTACGTGGGCCTCTCACTGTTGTGGCCTCTCCCGTTGTGGAGCACAGGCTCTGGACGTGCAGGCTCAGCGGCCATGGCTCACGGGCCCAGCCCCTCCGTGGCATGTGGGATCTTCCCGGACTGGGGCACGAACCCGTGTCCCCTGCATCGGCAGGCAGAATCTCAACCACTGCGCCACCAGGGAAGCCCGGTTCTACTCTCTTGACCTCGTTTAACCTTAATTACTTCCTAAAGACCCTATATCCAAATACAGTCACATTGAGGGTTAGGGCTTCAATTTATGAATTTGGGGAGGACATAGGTCAGTCCATAACAGTTACTAAACCTGCCTGAAAACTTGTGTCCTCGTCTGTAAAATGAGGATAATAATATTTGTCTCATTGCGTTAGTAGTAGGATTGAAAGATATATGGCACACCAAAGGTATCTGATGTTTGTGTTCTTTTGTTTTTTAACTTTCTTCCTTTGGAAAGAAAACAGTGAAAGTGATTACTGTCCTGACTCTGTGGCAATGTGTGGGCTTATTGATAGAATCCTAAAGCCAGAAGGTCCCACAGCATTTAAATGACTTGTCCAAGGTCACCTGTTAAGCGAGTTATAGAAATCGGACTGAAGCCTAGGTCTTAGGACCATCGGGGCTGTGTTACACTGCACTGGATGACTTATTTTGCTCAGGGTTGACAGGAGTGGGAGGACTTCTCAGCAGGCTTACATTTGTCTTGGGTATTTCATAGCAATGCCGCCCCCAGACACAGGCCCTGTGGAAAGCTACCCTTTCATTGCATTAGTGAACTGGGCTGGCCTCTTCTGCTATGCACCGCTCTGGCCTCCCAGTATCTAGTTTCAGAAGAGCATGACTGGCCCACTCGCAGGTCAGGGAGACAAGGTTGTGGGGGGGTCACCAGTGTCCTTGGGGAAAGGGGATCGTGCTTCTCTCCAGGCAGGAGGCATACACCAACTGCGTTGTAAAGCACACCAGCTCAGGCAGCTGAAATAATTTGCCCTCTAAGGGCTTTGGGTTTTGAGGGACAATATCTGCGATTGAATGACTCTCTCCTCTGAACTCCACATGTCTCCTGTTACCCCCTCATTCCAGCCTGCATAAATATTCTCTCTCTAGCCATGGGCGGCTGGGTACAGAATCCCAGGCTGACTGGTGAGAGGGTGGAGACTGTGCTGCTTCCCAGCTGATAGGATTTAAGGGGCAACTGTCCTCAAGGAATCCTCCAATATGGTGGTTCTATGTCTGAACTCCCACCATTAGCAAGGAATTCTTTTGTGTGCTGAAGGCTTTGGAGTTGGTCATTATCATCCCCCTTGGAGACTTCAGGACCGCTGGGTAGGATGAGAGGAAACCTGTGAGTCTCTGTTATCAGGCAGCTGACAATGAGATCCCCTGAAGGAGTGACAGAGTAGGCTGAGGAACGGTGAGGTTGAAAGGCAACCTGCCATGAGTTTATCTAACCCCTTTGACTTACGGTCAAGGAAACCAAAGTAAAAAGACTTGTCTGAGGTCCCACAGCTGGTTAGGACAGAGCCAAGCCCAATACCCAGGCTTTTGACTTCTGCTTCCGTCTTATTTACTTGGTATAAGCAATGCTGAAGAGCACAGGTGCTGCAGAAGAGTGAAGCCTGGAACACAGGGACTGGAAAGGCACCAAAGACAAACTCTGACTGCTTCCCAGCTGCACCTTAGGCCAGTCCTGGTGTCAGCGCTCATGCAGGAAATCCATGCGTATAAACCGAGTCCTACTCCAAAAGTTCATTCTTAGGTTTATTCCTTGAATCATGGGGCTTGTTTTCCTGTGGAAATACTAGTTTAAATGTTTTAAATGGTGAATTAGGTTCCCAAGATCTTTCTATGGAAACCGGTTTAATTCATGCAGTACCTGAAGGGAAGTATTAATAAGAGTATTTCAATTAATCCTGCTGTTCCCGGTGAATTTAAGGTTCTTGCCTCATCACAGAAACAATTCAGAAATGAGACAGGGAGGTCAAGAAAATAAAGTGAGGATTTATCTAAATAAGAATACACTCAGAGGGAGAGCAGGCAGACAGGTGAGGAACTGCCGCCCTGGGCTTCTTTGACAAGCTGGCTATGAGGGGCTTACAAATGAAGGGGCAGAATATTCTCTGGGGAAGGAGGAGTTTGGGGGTCATATTCCCTGATTTTCATCCCAACTCCCACTTCCCAAGGGGAGAAGGGATTTTTCTCCTTATTTAGCTTAGATCAGAAGTGTCATGGTGTCGAGGTGCATGATGGGTACTTCTTATCTGCAAGTCTAATTTTACTGTAATGAGAGCATAATGAGCAACAGGTTGCATTTGGATGCAGGAGATTCCCGCCTTTCCCCACCTTTCTTTGTCTGCCTTCAGGACACTTATCACCCAAAATGTGTGGTTTCCTGTCGGGGTTCCTGCTTTTCTTTGTCTGCCCATGGACCCCTGCTGTTTACAAGATGCATGATTTCCCGCCACCTGGCCCCTGCCCCCCTTTCTCTGCTCATATCTAGCTACCTGCCTGCTGTAACACTACCTGACAATTGTTACACTATTAGTTCTATGGGAATATAATATATAATGAATTTTAAATCAGGTTAGAAGAAAGGTATCTCCCGTACAGGACAGGGGTGGCTCTCCTAGAACAGAATCTGGAGGATGGGATGGGGCACAGATTAGGAAGGGGTGGGGAGGGAGTGCAGCCATACTCTCTGAACCTCAGCTGTAAAATAAAAAACAGTGGGAATAATGTCGCCCTGCCCACTTCATAGGATTGACTGGAGGCCTGAGTGAGATAGTAAATGGAAAAGCGCTTTGAAAAAAATAATGAGAACACTTGTCTAAGGTAAGACCTTTCTAGGTCAGTCACTCCCTAGATGGTTCGATGGGGTGGTGGTGCTATGGGGCTGTGTTCAGGCCTCAATTAGTAGTAGTACTGATGGTAATGACAACTCCAGTAGTGACAGTAAACTAATTTGTACAGAGAGCTTTCTAGTTGCCAGCTATGGTGCTGGTGCTTTATACTATTAACTTATCATACCCATTGTAATGGTTAATTTTATGTATTAACTTGGCTGGGCCACAGTACCCAGATATTTGGTCACACAGTAGTCCAGATGTTGCTGTGAAGGTATTTTTCAGATGAGATTAACACTGAAATCAGTAGACTTTGAGGAAAGCAGAGTACCTCCCTAATGTGATGGGCCTCATCTAATCAGTTGAAGGCCTTAAAATTCTGAGACTTCCTAAGGAAGAAAGAATTGAGCCTCCAGACTGCCTTGAGACTCAGACTTGAACTGTAAAACTCTTGCCTGCCAGTCTGCTCTGATTTCAGACTTGGCAGCTTGAACAATCCCGTGAGCTAATTCCTTAAAATCAATCCATCTTTCTCTCTCTGTCTCTGTCTCTGTCTCTCTCTCTCCACACACACACACACACACACACACACACACACACACACTCGTATGTCATGTGTTGTTTCTCTGGAGGACCCTGACTAGTATCCCCAATTAACAGGGGAAGAAACAATATAAACACGTGAAAATAGAAAACATAAAACACAGGAATTTTCTTAAGTAAGCAGATATGGCAGAGACTGAGTTTGTTCACCACGCCGGTTTCCTTTTCCCTCTGGGCCAAGCTAGACTACACTTCCCAGCCTCCCTTGCCGATAGGTGAGATCATATAACTGAGTCTGGTCCATGGCTGGTGGGTGAGAGTGAAATACACATCTCCAGACCATGCTCACTCTTCCCTGATCTGCTGACTCCAAGGCTCTGGGTACTGGCAGGGCCATGGATGGAATGAGGCTGAATCCCTGAATAACTTCATGGAGCCAGGCCTCTTAGCCAAAAGCACACTGTACAGCGACCTGAGTGAGCAGTACCTGTGTTATGTTTAGTCACTGAGATTTGGGGGTTTACTTGTTAATTATAGCACTTTCCCTGACAAATACAGTGATGGAGCTAGACTCAAATCTAGGCCATCAGTATCCAGAGTCTGGATGCCTCATCTCTGTACTGATCAGACATCCTCTGTGTTCACTAATCAAGAACTCAGAGTAGGAAGTATCTCCTTCACTTTTCCCTGCCTGCTCCAAAAACTGAGGACACCTCAAAGGTACAGAACACCACACCCTGAAGCAGGATCCTGAACACCATCTGTCAGGTGCCCGAAGCTAGGCAGAGGCAAGTGAGCCCCAGGTATGAGGGGAGGGAGAGGAGGAGGAAGGGGACCAAGTATGCACTGGATCAGTCTGTTTCCTTATTTCCCCAGATGTGGCCTTTGTTTTCCCAAGCAGGGGAGTTCCTGGCTCGTCACTAACTAATAAGCGAGGTCCGTTTATGCCTGAGTAGACTGTGGAAACACACAGCGTGTTCTGCCCATTGCCAGCCATTGCTCACAACATGGTGATTTTTGCCCAAGCTCAGTTCAACGGTGGAAGAATGAACTGTCACAGGGCTGCCCAAGGAGGCTGGCACAAATGTGTTTTTCCACATAAAGTTTGCCATCTATAAACAAAATCAAGGTTCAGGGGAATGAGGGCTGCTTTGGTTTCCCTTGTCTGTGCATGGTGGACTGCTCAGCCACTCTTATCTAGGATAGTCACCCTGTCCCATCCAGGGCCCAGGGCAGTTATACTCCTTGGATTTGTCCAGGGTCAGAAAACCTAGGTGGGCAGGTAGCAGATTAGGTTCTTGTGGCCAAATGTGATTCAAAGGAACTGACCGAGTCTCTTTACCCCATAGAACAAAGAAATCCCTGCAAGGAAACTTTGAACTAGAAAGGGATACAGTGGGACGTGTATGCTTCTACTGAAGCTACCCCAGAAACCCTGCCCATGTTTGTGTGAAAAGGTGACCTTGCACACAAGCTCAGGTACAAAATCTGAATCTTGAGGCATGTGTGGTCTGGCTGAGTCTGTGGGAAGAAGTTGTTCAGTTTAGGAAAATGTGAAGTTAAAAATTTAGTATAACATCTATATGAGGTCAAAATACTTTCTGACAGACTTTTCACTTTACAGCTAATATTAAACTTCAGCTTCTCTCTAGTCCACTTTTTTGAAATTAAAAGAAAACTAGAATAAATCTTTGTTTAAATTGACCAGTTAATTTGTTTCTACCACAATGACCACTGACTACCTTTGTTTAAATAAGACAATGGTTGATTTCCTATGGCATAGTAGAATTCAAGTATTTCGAATCAGCATGCCAGATTTGGGGGCATAAGGTATGTGGTTTCACAAAGCTTTCCATGTATCTCTGATCTTTCCAATTCTACAACCCTGGATTTTGTTTTTTGTTTTTGTTTTCTGGTGAATTGCTGGATATTTATTGAAGCTTGAGACAACCAAGTTTCTTGATTGTAAGCAACAGAAGTAGGCTTTGGTCAATGTCAGGTAAATGGAGATTTGTTTATTTATGTTAGGAGTCATCAGCTTTTTTTTTTTTTTTGGCCATGCCACGTTGCATATGGGATCTTAGTTCCCTGACCACCAGGGATCGAACCTGTGCCCCCTATTGTGGAAACATGGAGCCTTAACCACTGGACCGCCAGGGAAGTCCCAGGAGTCATCAGCTTTGACAAGAGGCTGGGAGACCAAGTTTGAAAATGATAGGAACCACCATAGACCCAGAAAGCAGGAAGTGGGAAAAAAAGTAACTGTCTCTGTCTCCTAGCAGGAGCCAAGTGGCTGGGATGCTATCACCACTACTGCCTTTGAAATTAAGGTGACCTCCAGATGTCCCTAGCTGTGGTAGGTAGAATTCTACAGAGGCTCCAAGATTCCCATCCCATGGTTATTCACTGGCACACTAATCTAGGTACTGATGTGAAAGGATTTTGCAGATAAGAAGTCCAAAGTCAGTTGACCTTAAGATATGGAGATTATCAGGATCAGCCTGATCTAATCATAAGATCCCTTTAAAGCAGAAGAGGAAGGCAGAAGGGGAAGTCAGATTCAAAGCGTCAAAAGGGTGCTGTGTGCTACGGCTGGCTTTGAAGATGGAGGGGGTCATATGCCAGGACCATAACATGACTGCAAGAAGCTGAGTGACCCCTGGCCAACAGCCAAAAAGGAAACAAGGAACTCAGTCCTACAACTTCAAGGAACTGAGTTCTGCTAGTAACAGAAAGAGCTTGGAAGAGGTGTGTCAGATGAGAACATAGCCGGGCAACATCTTGTGAGATCCTGTATAAGCCAGGGTTCTCCAGAGGAACAGAACCAACAGGATATACATAGTTACAGTTGACACTTGAATAACTCGAAGGTTGGGGCACCAGCCAACCCTCCAAATAGTTGAAAATAAGCATATATTATAACTTTATGGTTGGTCCTCCATATCTGCATTCCCACATCTGCAGATTCAAACAACCTCAGATCGTGTAGTGCCGTATTACATATTTATTGAAAAAAATGTGCATATCTTACCTGAATTTGAACTGTGAACTCACACAGTTCAAAACCATGTTGTTCAAGGGTTAACTGTATATATAAGAGGATATTTACTGTAGGAATTGTCTCACATGATGATGGAGGCTGAGAGGCAGATCATGTCACGTGATCTGTAAGCCAGAGACCTAGGAAAGCTGGGGTGTAATTCAGCCTGTGTCCGAAGTGTAAGTCCTAGTCCAAGTCTGAAGGCCCAAGAACCAGGAGTACCAACGTCCAAGGGCAAGAGAAGATGGAGGTCCCAGCTCAAGCAGAAAGCAAATTTGCCCTTCATTCATCTTTTTTTTTTCTTTTTAACATCTTTATTGGAGTATAGTTGCTTGAAAATGTTGTGTTAGTTTCTGCTGTATAACAAAGTGAATCACCTATACATAAATATATAACCTCATATCCCCTCCCTCTTGTGTCTCCCTCCCACCCTCCCTATCCCACCCCTCTAGGTGGTCACAAAGCACTGAGCTGATCTCCCTGTGTTATGCGGCTGCTTCCCACTAGCTATCTACTTTGCATTTCATAGTGTATATATGTCAATGCTACTCACTTTGTCCCAGCTTACCCTTCCCCCTCCCCATGTCCTCAAGTTCATTCTCTATATCTGTGTCTTTATTCCTGTCCTGCCCCTAGGTTCATCAGAAACATTTTTTTTCTTAGATTCCATATATATATGTTAGCATACAGTATTTGTTTTTCTCTTTCTGACTTCACTCTGTATGACAAACTCTAGATCCATCCACCTCACTGCAAATAATTCAATTTCATTTCTTTTTATGGCTGAGTAATATTCCATTGTATATATGTGCCACATCTTCTTTATCCATTCATCCAATGATGGACACTTAGGTTGCTTCCATGTCCTGGCTATTGTAAATAATGCTGCGATGAACACTGTGGTACGTGACTCTTTGAATTATGGTTTTCTCAGGGTATATGCCCAGTAGTGGGATTGCTGGGTCATATGGTAGCTCTATTTTTAGTTTTTTAAGGAACTTCCATACTGTTTTCCATAGTGGCTATATCAATTTACATTCCCACCAACAGTGCAAGAGGGTTCCCTTTTCTCCACACCTCCAGAATTTATTGTTTGTAGATTTGTTTGATGATGACCATTCTGACCGGTGTGAGGTGATACCTCATTGTAGCTTTGATGTGCGTTTCTCTAATGATTAGTGATGTTGAGCTTCCTTTCATGTGTTTGTTGGCAATCTGTATATCTTCTTTGGAGAAATGTCTATTTAGGTCTTCTGCCCATTTTTGGATTAGGTAGTTTGTATTTTTGATATTGACTGTAGGCTGCATGAGCTGCTTGTATATTTTGGAGATAAATCCTTTGTCAGTTGCTTCATTTGCAAATATTTTCTCCCATTCTGAGGGTTGTCTTTTCATCTTGTTTATGGTTTCCTTGGATGTGCAAAAGCTTTCAAGTTTCATTAGGTCCCATTTGTTTATTTTTGTTTTTATTTCCGTTTCTCTAGGAGGTGGATCACAAAGGATCTTGCTGTAATTTATGTCATACAGTGTTCTGCCTATGTTTTCCTCTGAGAGTTTTATAGTGTCTGGCCTTACATATAGGTCTTTAATCCAGTTTGAGTTTATTTTTGTGTATGGTGTTAGAAAGTGTTCTAATTTCATCCTTTTACATGTAGCTTTCCAGTTTTCCTAGCACTGCTTATTGAAGAGGCTGTATTTTCCCCATTGTATATTCTTTTCTCCTTTATCAAAAATAAGGTGACCATATGTGCATGAGTTTATCTCTGGGTTTTCTATCTTGTTCCATTGATCTATATTTCTGTTTTTGTGCCAGTACCATATTGTCTTCATTACTGTAGCTTTTTAGTATTGTCTGAAGTCACGGAGCCTGATCCCTCCAGCTCTGTTTTGTTCCCCTCAAGATTGTTTTGGGTATTTGGGGTCTTTTGTGTTTCCATACAAATTGTGAAATTTTTTGTTCTAGTTCTGTGAAAAATGCCATTGGTAGTTTGATAAGGATTGCATTGTATCTGTAGATATTGCTTTGGATAGTATAGTCTTTTTCACAATGTTGATTCTTCCAATGCAAGAACATGGTATGTCTCTCCATCTGTTTGTATCATCTTTAATTTCTTTCATCAGTGTCTTATAGTTTTCTGCATAGAGGTCTTTTTTCTCCTTAGGTAGGTTTATCCCTAGATATTTTATTCTTTTTGTTGCAATGGTAAATAGGAGTGCTTCCTTAATTTCTCATTTGGATTTTTCATCATTAGTGTATAGGAATGCAAGAGATTTCTGTGCATTAATTTTGTATCCTGCTACTTTACCAAATTCATTCATTAGCTGTAGTAGATTTCTGGTAGCATCTTTAGAATTCTCTATGTATAGTATCATGTCATCTGCAAATAACGACAGTTTTATTTCTTCTTTTCTGATTTGTTTTCCTTTTATTTCTCTTTCTTCTCTGATTTCTGTGGCTAAAACTTTCAAAACTATGTTGAATAATAGTGGTGAGAGTGAGCAACCTTGTCTTTTTCCTCATCTTAGAGGAAATGGTTTCAGTTTTTTACCATTGAGAATGATGTTGGCTGTGAGTTTCTCATATATGGCCTTTATTATGTTGAGGTAGGTTCCCTCTATGCCTACTTTCTGGAGAGTTTTTGTCATAAATGGGTGTTGGATTTTGTCAGAATCTTTTTCTGCATCTATTGAGATGATCATATGGTTTTTCTCCTTCAAGTCGTTAATACGGTGTATCACATTGTTTGATTTGTGTATATTGAAGAATCCTTGCATTCCTGGGATAAACACCACTTGGTCATGGTGTATGATCCTTTTAATATGCTGTTGGATTCTGTTTGCTAGTATTTTGTTGAGGATTTTTGCATATATGTTCATCAGTGATACTGGCCTGTAGTTTTCCTTTTTTGTGACATGTTTGTCTGGTTTTGGTATCAGGGTGATGGTGGCCTTGTAGAATGAGTTTGGGAGTGTCCTTCTCTCTGCAATATTTTGGAAGAGTTTGAGAGGGATAGGTGTTAGCTCTTCTCTAAATGTTTGATAGAATTCGCCTGTGAAGCCATCTGGTCCTGGGCTTTTGTTTGTTGGAAGATATTTAATCACAGTTTCAATTTCAGTGCTTGTGATTAGTCTGTTTATATTTTCTATTTCTTCATGGTTCAGTCTCAGATGGTTGTACATTTCTAAGAATTTGTCCATTTCTTCCAGGTTGTCCATTTTATTGACATATAACTGCTTGTAGTAATCTCTCATGATCCTTTGTATTTCTTCAGTGTCAGTTGTTACTTCTCGTTTTTCATTACTAATTCTGTTGATATGAGTCTTCTCCCTTTTTTTCCCTGATGAGTCTGGCTAATGGTTTATCAGTTTTGTTTATCTTCTCAAAAAACCAGCTTTTAGTTTTATTGATCTTTGCTATTGTTTTCTTTGTTTCTATTTTATTTATTTCTCCTCTGATCTTTATGATTTCTTTCCTTCTACTAACTTTGTGTTTTGTTTGTTCTTCTTTCTCTAGTTCATTTATGTGTAGGGTTAGATTGTTTATTTGAGATTTTTCTTCTTTCTTGATGTAGGATTGTATTGCTATAAACTTCCCTGTTGGAACTGCTTTTGTTGCATCCCATAGGTTTTGGATCATCGTGTTTTCACTGTCATTTGTCTCTAGGTATTTTTTGATTTCCTCTTTCATTTCTTCATTGATCTCTTGGTTACTTAGTAAAGTATTGTTTAGCCTTCATGTGTTTGTGTTTTTTACATTTTTCCCCCTGTAATTGATCTCTAATCTCATAGCATTGTGATCGGAAAAGATGCTTGCTATGATTTCAGTTTTCTTAAATTTACCGAGGCTTGATTTGTAACCCAAGATGTGATATATCCTGCAGGATATTCCATGTGCACTTGAGAAGAAAGTGTAATCTGCTGTTTTTGGATGGAATGTCCTATAAATACCAATTAAATCTTTCTGGTCTATTGTGTCATTTAAAGCTTGTGTTTCCGTATTAATTTTCTGTCTGGATGATCTGTCCATTGGTGTAAGTGACGTGTTAAAAGTCCCCCACTATTATTGTGTTACTGTCGATTTCCTCTTTTATAGCTGTTAGCATTTTCCTTATGTATTGAGGTGCTCCTATGTTGGGTGCATGTATATTTATAATTATATCTTCTTCTTTGATTGATCCCTTGATCACTATGTAGTGTCCTTCCTTGTCTCTTGTAATAGTCTATTTTTTTTTTTTTTTTTTTTTTTGCGGTATGCGGGCCTCTCACTGTTGTGGCCTCTCCCATTGCGGAGCACAGGCTCTGGAAGCGCAAGCTCAGCGGCCATGGCTCACACGCCCAGCCGCTCCGCAGCATGTGGGATCTTCCCGGACCGGGGAACGAACCCGTGTCCCCTGCATCGGCAGGCGGACTCTCAACCACTGTGCCACGAGGGAAGCCCAATAGTCTATATTTTAAAGTCTGTTTTATCTGATATGAGTATCACTACTCCAGCTTTCTTTTGATTTCCATTTGCATGGAATATGTTTTTCCATCCCCTCACTTTCAGTCTGTATGTTCCCCTAGGTCTGAAGTGGGTCTCTTGTAGGCAACATATATATGGGTCTTGTTTTTGTATCCATTCAGCCAGTCTATGTCTTTTGGTTGGAGCATTTAATCCATTTACATTTAAGGTAATTATTGCTATGTATGTTCCTATTCTCATTTTCTTAATTGTTTTGGGTGTGTTTTTGTAGGTCTTTTCCTTCTGTTGTATTTCCTGCCTAGAGAAGTTTCTTTTGCATTTTTTATCAAGCTGGTTTGGTGGTGCTGAATTCTCTTAACTTTTGCTTGTCTGTAAAGCTTTTAATTTCTCCACTGAATCTGAATGAGATCCTTGCTAGCTAGAGTAATCTTGGTTGTAGTTTTTTCCCTTTCATTACTTTAAATATGTCCTGCTGCTCCCTTCTGGCCTGCAGAGTTTCTGCTGAAAGATCAGCTGTTAACCTGATAGAGATTCCCTGGTATGTTATTTGTTGTTTTTCCTTTGCTGCTTTTAATATTTTTTCTTTGTATTTAATTTTTGATAGTTTGATTAATATGTGTCTTGGCATGTTTCTCCTTGGATTTATCCTGCCTAGGACTCTCTGTGTTTCCTGGACCTGATTAACTATTTCCTTTCCCATGTTAGGGATGTTTTCCATTATAGTGTCTTCAAATATTTTCTCAGACCCTTTCTCTTTGTCTTCTTCTTCTGGGACCCCTATAATTCAAATGTTGGTGTGTTTAATGATGTCCCAGAGGTCTCTGAGACTGTCCTTAATTCTTTTAATTCTTTTTTCTTTATTCTGCTCTTCAGTAGTTATTTCCACTGTTTTATCTTCCAGGTCACTTATCCATTCTTCTGCCTCAGTTATTCTGCTATTGATTCCTTCTAGAGAATTTCTACTTTCAGTTATTGTTTTGTTCATCATTCTTTCTTTGCTCTTTAGTTCTTCTAGGTCCTTGTTAAACGTTTCTTGTACTTCTTCCATTCTATTTCCAAGATTTTGTATCATCTTTTCTATCGTTACTCTGAATTCTTTTTCAGGTAGACTACCTATTTCCTCTTCATTTGTTCGGTCTGTTGGGTTTTTACCTTGCTCCTTCCTCTGCTGCATATTCCTCTGTCTTCTCATTTTGTTTAACTTACTGTGTTTGGGGTCTCCTTTTCACAAGCTGCAAGTTCATAGTTCCTATTGTTTTTGTTGTCTGCCCCCAGTGAGTGAGGTTGGTTCAGTGGCTTGTATAGGCTTTCTGGTCCCTTCCTCCATCTTTTTGTTCTATTTGGGCCCTCAATTGGATGATGCCCACCCATTCTGGGGAGGGTCATCTTCTTTACTGATTCAAATGCTAATCTCTTCAGGGAACACCCTCAGAGACACACCCAGAAATCATGTGTTGCCATGTATATTGGCATCCCTTACCCCAGTCAAGCTGGCATAGAGAATTAATCATCACAGACCCTGAGCTAAGAGCCCAGCCAAAACATCCCAGAATCTGACCTATAGAACTATGAATAAATAAACTTTTGTTGTTTTGAGGGACTAAGTTTGTGGTCATTTTTTATACAGCAATCGATAACCAATTCACCTGTCCTATGTCACTTGGGACTTACAGAGTCTGGGAGATAGTGTCCCATTAAGGGAGCTTAGGGCACATACAGGTTCCTGACTGTACCCTTGTGTGGATATTGTGCAGAAGGGTTGTTCTCTTTCTAGTTGGAAGGTAGGCTCTAAGAATTACCTTCTTCCATGGTTACACACTGTGGGAAAATGCTGATTTCCCAAAATGAAATTGGGATGTGGTTACCAAAAAAGGGATGGCAACTAGGTAGCCCAGGTAAACGTGTACCACAGAGTTTTCCTCAGTGAATGTTCTGGTGTACCTCCTGCTCACCCTCCCTTTGGCTGCGTTATGGCCAGTTTGCTAACCACACCTATGTTCCTAACACATCCCTTCTTATTTGCAAGTCTGTTGTGTAAAAATGGGAATAAAGTGTTGTGTCTTACGTGTTAATATTTCAGGATAGGTGGTGTAAGGAAGGAGCTATAAGTTTGGGAGTCTAGACAAGTGGGTTTTAATTCCGGGCTTTCTGCTGTGTTACTTTGGGCAGTCACTGACACACTGGAGAGTTAAGCTGCCTCTCTGAAAACTGAAGGACTATGATGAATGAAATCTACAGTCTCTTCTAGCTGGAAGTGCTTCTGATTATCTGTCTTAAATTCATTCATTGAATAATTATTGAAAGTTGATACGTGTCAGGTTCTAAGGATACAGCAGTGAGCAAGGCTGGCAAGGCTTCTGAAGTACAGGGTCAACATTACATAGAGGTTATGGAAAACCACTCCAAAGAGATAATATCTGAGTGGTACTTGGGGACCTAAGACTGGGACTACTCTAAGATTATGAACAATGGATTGATTACCAGGATGTTGAGCCAATATGGTGGGGCACAGCCTAGATACAGCCCATGGGTCTTATTTAGCCTGCTGCTTGCCTGTTTTTGTATGGCCCTTGAGCTAAGAATTGTTTTACATTTTAAATGGGGTATTAGTTTTCTAGGACTGCCATAATAAAGTATCACAAACCAAGTGGCTTAAACAACAGATTTATTATCTCACAGTTATGGAGGCTTAGTCCAAAATCAAGGTGTCAGCAGGGTTGGTTCCTCCTGAGCACTGTGAGGGAGGATCTGTTCCTAGTTTATTGTAGCCTCAGGCATTCCTTGGCTTGTAGGCGGTGTTCTCCTGTGTCTTACATCTTCCCTCTATGTGTTTGTCTCTGTGTACAAATTTCCCCTTTTTATAAGGACACCAGTCACATTGAATTAGGGTCCATTCTAATGACCTCATCTTAACTTGATGACCTCCGCGAAGCTCCTATTTCCAAACAGGGCCACACTCTGAGGTACTGGAAATTAGGACATCTATCTTTTCTGGGGAGGAGGAGGATGGGACATGGTTTAACCCCCAACAACTATAAATTTTAAATAGTTATATATAAGTACCAACAAAATATCCTCAATTTTGCCTCTTGGCCCACAAAGCCTAAAATATTTGCTATCTGACTCTTCGGTAAAAAGTTTGTCAACCTTGATCTAAATCATTGGCTCTCAAATTTTAGGATACATCTGCCACTTAGAAGGCCTCAGTTCCAGAGTTTTGAGAATTGTGATGCTGATGCTGCTAGTCTAGAGGGTGGTTTCCCAGTTCTGGTCCTTGGATGTGCCACATCATCTGGGGAACTCGTTGATAGTACAGATTCCCTGTGCCCCAGGCTTCGTCTGTCAGAATCTCCAGGGATGGGGCCAGAGATGATTCTAGTATGCATCAGGATGTGGAAACTATTGGTCTAGTGTAATTACCTTGGTTAGGAAGAGCAATCGATTAGATTTTCCTTTGTGGTTGGATTGGTTGCTTGGGCCTCGTCTGTCTGTGGGAAATCAGGGCATTGGGGAATCCTGTTCTTCTTGTCAAGACTTGTGCTGAAGGAAAACATCATCAAGAAATGTCTGAATTCTTCCAAGGCCAGAGATCTTTGTTTAGGCTGTTTCATAAATATTATTAAGTGGCTTGTCATCAGCTCATGGTAAAAAAAAAAAAAAAGACATATTGACTGCAAACTCAATTGGAGCCAACAACAACGTAGGACATCTGCTGAGAGACCCCATGCCTTCTGGGCTGCTCAGAGAACCGTTTACTATCCAGACCACAGAAGATAACAGTCCCATGTATCTTGGGCTCCACATGCTGTGACTCCTGGTCTATTAAGCAAACTTCAAGAGCAACACTGACACACTGGAATATTTCCAGGGGAAGGAGATAAAGGATCTGGAAACTATGTTCAGGAAGGGAGGATTGAAAGAGGCCTTGTAAAATGGTTGCCTGCAAGCCCAATCCAGTCACAGACATGTTATGCTCGACAACTCTAGCGATGCTGAAAACCCAGCCTCTGTACACTGGTGCTGAATCAAATCTCAGAGACAGAGTTTTGGGCTAAGTAGAAAAAAATAGCTTTATTACTTTGTCAGGCAAAGGGGGACACAGAAGGCTAATTCCCTCAAAGGGGCAGGGTGTGTGCAGGACCTGCATTCCTTTAATCTGGACTTAGGTGGTCTCCTGATGAGTGTCTGTGGTTCTAGAGGTTATCAAACTGTGACTTTCTCTCTGGAATAAAGAACGCTTCATCAAGTAATTAACATCTTCCATTTGTTGGGGGTTTTAGTTCTGCAGAAGAGCTCAAAGATATTGTTATGTGTATTCCCCAAGGCAGAACCAGGATCTTGTCCCAAGGCTGCACTGTTGTTTCTTGACTGCTCCTCCCTTGTCTCTGCATCCCCTCCTTTTCCTAATTAGCAACTCTTTGAACCTGCCCTTTATAACTCAGGGAAGGTCATGGAGGCTGAAGCCTATTCCCTACAAACAAGAAATGGGGAGCACAGAAAGGCTTCCATGCCCAGGAGGCCCATAGTGTCCTGCTTGTTTTTCACTAGTGGTTAAAATTGTTTTGAATTGGAGTGCCTTTGGGCCAAGCACTTACTCTGGCCAGATCCACAACCTTTCTACTTCTTATTTCTTTGTCAGCCCCACTCAGAGAGATTTGTTACCTGCTGCTCTCTGGGCTCGGCAATTTGAAAAATCTCAGAAGGAATAAAGATAGATGGTCAGGTCACAGAAGGCTGAGAGACTAGAGCTATTTAAAAATGTCTAAAGACATGGACTCATGTACACAGTATCTGTTGAGCACCCACAATGTGCCAGATACTGGGGGTCCAGCCATAAGTAAGACAGCTAGCTCAGTGTGGCCCCTCTAAGAGCTAAGATTCTCTTATAAAAAAAGACATACAAGAAAACAATGGTAAATTGTGATGAGTGCCTTGAAGGAAACAGCAAGGGCATAAGAAGAGAACAATAAGGAACACCTTAGTTTGGATGGTGTGGTCAGGGAAGTTCCTGGCCACTATGAACGTGGGGGAAGACTGCCATGGGAAGGAGAAATGTGTTAATCCTGGTTTTCTTCTAAGAATGAATAAGGAATCCTGGGGGGAATAGTTGAAAGGGAGATTTTATTTCATTGTAAGAACAAATTTTCCAATTTGAGCTCTCCATCGATGCATTAAGAGGCCTTTTGAGGTAATGAGGTTTAAGACAATGGAAATGGTGGAGCTGGACACAGATTCTCAATAGGTGGAGTTGTAAAGGTGGTGGAATGAGAGGATTTCATTATCTCCAAAGTGATTCCTCGCAGTTCTGAGATTCTTTGAAGTGGTGTGATGACAATAGTATAAAACCAGAGAAATCCTGTTTTGGGCTCAGATTACACATAATCTCTAGGGGGATTATCTTCACATTTCACAGGCAAACATAATGAAGATATGTCTGGTTCCACAGAGAACCGAGTACATAGACTATACAAATTGGACCTTGACATGGAAAAATCCTGAGGCACTAAACTGATGTTTAGAAAAGTGATTTGAAATAGTCAATCCATTGTTACTCTAATTATGTTCTTCTGAAGGAATGGATTTGAACTGATCTGGTGGTGCAGTCTCTGTGATCCTTAAAAACTATATATTGAACCATGTCCAGATTATGGAAAACCCAGGTAGCCATTCTGAGCCCTGTTGTTTTTGTTACAAGCACGTTTGCTTTGTGGGTGATGCTGAAAACATGGCCTCTGTGAACCTGTGCCGAATTGAATCTCAGAGTTTTGGGTGAAGTAGAAAAGAATAGCTTTATTGCTTTGCCAGGCAAAGTGGGACACAGCAGACTCCTACCCTTAAAAACTGTGTGTCCTAACCCAGGAGGATTTGGTGAGAAGTTTTATAACAGTAGTTCAAGGATGGGGTTGCTGATAAGATTAGGGTGTGTGCTGGACCTGCATTCCTTTAATCTGGCTTCAGGTGATCTCCTAATCTTGATGAGCTTCTCTGGTTCCTTTAAACTGGAATGAAGAATACTAACACCTTTCATTTGTTGTTTTTTTTTTTTTTAGTTTTGTAAAGAACTCAAAGATATTGTTATGTGTATCCCTTGAGGCGGAACCAGGACCCTGCCCCAAGGCTGCACTATTGTTTCTTGACTGCTCCTCCCTTGTCTCTGGTCCCCTCCCTTCCCTGATTAGCAACTGTTTGAACCTGCCCTTTGTAAATCAGGGAAGGTCAGAAAGGCTGAACAGAAAGGCTTCTGTGCCCAAAGCCCCATATGGTCCTGCTTGGTTTCATGGGTGTTAAGGGGCCAACCTAGACTCAGACCCCTGGAGCCATCAACTGAGGGAAGATGTGCTAGTTCCATTAATACAAAGAATACCCGCTGGGGTTCAACCATCAGTAAAGGTGACACTGGGGTTGGTTGCTCAGAAAACAAACACCTCCCTCCTGACAACTTCAGCTCCTGCCTACTTCCATCATCTTTCTCTCAGGGTATCTTCTCTCCATTAATAATAATCAGTAACTACTTATATGAGAACTGCTGATATGTCAGACACTATGTGCTTCCCATATATTGTCTTCTTTAACATTCATAACAATCCTTTCTTCATTTTACTGATGAAGAAATTGAGGCCCAGAGAGGCAGGGATTCCAGCCTAAGTCACAGAGCAACTCACAGGCACAGACAAGCTTTGTGAATTTAGGTTTGCTTGGCTCCAGAGCCCAGCTCTTTCCATCAGGCTGCCACTCATTATCTTTGAGGGTGATCACTGACACTAAATTGTTTTTTGTCATGTTCTATGATAAAAATGTTAAGAAATTCCCCTTGGGCAGACTCTGATAGCAAACATAGTCAGATTGCTGGCGGGGGAATATCTCAGGTTGTGTAAAAACTTATCTCTTGGAGAATTTTGTTCTATGTGTATCTGTTTTTTAAAGTAAAACTTTGAGCATCTGCTTAATTTTATATTACATTTTTTTGTGCTTTTCCCTTGCATTGTGAAGTCATGTTTTATAATAGATTCAATATTCTGGGTAGAGAATAGAATCTACAGTTTAGTGTATCTGTATGTTTTTCATGTGGTTAAGTGTGCTTGTTTTCATGATCATTTTCTTTTTTTTCCCCTTCCTATATTGATAACTTACATACTACAGTGAAATGCACAGATCTAAGTATAATGGGTTTTGATGAATGCAGCTACTCCTGTGTTGCCATTAATATTCCTTTTCATGAAAGGTCTTTAGTGCCACTTTCTAGTCCATTTCTTCATTCCCCCAGAGGCAACACCTGTTCTGATTTCTATCATTTGCCTGTTCTTGGACATAATATAAATGAAATCAGACAGTCCCTAGTCTTTTGTGTCTAGCTTCTCTTACTCAGTATAGTCACCTATATTGTTGCGTATGTCTTTAGTTCTTTTTCATTCCTGACGAGAAACCCATTGTATGAATATGACACCATTGACTTATTCATTCTTTTTGATGGACGTCTTGTTCATTGACAGTTTTCGGCGATTATGAATAAAGCTGCTATGAACATTTGTATACAAGTCTTTCTGTAGGCATCAGCTTTCATTTCTTTTAAGTTTATTCCTAGGAGTGGAATTGTCACATCATAGGTAGGGTATGTTGAACTCTATAAAAACCTGCCAAACTGTTCTCCAAAGTCGTGGTATCTTTACACTCCCACAAGCAACGTATGGGAGTTCCAGCTGCTTCATATTCTCACTAACACTTGATATGGTCACTCCATGATCATTCCCATATAATTGTTTTTTGCATGCTATAATGTAAAGAATCAATATTAGTTTTTTTCTACACACATATTCATTTGGTCTAGCACCATTTGACTTTATAGCACCATTGCTGTTTCTCCATCAAGTGCACTGAATTTTGTTGAAAATCTATTGATCACATCTCTGTGGGCCTATAATGGACTCTATTCTTTTTCATTTTCTATTTGCTTTTCCTCCTGCCAACACAATATCTTAATTAATGCAGATTTATAATGTCTTACTATCTGCAGAAAAACCTGCTAAGATTTTGCTTGGGATTATTTTAATTTATAGATTAACTTAGGGAGAATAGATATCTTAACAGTAATGAATTTTTCAGTCCTTGAACATTGAACATGGTATATCTCTCCATTTATTTTGAATTTTTCTCAGCAATGTTTTTGTAGTTTGCAATAATAGAGGGCTTAAACATATATTAAAAATATGTTTAGGTATTTGCTGTCATTATAAATAATATTTTTAAATTTTTATTTTCCAGGTTTTTTTTGTTGCTAGGATATAGAAAAGAAATACAGTTGATTTTTATATATTGCTATTTTTATCCTATGACCTTGCAAATACACTCAGTAGTTCTAGTAGTTTTTTTCATTCCTTCGCATTTTCTACATCCATAATTATATTGCCTGAAACAAAGATTATTTCTTCCTCGCCAATCTTTATGCCTTTTATTCTTTGTTTTAAATCTTTCTTTCTTTCTGGCACATGCATTTAAAGCTATCACTTTTCTTCTAAGCATTGCTTTACCTATGTCTTACAAATTTTGATATTTGTGTTTTCATTGTCATTCAGTACCAAATATTTTATATACTCTATTTCATTTCTTCTTTTATCCAAAGATTATTTAGAAGTGTGTGGCTTAATTTCTAAATATTTGAGGGTTTTTCTAGTTATCAATTTATTATTGACTTGTGATTGAGTTCCATTTTGGAAAAAAAATATACTCTCAGAATTTTAATTTCATGTACATCAGATTATTTGATATTTACCCACTTATCTCTGACATTTTGATTCTTTTTCTTTGTGTACTTAACTTTGGCTATTTTCTATTGACTTATCTTTGAGTTCACTGATCTTTCTTTTGTTCCACTCTGCTTTTAAACTTATTCATTGCTTTTTTTTTTTTTTTTTTTAGCTATCATATTTTTCTATTCTAGAATTTCTCTTTGGGTCTTCTTTAGAGCTTGAGTCTCTCTGGTGAAATTCCTTTCTGTTCACCCATCTTGTCCATCTTTATATATTTAACAAAATCCTTTAGCATATTTAAAATAGTTATTTTAGAGACCTCATCTACTGATTGCAATATCTGGTCATCAGTGGTTCTGCCTCATTGACTCTTTTATTGATTGTGGGTCACATTTTCATTCTTCTTTGTACGTCTCATAATTTTTAATTATATATCAGACATTTTGCCTAAAAGAACAATAGGGACTAAACTGGCTTGTATCTTTTTGTTTTGTTTTTCCCAGAGAGGGCTTCTCCTTTCCTTTGTCTAGAAGCTGGGGAAGGGAATTTTATCCAGATCCTATCATGAGTTTAGCTGAGCTGGGGTTGGGATATAACTTTAATTAGTTTTAGTTTACCTCTTGCCAATGAGATTATGATTATGATTTCTCTTGGCCTTTTAGTCTAACTCCTAGCTTCTTGCTTCGTATCTTGGGGGCTAATGAATTCGGGATTTTCAATATTTGAACTAGAAGGGGATTTGTTTGCAGGTTTAGTTAGTTTGATTTCACCTACAGATTCAACTCTAGGAGGCCTCTGCACCCTAAGTAGCACAAGGGACTGGGAGATCACCCTCGACCTCCAGCTCAGCCCCAACTGCTGCTGGCTCAGCAGAATTCCCAGGGGGGTGAATTGGTGTTTTGAGAGATGTATTTTTGTGTTGGGGACTCATCCAAATTTCAGTATTTCATGCTAGCCCACACTGTTGTTAAAAGTTCAGGTGCTTTCTCCTCATTCCAGCAAGACTTGCCATGTCTATGTCCAGTTTACTTTTCCATCCCCCTGTACTCAGGCTATGCAGTTTGCCCCAAGTATGAAAAGAATCACCATTTTTTGCTCTTCTTCCAAGGGCATGTCCCTCTTTGGAATTAGTTTACTTAGACTTATGTGTGTGTCTAGTAGACTTTGAAGGCTTTTAAGAAGAAAAGAAAAATAGAATTTTTAGTTTATCTATGATTTTCTTTTGTTATGATAAAAGTGATAATCTTTATGGCTTTCTATATCATAACCAGAAGTAGCATGCCCATGATTTCTTAGAATTTTGTCTTAGATTAGCTCTGGGAAGCAAGTGTAAGGCCTCAGAGCAACATAAAGTAATCACAATCCTGGATTTAGACCTATTTAGATTTTGAATGCCAGTTGCCTGAGTCATGAGCAGTATTTGGCCTTGTAAAGTATTACTGTTGTTTTAACCCTCCCTCCCTGCACCAAAAGCAATTAGTTTTACTGCATATGCTTATTCTGTATGCCCCTTTCCCTCTTCAAATCTAATTGAAATCCTGGTGATTTTTCCTTCAATCCAGCTCCACTGGTACAATTTGATCTATGCTACCATCATTGCCAGATAATAGCCACAGCTTCTTCCTGATATTCTAGCTGGTTTCCCCATAGCCCCTCTGGGTCCCCTCTAATCCAGTCTTCACAATGAATTCAGACTAATTGTTACAAAAAAGTAATTCCGACCACATCACCCTCCTGCTTAAATTCTTTCAATGACTTCCCATTGTTCTTAAGGTACAGACAAAACTCCTCAGCATGGGCTCACTGGCTCTATCTTGTATCCTACCCCCTGTTTTCCAGTGTTCCACTGGCTTTCTCTTAATCCCTACTCTCTTTGCTTTCTCCCACCTCACAGCCTCTTTGCACATGCTGATCTCTCTCCTTGGGGTAGCCTTCATTCCTATTTTTACCTAGTCATTGCCTGTCATTTTTTCCTTTCTGATATCTCGTCAATTATCACTTCTCAGAGAAGACTTCTCTGACCGCTCTGACTTTTCAAATCCTCCTATCTGTTTTCCTCTCACATGTGGTTACTTGACCCAGTGATGAATTTTGTATTTGTTTGTAAGATTATCTATTTATTGGCGATATCCTCCATTAGACTAGAAGGTCCAATGAGGGCAGAGAAAAATATTTGTTTTCTGGATCACCATTTCATCTTCAATGCCTAGAACAGGGACTGGCATTAAATAAAGTGTGTAGAATGAATGGATAACACATTAATGAATTTGGAGAAAATTGTAATTTTTTTAAACTTGGGGTCTATTCTGTAGATGGTTCCTATGTCCTATCTATCTATCTATCTTCTTATCTACCTACGTACCTACCTGCCTACCTATCATCTTCTTCATCATCATCCTCTATCTATTTATTTTGCTTTCTAAAGTCTTTAGAGCAAAGCCCTTGGACTCCAGGAATTTGTCTTAAATCAGATTTAAAACATAAGGCTACATATAAAGTAGGAAGTACACTTCTAAACTGTGAGTTGACCATGCTAAGTGTTATTTGGTTCACTATAGCAAAGGAATATGTCTTACAGAGTGATGAAGGAGTTCTCTAATTCTTTCTTTGCAGGCTACATTGACATGTTTTTTTCTCTTGATGTAGATCACTAGAGTGAATGGGAATTGAACATTTGCCAATTAATTAGTGACTTAAATCACTTGTGAAAATGGCTGTAAAAATTAACTCAAGCTGACATAGCTGAATTTTCAAATGCCATGTAAACATAAGTAGTGTTTTCTTTTTCTGTGGTGGTTTCCAAGGAATTGTGGTCAAGACTTAATATGATTGAAGACCTCCCCCTTCGAGTTTTTCTTCAAAGACTGGGTCTAGTTACCTAAGCTATTCTTCAATTATCTCCAGGTTTCCAATTCCATTCCCCATCAGTCTTTTAATCCAGTGCTCAATTATTGGCACTGAAAATGGTGGAATTGTAAAGGAAACATCTCTCCTTCAAAAGTCAAGAAGACTGAGTTTCACACTCACGTGGGAGTGATTTTAATGTTTTGCTTCCAAATAATTTTTTGGCGTAACATCTCAAATGCTACTGGCAACCCCAAGATGACTCAGAGATGAGAAACTCACAAGTGTCTCTCTCAGTGGCCTTGCCCTAGCGTTTTAAACCTCAGGGAAAAATAGCACACATGGCCACACTTTCTCATATAAGTTTGAGATCCTCCACCTCTCCATCTTTTTATACATGATAAAATATATTGCTTGAGTAAAGACATGAAGACATAATTAGACTGTCTGCTAAAAGAAAGGAAGCAGTCAGCTGCTCCCTGCCATATCTTTTTTTTTTTTGAAGAACAAGTAAATAAGTTCAAGAAGGACCAGATTTTATCTTTAATACTTAATTTTCTTGACATTTTAATATGATTAACTGAAATTGAGCCAATCTGGAAATGGTTTAAAATGTCAAGAAATGCCTATGTGTGTGTGCACACACACAGATGCATGTTACATAGATTATAAAAGAGGATAATTACTCTGTGATAGGACATGTTTCCAAAGAACACAGAGCTCAAGAAAATGGAATTATGGCTCTGACTACTAATCCCTAAGCATGTTTCCTCCTTTTACTGTTTCTCTTTCCTGTATGTGTGTAAACATGTGGTGATCATCAGGAGAAAGCTGTACCAGAAGCCTTAAACAAGAATCTTAATACTATTTTATTTTTTCACACTTCTTAAGGAACATTATTAGGGAAGCTTTTCTTTCTCAGTATTCACTTCACATAAAATCCTTAGCACTGCATTGGTAGAAAAACAATATGATTTTCTTTATATTTACTAGTTCAACATTTTTTTGAGCACCTGATATGTACAAGGTGTTATTTTAGGTGCTATTAATTATATATAAACTTGGAAAAAATTACAACTTTACTTGAAAAATATCATTGGTCTACTTTTCTCTGTATCTCTTATATCCTGGTGACTCATGTCAGTGGTTGCTAGGAGAGACTTAATGAAAGAGAGGATTTTGTGTCTTATGATGTAGCAAAGATAATAATAAAAATAAATTATTAACTAACACTTATTTGAGGATTAGTCTATCTACTGTACTATGTACTTTACATGTATTATCTCATTTAATCCTCACAGAAGCCCTATGAGGTCATAAGAATTATTATCCCCACTTTACAAATGAAGCAACTGAGGCAGAGAGTTCAGGTAAGTTGCCCAAGATTACACAGCTAGTAAGTGGCAGAACTGCGACTGAATAAGCTGAAGAAGCACAAAATGATATCCATAGAGCTTGGTGATGAGAGCTAATTTGTGCAAAATAGACATGACCCATAGGAAAAAAATGATTCCTAGCACTCTTATGGACAAGAAACCAAGGCATCTTAAGAAGTCCCAAGTTCATTCTGCACTTTTCAGAAATATTTATATGAATCCTTTTAAAACTCAGCAGAGAGGCAAAAGTAAACAGACTAGCCTGAAGAAAACAAAAATTCTGGAAACAGATCCACATATAGATAAATAATTAGTCCTTCACAATGTAGTATAACAATAGAAGAAATGATAGAACTTTCAATAAATAGTGGTAACAACAAAGTCTAACGTTTGCTATGTTCCAGGCAATGTTCTAATTCTTTATGTGTTTTAACATGTTTCATTGTCAAAACCACCCTGTAAAGTAGGACTGTTATTTTCATCTCTATTTTGTAGATGAGACATAGAAAAGATGCCTAACTTTCAGAGGTCACAAAGCTACCAGTCTGGCTCCAGAGCCAGCCCTTTTAATCACCAGACTTATAATGTCTACATTAGGAATTCTGTGTAGCCAGTCAGAAAATAGTAAGGTTATGGCCTGACCTCATATCTTAAAACAAAGTAAATTCTAGATGAATTAAGGATTTAAAAGTAAAATATGAAACAATAAATATACTAGAAGAAAATATAAAACAAAAATTGAAATAATTGGTATGGGAAAGGTTATTTCTCAAAAGGACATTTAAGACAACAATCCAAAAAGAAATATTTTATAGTTTTGATTACATCAATATGTAGAACTTTTACATAACAAAACAACAAAGAAACAACTAAACACCACCATAAACAAAGTATAAAAGAAAATGACAAATGAGAAAAAAATTACAACTTACGACGGATACAATTTTAGTATGTTAAGATGAACAGCCAATTGAGAAATGAACCAGGATATCAACAGGTACCTAATTAAATCTTAACATAAAAAATTAAATATCAGTGGATAACTGGTGTCAGAATAATTTCATTCTTGGTAGTGCTCAGAAAGATACTTATTTAAACAGTGTGATGTTAATTTTGCCTGTTGAAATGGTGAATGTTACTATTTGTTGTTGAGGTAGGTTACGAGAAGCTGGCATTGCTATTTACCACTGCTGGAAGTATAACTGTTGGGGAAGGCAATTTGGCAAGATGTCTAAAAACCTTAAATTGTGATTTTTTTTGACTCAACCATTCAATTTTTAGGAATTTATTATAAGAATATCATTTTACACATGTGTAAAAATGTATGTACAATTATGCTAGTTGAAGTATCGATTTTAACAGTGAAATGGTGCAAACAACTATAAAACCAGTAAGAGGGGATTGGTTAAATAAATGAAGACAAAAATTTTCATTGAAATCTGTACATCAAAATTGGAACCATGCTCTGTATATCATTTCATAATCATATTTTAACAATGAAAACATGGTTCCATGTTGTGGTTAACACCTATTGTTTGCTGGCTAACATCAATTTCTCCTAATTCTTGGTAATAGCATCCCATAATTCCTTTGGGAAAGCACCACTTTGGTTTGATTTTTCCCCCCACCTCCAGGGTTGGAAGCTGGTTGATTTAAGTAACTAATCATGTGATGTGCTCCTAGCCACAGTGATGTTGCAGAGGTGAATACATCATGTAAGCATACATCTAGCAGGGTGTACTTCATGACTTTTGCTGGGAACTGTTGGGACAAAGACTGGCTTAATTCTTATTTTCTGTTTGCTAATGAAGAGGCAAGCAGCTTTAGGAGCTATTGGCAGCCATCTTTGCACCATAAAGAGGGAGACCAAGGTTGGACCTAATGGAGAGATGGGAAACAGTGAGAGAAAAACCAGGTCCTCTTCACATCCTTGAGCCCTGATAAAGCCTGGTTTGAAGTAAGTATTATGTACCACCTCGGACTCTTCAGGTATGTGAGCCAATAATTTCTTTTCCCCTTCCAAATTTTAAAAGCCAGTTTGGGTAGGGATGTCTGTTTCATGCAATTGAAAGCATCCTAACAAATGCACATCTCTCTGTTTCAAACATATAATATACTATATACTTGGGACACACTGATTACAATTCTAAATAACAAGTGGTGAGGATGAAAATATGTATTTATTGAAGCAGAGGCTATAGCCAAATATCAGAATCATTGAAAGAATATTTGGACTATAAGAATAAATCTGAAATTGTATGCAAACATGTCAATTATTATCATAGTCTCATTATTAATATTTAATAGTCCAAAATTTTAAAAATTATTATACTCTAGGAACATTACAGTAGTCTCTCAGAGCTGGCAACTGCTAGATGGTTCAGCCACTATTCTGTGCATTTTAATACTGAAGAGAGGGCTCCTTTCAACTGGGACATTTACTAATGTCACAAATCATTTGTGCACAGCAGAATATAATTCAGGCACAGGTTTCAACAGTGTGTTTTCTAGAAGGAACTTTTCTCTAACATTCATAAGCTTAGAAAATCTCAAAAATTCTTTAACTTTTTATACTGGTAGCTATAGCAATAATTTCAACAAACTTTTTATTTAAAATAGCTTCTATAAGTTTAAAGACTGTAAAGAATTGCCTTTTTAGAGAATTCTTATAAAGTTTAAAATTTTAAAATTGTATCAATGAAAACAAAATGTATCATATGGCCCATTTCTCTTTAACCCAACTTATTCTGTGATTACTCTTTATAGTTCTTATTATGTATGGAAAAAATGGTATATTATGGATGTTATGGTCCATGATTTAGGAATTCTTTCTCCTTGTGAAATTTTAAGGTGGCAGAGTTTACATAATAGTTTCAATTCATCTTTAAAAAAATGAAGAATTCTAAAACAGAATTTTTTCCTAAAAAAATCATGGCCAAACAGAATGAAATAGCTGAATATTAGTCTGCTTTATATTATTATTATTTTTTATTTTATTTCATTTTTTTTGAGGTACGCGGGCCTCTCACCGCTGTGGCCTCTCCCATTGTGGAGCACAGGCTCTGGACGCGCAGGCTCAGTGGCCATGGCTCACGGGCCCAGCCGCTCCGCGGCATGTGGGATCTTCCCAGACCGGGGCACGAACCCGTGTCCCCTGCATCGGCAGGCGGACTCTCAACCACTGCGCCACCAGGGAAGCCCTGCCTTATATTATTATTTAACTTTTTACTAACATGCTTTGTTCAGGAAGGATAACATGATCTTCCTAAGTTATCTGGCTAATTCATTCTCTATTAATATTTGCATTATTTATTCTATATTAATGTTGTATTAGTAGTTTAACATTTATAAAATATTCCCTTATTTAAGCTTTTGAAAGTTTCCAATAATCATTTTAGTGCATAAAACTAATAACTTTTCTAACCATTCTTAATTATTGTGGCATTTTTCTCTCTCTCTCTCTCTACACACACACACACACACACACACACACACACTTGCAATATTTGTACTCCAGCTGTCAGAATTCCAATATATAAAGCATATAGAGAGATTTCAATATATAAAGCATATATAGAGATTTCTATATTACATATAGAGATTTCTGGTTACATCTAAAATGCTTATGTATAATTTTAGGTGAATATTCAGATATCAACTGGAAATTTGATTATGTCTTATTCAAGTTACTGACATTATTGTCAGCTAGGTGTAATGGTAATCTGTTCTATCACACAGTCACTGAACATGCAGGACTTCAAGGTTGTCTTCAAGGCCAAGGCCAGAGATGAAACCAAACAGCAGGTTTTGGATAAATACTGAGTGAGGCCAAGGTCCAAAGTCAGTGTATCATGTATGTATCATTCTTAGTAGCTACATTTTATGACTGTACCAGCATTTACTTAACCAGTCTCCCAGAGAAAAATGTCTGAAAACACATGCCCCAGAATAGCAGTGTTTGTCTCTGGGTGGTAGAATTACAGATAATTTTTTTCTCATTGCTTATCAGTATTTTCCACCTTTTTTTCTACAATAAACATGCATTACTTTAGTAATGATGAAAAAACATAGAAGTCTAAAACTTCTACAATTTAGAGTGAATAATAAAACAAAGACCCAATTTACAAAACAATATCACACTAAAAAAACAAAACAAAACAAACAAAAACCCCAGAGGTACACTGGGCAATCCCTTTTGGTAAGACATTGCCAGGACTTAAAATAGGAAGTTTTTTCTTAAGATGTATCCTCATTTCTTCTTGCTGTTAGTTAAGCCCTTCATCAAAGGAGACAGGGCAGCTGCTAATCCTCATCTAAATCTACCTCCAGATTATATTTCCTTCCTTCTATATTCTCATTTTTAAGCTAAACTTTCTTTTTAATGTCCTTTCACCACACCCTTATTCTGAGCAATTAAAGCATTAAGAGTATAGGAGCAAATTCCGCCTTCAAGGACACATTCTTACTCTGTTTTATTGCTTTGAACTTCATTGGCAGAATAACTAAAAAAGCGTGTTGAAAATAGGCTTTGAAACACCAATTTGAAAATGAATCCTAGGACCTAGCAAATAAATAGAGCTGGATTGGTTAGTACTGTTCTACCCTGAAGGCTCAAAGATAGAAAAATCAGTTGAGAAAAAAAACCCATTACACACACAGACACATGCACACACGCACATGTGTGTACACACACATGTTTTCCATATATATTCTTTTTCATATTTCCTGCCAGAAAATGCGGGAAAAGTCACTGCCACATTGTGTTAGGCTGCTCACTGGAAGGAAGCACAGCCTTTTCTTGGGATGGAAGCAGAGAACAAGGATCTGGCACATCTTCCCAATCAAGGCATTTAGTTATTCATGGTCTGATCCAGGCAACGCAGGTTCAAATTCTGGCCATGTCTGTAGAATTGAAAAAACAAAGCAAAGCAAAATGGAAAAAAGTTCACAATGAAGAGTCACCAGCTTCCTGTTTTTAAATATTGGTCCTATTTTCCTGTGGACCTTAGAACTAATTTACAGCTGGGCCTCAGTAAAGAATTGTGGACATGTTGCTTGATCCATTCCACCAGGCAGTTGCCTGCAAAGGAGTCTTCATGGTGATATACATAGATATACATAGCCTTTGAGAATTTAATAAATGATATTTTCTGGGTTTACTTGGAATTTTCCTCTTTTTCAAGCCCCTAAACTTATGGATTCAGATCAAAGTTTCGGTAGGAGGTAAGGGGCTGACTACAGACATGATGCTATATTCCTGGCTTAACCAATAACAGATAAAGTAATGAAGTGAACACCTAGAGGAACAACTACTTGGATCAGCTACTCACCCCATAACTGTGAAAATGTTGAATATGAATTATGAATATGAATATTGAACTCTGACAATAGATGATATGCTTTCTCTGATGGAGTTATTGAATGGCTGCAGATTGAACTCCAAGTTATAACTTTATTTTATGCAGTAGAGTAAATAATTCTAATTGGGAGAATCTAAAGCACAACTATTATAACAGAGAACCTAATAAATTTGCTTGGCATACACACTCAATGACTCGAGACCAAGATCCTTTCCTTTTTCAAAACTGGAATTAGAAACCTTTAGGCACAATTTAAAAGAACTCAAAAACCTTTCCAGTTCTTTGGGTCTTTGCTGTTTTCCTTGGTTTATGGGGGAAGTATAGAGTATATTAATTTAAAACTGTAATTTAATAGATATAAGCCAGCTATTCAATCTTGGAAAATATCATATCCCAAGTATTCCACTTTCCTGTAAGTTTTAGACTTGGTGCAGAAACAGGCAGCAATGGGAGGAAAGACGAGGCTCATCCAAGTCATTGAAATTTGATTACCACCTTGCTCAGAACATTCCAGCCAAATGAATGCATCAGGTTGTCTTCAGCCAGTGGGCCCAAGATGGGCTATGCCCAAAGATGGAGCTATACCACCAAGGGCTCTAATCCAAAATCACAGTGGGATTGTGTCCAGGAACTGAGCTCCTGCTGCCCCTCGAGCTGGCCTCAGACAGCTCTGTGGTGACTGCTGTTGTCTAGGACCCTGAGCTTATTAATGCAACTAACGTCGCCAGGGTTGAGTAGAGCAAACTGTTAGTACCTTTGCCTAGAGTGAGGTGGTTGCTATAGAGAGGTAGTCTAAGAGGGGCTCCTGGACCCAGCTTCCCCAGAATCTTCTGAGGGCAGGCTAATTAGAGTTGACATACCATGGTCCTCTAGAAACCTAATAGGACACACATTTTTTTCCAGTAAGTGAGACAATTGCAGAATCCATATTTCATAAATGCTCAAAAGGAGATCTCACACACAGAAGAAAATAAACTCATAACTAATAGCCCTTTGGGGGAAAATTGTATTTTCAATTACCATGCTCCCATGGCCTCCCACTTAATCTTGAACACTGTTGTAGGAACTGGGCTAGAAGCCAGTTCTCAAAATAGCATAAATGGGAAATATTTAGGCAAGCCTTGGGATATACACTAGGTGTGTTTGGTTATTGTAACACATTTCCCTTTAGTACTTTCAAAGTACATGTGATGGATTATGGAGTTTGAGATTATTATAGGAAGTGTCACTTCCCTGGTATGACATAACTGGGCTAGAGGTTACAGGAGTCAACTCACGGTTAGCAAAATCAGGGTACATGTGCCTTATTTGGGGAATATGTTCAGAAATGACACAATCTTTCAGTGGAGTAGAACACGTAAACATATTTACTTCACCTGTAAAATGGGGAGGATTCATCTCTGAAGTTATTTGCAGCTCCACCATTGTATGACAGAGATCTATTTTTAACCTGTTAATTTCACATTGTCTGTAAAACAGGGAAAATAATAGTAGGTACCTTGGGTACCAACCTCAGCATTGACATGAGGATTAAATGAGTTAATATATGAAAATTGCCTACACTGGTGCCTGGCACATAGGGTGTTCTCAGGAAGTATTAGAGGCTGTGATTGTTCTTTTTATTGGTATGTGTTTAGAGACCTCTTTAAAACCAATACCACAGAGCCCGTGCTGGGCCTTTTGCCCCTGTATCTCACACACAGCCTCATAAAAAATATAAATTTCTTTCAATAATGTTGCTATTGCTCGAATATCTCCAAATATTGTCTCTAAAATGAAGACAATTGCTGATAGAATTAAAGTAATTGAGATATGTACAGAGGTACTTTGTAAACAAAAGAGGGCTATTCAAATATAACAAAAAATTGAGGGTTGCTTGTTGCTAGTGTAGACACCCTCACAATGAAATCGCCCCAATATCCATCTGTTTAAAAATGTAGGTTTTATTATTAGTCAGGTATGGTGAGGCCAACAGATCAGGAGTTAATGGCCATTGAAAAGATAGTTTGTCACTCACCATTCTCAGGAGGAGGGGGAATGTCATGTCCTATAGGGCCACTTGGGGAAGAACCAGGGTTATTCAGGAGACAGAAGTAATGAGGGGGAAACATGGGCAAGAGCTTTATGGTGGTTTTTGCGGGAAGGAATGGACAAGGCTGGGTAAGCAGGCTGGACAGATTAGGATTGGCTAGTTTGAATAATTTCAGCAGGCTCCAGGATGTAGGGACTGTCCCTAATTGCCTGGTACCTGGCCCTGGAGTGATTAAGGCAGGGGGATATGGCTCATCCTGTGAGGTCTAGATAAAGGTGTTAGTTGGTAGGTATGGGCTCTGGATTGGTTGGTTTATTATATTTGAATAGTCCTTTTTTGTTTACAGAAGATCTCATGTACACCTTCTCAACAGATTTAATTCTGTCAGCAATTGTCTTCATTTTAGAGACAAAATTTGGAGATATTTGGAGATATTGGATGAAAGGTATTCTCTCAGGGGAGTTATTTAGTACCTCTTGGAATTAGCTAGTCCTGGGAAGGGCAAGTTCTCCAGAATCAGCAAGGCCCCGGATGCCAGAGCATTAAGAATACAGAAAATAAGAAAATATAGTTAATATACCATTTCATTTTTATAGCATCTTTAGTTTCATTGTTTGTTACCTAGAGGGAGGCTAAGAAAGTTTGCATGAGGATGGACATCTAGAATTTTAGCTGGAGTGGAAGGCATCTGTCCTTACCTAGTCCCCTGGACTGATTTTGAGATCCTGGTGAATAAAAGACATGTGTAGCAGACAATGATGAAACTTTCCTTATCTAGTCACAATAGATGCTTACAGGTAGGTCCAAACAAAAACTGTGGCATGGAGTTGGAGAGAAAACCATCCTTCCCCATCTTCTCTCTTGGCCTCTCTATATGATCTGGCCCCTTTCAGATTTAAGAGGAATTAGAAGAGTTGGAGTAACTTGAAGTGCCCCTGGGGCACAGTTGGGCCTTGGTGTTCCCAGGACAGGCAATAGTAGTCATAGGACTTTTTCCAGCGGCTTTCTAGGCAGATGTAAAAAAGTGGGAGCCAGAGCAGAATGAGAACAAGACAAGCACATGTAAGGAATCCTTTTGGACACTTCCAAGAATAACTTGGAGGTCCACCCTATGCCCCCAAGCCAGTAGACATTTAGGCAAAACTATAGAACATATTATTTTATTTCAGAACATTTTCACTCATTCAATAGTTAGCCAATATTCATTGAGCCCCTTTTATCAGTTATGCCAGAAAATTCTTCCTATTCATCTAACAGCTACTTCTAGCATTTCCCCTAAATATGTATTAAACAGGTTGACCAGCACCCGCCCCCCCCCGACACACCCTTTCACTAAACCTGGTACTGTAGTCTGTATCTGCTGAGAAGCAGATGTACAAGGAAAAAGAGGAAGCAAGGAAGGCAGGAAAAGCCTTGAGGCTGTATTGCAGGTCTGACGCTTATGGAAAGAGAGAAGGAAGGAAGAAGGCCTGGGTGAGAAGAATCTCAGACTGCAGTACAGTTCTGAGAAATGTTCAGCCAGCCTGATGGGGAGCCCTTAGGTCCCATGTCTTGCTGGGATAGGCCTGCCTTCATTTCCCTCCATGCTCAGTTATGGCAGAAGTGTGGTGCATCCCAAGGGGCAGTAACTGGGGTCATCATTCAGTTATACTCCCAGCAGCAGGAGATCTGAGTGGCACATTTTCACTGTTGCCACCTCTGGGATCAAAATAATTTGACAGTGTCCCAAATCAAATTTAGCTTGAACAGTCTAGGATTTGCTACCATTGGGAACAGTAAATGAATGCCTCCTGGGGTTTGAAGGCAATCCTGGAAGAAACATCCTAAAAACATCCTGAATTTGTAGAATTCCAGCAGGGTCACCAAAGATGACTGAGCAGGTTGTGCATTGCATGAGGCCATCTGGTAATGGGGACTGAGATCCAGCCCCCAGTTTGCTCATTAGGCTGCATTCCCTGGGCAGGGCTGCCTTTCCCAGAGAAATCGCTCCTTCTCATTTGCACAAATGTTAGCACTAAGACCTGGATTCCAATGCGTTTGTTCGAAGTTCAGTCACATATACTAATAGAGCCACTGTCGTAGAAAGAGGGGCTCTACACCTACTTTGTGGAGACCTATAAGAACTTTTTCAGTCCCCCAGAAGATCAAAGACCTAGGCACATCTGTGCAAGAACTGCTGGTCTCCACATGGTTCTTTCTTCAGAACCTCTCCTGGCTAGTGGGACTTCTCCCTCTCACCAGCTCCACCCCTATCTCATTGTCCCTCCCCTGCTGGTCACTTCTAGGGCTGCCCTGATATGCTAACCTTTCTGTACCAAGATTTATGTTGTGTCCATCATGTACAACCCTGCCACTAGTTCTCCACTAGAAAAAGTTGGACCACATAGCTTCACAGGGGGGTTAAATGTTGACAACACCTCTTAATACCTATGTGCTATGCCAGGTGATTTCACTTCATCTTCACAACCATGATGAAGGAGTAATATCATCCGCATTTTTTCAGGAGGAAATCAAATCTAGAGGGATTAAGTAACTCTGCTAGGTTCACATCTTTAACAAGTGGCCAAGCCAGAGTTTAAACCCAAGCATTTTCCCTACAGACTGTTTGCTCTTAACCACCAGGCAAGACTGCTTCAGCCACAGAACCTTCAGACACTGCCCTCTTGGTAAGTCTTCAAATAGAGAAAACTTCTGGAAGAGAGAAAAGTTTTGCTCAGTGCTCCTTATATGATGCCACATAAGTCACTGCTTTTCAAAATAGTTTGGTTGAATGTAATTGGTTGTGAGCAGTATTTCAAAAAATTAAAATGCAAATAAAAAAGAATGCAATAGAAGAGAAAATACCAGAGGGCATGGCATATACAAAAGTAAATGTTGTTCTAGTAAACTTCTATTTCAGTTTTATATATGTGCATATATTTGTGTGTTGTATGGTTAATGTACCTGTATATGCATACATATTTGTACGTGAGTACTGACGTCTGTAAAATTGCACAGACAGTGTACTCCTTTTTTTTTTATTGAAGTATACTTGATTTACAATGTTGTCTTAGTTTCAGGTGTATGGCAAACTGATTCAGATATATATATATATATATATATATATATATATATATATATCTCCTTCTTCAGATTCTTTTCTGTTATAGGTTATTATAGGATATTGAATATAGTTCTCTGTGCTATACAATAGGTCTTTATTGTTTATTTTATGTATAGTAGTGTGTATCTGTTCATCGCAAACTCCTAATTTATCCCTCCTCCCCCCCCGCCCCCAGACAATGTACTCTTAATTGTGGGTCAGGGTCAGATGACTTTGTTTCACACTCGGGTGCTGGATTAATCTGCTTCCTCCTTTATCTGGCCCTAGAGGAGCAGAGAGCTGGTAGATAGCTACACTGGTCTGAGCTCAACCCAACCCTCTGCTTAGGACTCCTGGCCTCACTACTAGAGAAGCAGAGGCCCCGCAGGGAGAGCTGTGCTCCCAGCAGATGTCCTCCTCCACTTTCCCCCTGCCCCTCCATTTAGCACACCCTGAAGGCATGGTAGCAACGTGGGCCAGACTAACCAGGCCTTATCCCTGGGGAATCTCCACGTTTACAGGGTACCAAAAAAGTGGAATAATTGCTTACAAAAGGAGTGTGTAATTTAAATATTAGTGACATTCACATGTTGACACAACATGAGCCCTTTTCCAGTGGACAGGAACAATAGAGATAGATCCTAGTTAGCAAGAAGAATTGGTTAAATTATAGCCCAGTACAACATTGTCTCTAAGACCAATCTGTGAGCAGTATGATGAATTACAAAGTGAATTTGACAAAATGTGAGGGTGAAATTCTTGCTCTTTATCCTAGGCATCAGAATTTCTAGTTAGTTATGACTCTGTCAATAAGGTAGTTGAGACCAGGGCTGCTATGATCAGTCACTGGCCAATAATCATGAGAGCTAACATTGGTTAGTACATGGTAACTTACCAAATGAACATATTCCTGTAAGCTCTTTGATATAGATTGATACATATAATCCTCATAACAAACCCTTAGGTTTTATTATTATCTCCATTTTGCAGTTGGGGAAATTTAGGCTGAGAGATTACATAACTTGTCCATGGTCATTCATCTAAGAAGAGCTCTACTGATTGCTGTGATAGACTGACTGCAGAAATAGCCCCAGTTCTTCCAAAAACCTGTATTTGAATCCCTTGCAATGTGACTGCCACTCCTACTACAGGGAAGTGAAGCCTATTTCTCTGCCTGTTGAATTGAGGCTGGCCTTGTGACTTTCTTTAGTCAACAGATATGGTGGAAGTGACTGCGTGTGGTGCCTAGGCCTCAAGAGGACATGCATGCTTCTGCTTTCTCTTTTGAGCTCCTGCTTCTACCTTGGGAACAAGCCTGGGCTAGTCTGATGGAGGTTGAGGGGCCACATGGAGCTGAGCTGAATCATCCTAGCCGAGGCCAATCTAGACCAGCCAGCCCCTCACCAGCCCACCAACCTATTGACTGCAGATCCATGAGCAAACCCAGCCAAGACTGGCCAACCCTGGCTCAGATCAGCAGAACTATCCAGACAATCCACTGAGTTTTAGGGTGATTTGTTATGCAGCATTATTGTGGCAATAGATAGCAGGTACAGTTGCCTCCCCAGTCATTTCTTCTCTCTGCTTTGAAGGCAAAATCTGCTTCCCACAACAAAGGTTTAAATGGCGTATGCTCACTTTTCAAACATTTTTGCAGGTAGGGTGATTCAGTTCTGGTAGATGTACAGGGAAGTCAACTTGGTGGGAGGGTATGTGGGGAGGGAAATAATTCTGAGAAACATTTTCCTTTATGAAAAGCAAGAACCTAGCAATGAGATAGAGATCTTCTCCTTTCTTTCCTATCTGCTTTGAACACTATCATTAAAAATAGACACTGGAGCAACAGCAGCCATTTTGTTACCATAAGGCAAGAAGCCTAGGAACAGCAATCTATCACATTGGAAAGAATGGAAAGCTGAAAAGGTCCTAGGTTACTGACCACATCATTCAGTTGCTGAAACAACCCTGGAAGTGGCTCACCTTCTGACTTTTTTTTTTTTTTTAAACTATTTAAGCTATTGTGTTTTGGCTAAGTAAGTCAGTGTGTGAACCAGAGTCCAATTCTAGGCAGTCTAGTTTGTAAACATTAAGCTGAATTCATGGGAAATTGAGTGCTGTTAAGACTATTAGAGGTCTGGACTTGAGAGGCCCAAGTGAATATTGATTGTTGTCGTCGACAAGGCTTATTGTTGGTAAACACTGGATTGGTCCCCTGTGAGGATCCCCAGTCTTTTGGATAACAGCACCACTGGGGCCAGAGCACAAGCTTTCATGGGGGAGTTAGAAGGACACCAAATCTTTTCTAGAGACTCTGAAACAGCAGGGTAGAGGGAAGAAATATAAACCCCACCCTCTACCACAAACCCCACCCAATATCCCTGCGCCGCTCTGGTCTCTGGGCCCAATTTCCAATGACAACAAAAACCTTTCTAAATTTGTTTTAACATTTAAAACTTCTTCATATTGTCTTGATTCATTAAATTGCCATAGTTTATGTTTGCTTTATCACAAAATTACTTTGCTATAAATATCTTTGATCTTACAGATCTAACCAAGAAAAACAAGCTTTCTCTATACAGAAGAACCTCTATCAGACTTCACCTGAATCCTGCATTCATTGGTTATACTATCTCTTCAAAGCTAAGCCCAGGGCCATTTCCACCCTGACATTTCTGTCTCTTCTACATCCCGCCTGAATGGTCATGTCCTTTGGTCCAGGCTCCTTTCCTGTTTCCCCAGAGTCTAATTTCTATTGATTCCCTCCTAGGAGCAATAGGTCTCTCCACCTCCACTTTTTCATGTATCATATAGCTCCTGATCTGCCTCACACACTCCTGTCTAATCCCCACTCCTTGCCTGGGTGACCCCAGCCAGCCTTGTCTTTGGCCACCCACAGCCCAAGTATATCCATTAATGGACTCATTTATCCCTTTTCTTGTTACATAGCTAGAGGAAATCTCAGGTAGATCAATCACAGTTTTTATCTTAACAAAATACAGTCCCTCCATCCCCTTCCTTCCCACACCTGACCCCCAACACACATAAAAAGTCCAGCATGAAAGTTGGAGGTGGGGAAAATGAGAGGACATCCAGATGGATGTGCACTTTTGGAAAATGCTAAGCACCCTGTGTTTATCTTTTAGCAGGGCAAAGGACATGGGGCGGGATGGGGGAGCTGTCATGCACAAAGATATCAGCATTCAAGATGAAAAACTGAATCCCTTCCTCGAGGCATTCCACCTGCCTGGCAAACAGTTGTTTTCTTAAGTAGGTAAGACCTCCCAGATCCTGGAGAGAAATTTGTACCTTGTGTTTGAAAGACCTTTCAGGAGCACAGCTTGTGTGGGCATTTTGAAGGAATGGCTCCTCTTTTTTTATGTTTCCTGCAAACTGTTAACTGAGCTCTTGCAGAGAAAGAAATACCCAATCTAGAGCCATCAGCCTGGAGTATTACCGAAAAAGAAAAAAAAAGCTGCTCACTACTTGCTCTTCAGAGTCTGCATATAGTGATATCGACCCAGTTTTGGCATTATAATTGCCTGCCAGCCTCAGGGCAATTTCCCTTTGCAGTAAGGGACTGTACCATCCATGCCATCTAGAAGGCCTGCAAAGGACATCCATATGGCAAGTAAGGGTGAAACACACCAAGACCTTGTCCAATCTGCCA
The DNA here is from genome assembly GCF_025265405.1 of Mesoplodon densirostris. Lineage (NCBI taxonomy): Eukaryota > Metazoa > Chordata > Mammalia > Artiodactyla > Ziphiidae > Mesoplodon > Mesoplodon densirostris. Next base: position 32,100,222 of record NC_082663.1, read on the forward strand.
TATACCAATTTTTGTTTCAAGATGGAAAAAGCTATGTAGACATGGGTTCTCACCACAGCAAGGCCAGCCTGTTGTCTCCCCTGAAAACTTGAAGGATGGAATTCACCAAAGAGAATTCCATCTAACGTCAGCTTTGCAGATTCAGAAACTCATGATCAGCTCACCCAGGTTTTCAGAGGTGGGCTTGTGTTAGCCAAGTTCACATGACTGATATGTAAAACTGGTCATGAGTTAATATAGTTACAATAAAAAAATTATTATCACAGTGCCTTGAATGCACAGGACTTAAGCATAGTCTCCCTATAGAAAGACTTACAATTGAAGGAAGCCAAATTATGATGAGAATACTTCTAGGTCAGCACCAAATCAGATGATTGAACCATTGGATGGCATGAGGCAAAGACTGCCTGTTACTCTTCTTGCTCTGTTTTAGGGATGATCTTCCTGATGGGACCAGAAAACTCAAAGTCCACTGGCCAAGGTGCCCTTTCCCTTTGGCCAGTACTCTTCCTTTCTCTGTTTCTTAGGCTGGTTGACAACTGTCTGTAGATATGATAATATATTTAGTCAGATCACACCATCTAGTCTAGCAGACCTGGGAGCCCCTCTGACTCTTAAGGTGACAATGCATATTTCTGTTCTGATCTATTGTATATTGATTTCAAATTTTAAAATGTTATGGATGATTCCATTTCTCTCATTTTCAAGGTCTTAGGGGACACTATCTTACCATTAAGTATTGCCAGCGGGTCGTCCAGCCATCCCTCTGCTTGGAGATCAACAAATGGGCCCCATGTCTACCAGGTGTCCCTCTCATCTCCATTATTTTAATTCTGTGTGGTTCTGTTTCCTTCTTGGGTCTTTCTAAAAGCTCTGTAGCTTCATGGGAAGACCATTGTCCCTAATATTTCAGCTGGTGTTAGAGATTCTCTACACCCACATGTCGCTAGAAAAATTCAAGGAACTTTGCTAATTGGATCCATTGTCATTTCATTTGTAGCCGCAATGCTGCCCAATAATCATTTTATTCAACTCAAGTCTTCTCTGTAGCATTCTCCTCTGAACAATTTCCAAACACTCTCCATTTTCCTCTAGCCCTCAAACTCACTTCTCTACCCGTGGCTCCTAATGGAATATTACAAATACCTGAACACGAACTTTCATGTTCATCCTAAAATTTCCATCATCTTCTTTTTTTCCTCAGAGGAAAGAGTATCCCTTCTCCTCCCAAACATCAGTCTCATATTATACATAGGTCCTTGATCCCATCTTTTCCTAGTTTTTCCTGGATTTTGTTTCACTATTCTTATTTCCTCTGCTCCTTGTCTTACAAACAAGGGCAGGCTATCCCATCTACACATAATTTTTTACCTTAACTCTCCACTCTCTTGAGTTTGCACCTTATCTCTCTGCCCTATCATTTACCCCCCAGCATCTTACAGTGAGAGCTAATTGCCTGCCTCCGTTTTCTCACTGCTATTCCCGAATCCCTTTCAGTCTGGGATTAACAAATAATCCCACTGCTGTGATCCCCACTGCTCTACCAAAACTGCTCTCTTGAGGGGAGGAAGGGGAAGAAAACAGGCAAAGAGCTTCATGCTCTGTCTAGAAGTAAATCTGTCACCACAGGGAACTATATTCAATATCTTGTAATAACCTCTAATGGAAAAGAATCTGAAAAAGAATAGATATATAGAATATATATATCTGACTCACTTTGCTGTTCACCCAAAACTAACACAACATTGTAAATCAACTACACTTCAATAAAAATAAAAGTTGGTGTGACCATCAACACAGAGCTTGGGTGTACAGTATAATTTAGGAGAGTAAATTCCATTTACTACAACAAACATATTCTAGCAAAAAGTACTTTTATAATAAACATAAAGTGTCCAAATATAGTTTTTACAACGACTAGGTAAAGGAAGATTTGCAGTTATCATAGCTTTGTAGTCAAGGTTTACATTTCATGGGAGATAACTATAAAACTTCTGTGGTTAAAAGCAGAAAAATCACAAGAGAGCTTCTTGCCTTTTTCAATAAACAATTCAATTTTATGATGACAAGATACAGAGTATGTATAGATTTAACTTAAACAGGAACTTCCCCCACCTGGACATTACTTCTTATTCTTTGTGTCTTATAGTAACTGGTGTGTAAAATTCTCTATATTTTTACAACCAAAGATGATTCTAATCCAAAACCTTGATGTCTTTAAAGAACTTTTGTCAACAGTCTTTTCTGTCCAAATTACTCTTTCTTTATTAGTTCCTGCTTGTTATCTTACAAACAAGCTCAGGTCTTCCAATTCCTAAAAAGATAAAAAAATCTTAGCTCAACCCTGCACGCTTACCTTTTCTTATTCTTAAAGTCTTGAAGGTAAAGGCTACATACACTGTTTATCTCTACCCACAAATTTCTTATTCACCACTGTGGTCCATGACATATTATTCAATAATGATTTTAAATGAGATTGAATCAATGTTTTAGGGGCTTATAAGTTTTTATTTTCATCGAATTAACTTTACTTAGCACCAACTATATTTCAGGTGCTCCATATGTGTTCTCTTATATAATAATCATATCTATACTGAGGTGGGTACCATTTCTTTCATTTAATAGTAGAGGAAAAAGATGTTCAGAACATTGCACAGATGTCACCCATCTGGTGACAAAGTCACCCATCTAGTAAGCATGGAGCTTGGATTCAGCCTGTAACAAGTCAGGACTCCTAGTTGCAAGCAACAGAAACTAAGGCTGACTGATTTCAGCAGAGAATGAATTGATCATATTGTTAGGTAGTTCACAGAACCCCATGCAAGTCTAGAGACATGGATTTAGGGCTGTATAGCTAGGGGTGATCCTCATCCAGCCAGAGGTGCATGGATGAAGACAGTTCTGGCAGCTTTAGATATTGTAGCTTTTACTGTTGACACTGCCAACACTGCCAAATGGACACTGGATGCCCTCATCAGCACCAATCTTGTCACTACCCTAGGAACTTAATATTTCTGTAACTATTGCTACAGAGAATTTCTTGTGGTTCTCTGATATGAGGTATGTTTGTCTGACTGGCAGAACCTAGGTCATGGGCCTGCATCCTAGGGCCTACAAGATTTCTTGGGAGAGTAAGTTTCTGGAATTTTCCATGTCTGTAATGGGAAATAGGTTTTGCATCCCTTTAAGAATCATAGTTTGCGTTTGTGTATGTATTTGGGGATAGGGATCTCAAATAAAGGAAGTTGTTTTCATATATTGGACGGCCAAAAAGAGAAACAAATTCCATTACCAGAGCTCAAGTGTCTCTGACTCCGAGTCTTTCCTTTATACAGTGAAACACCTTGAAAGTCACTAATCATCTCCTATTTGCCAATTTTAATGACGTTATCTCTCATCCTTTTTTAACTGCTATAAAGATTTGACACTATTGAATATATCTCTTTCCTTTATTTCTTCCTTCCTCCCTCCCTCCCTCCCTCCCTTCCTTCCTAAAAAGAAATTGAGTTATTGTTTTTGCAAAACAAAAGAAGTAGAAGAAGAAAACAATAAAGAAAAGAACAAAATTCAATGGAATAAAAAACAGGCAAAAGATAGAAAACCAATAAAAACAAAAGTTGGTTCTTTAAAGTATTAATAAAATTAATAATCCCACAGGGAGACCGATAAAGAAAAAAAGAGAGAAACATAAATTAGATGATATCTGTTTATATCCTACAGACATTAAGAGAGCAATAAGGGGGATATTATAAATGATTTTATGATGATACATTTGACAACTTCGAACAATGGACAATTTGCTTACAAAAATCAACTTCCTGAAATTATTAAAAGTAAAAACAGAAAATGTGACTACTCCTATATTTGTTAAAGAATTCAAGTAATTAGAAGACTACCCTAAAAGGAAATCCCAGACCCAAGCGTATAATTCATTTGTGAATAATACCAAACATTTAAGGAAGAAATAATGCAAGGATTAAAACGCTTTCAGAGAATAAGAAGAGGGAACACTTTCCCATTTATTTTATGAGGCCAGAAAAAACCTTAATACCAAAACTGGACAAGGAAAATAAAAGAAAGAAAACTATAGACCCTGTGAAGCTCATGAACATCCATGAAAAAATTCTAAACAAATACAAGCAAATAGCAATATATAAAAAAAGGTAAAACATAATGACCAAGAAGGGTCATGCAAGTTTGGTACAGTATCAAAAAAATTCAATCAATGTAATACACCACATCAAAAAATAAAGGGGAAAAACTGTGTGATCATATATATTTTTTGAAATTTATTTTATACAGCAGGTTCTTATTATATATCAATTTATACATATTAGTGTATATATGTCAATCCCAATCTCCCAATTCATCCCACCACCACTGCAACCCCCTCCCTCACTTTACCCCTTGGTGTCCATACGTTTCTTCTCTACATGTGTGTCTCTATTTCCGCCCTGCAAACCGGTTCATCTGTACCACTTTTCTAGATTCCACATATATGCATTAATATGCGATATTTGTTTTTCTCTCTCTGACTTACTTCACTCTGTATGACAATCTCTAGGTCCATCCATGTCTCTACAAATGACCCAATTTCATTCCTTTTTATGGCTGGGTAATATTCCATTGTATATATGTACCACATGTTTATCCATTTGTCTGTCGATGGGCATTTAGGTTGCTTCCATGACCTGGCTATGGTAAATAGTGCTGCAATGGACATTGGGGTGCATGTGTCTTTTTAAATTATGGTCTTCTCTGGGTATATGCCGAGTAGTGGGATTGCTGGATCATATGGTAATTCTATTTTTAGTTTTTAAAGGACCCTCCATACTGGGCTCCATATTGTCTGTATCAATTTATACTCCCACCAACTGTGCAAGAGGGTTCCCTTTTCTCCACACCCTCTCCAACATTTGTTTTTTGTAGATTTTCTGATGATGCCCATTCTAACCGCTGTGAGGTGATAACCTCATTGTAGTTTTGATTTGCATTTCTCTAATAATTAGTGATGTTGAGCAGTTTTCCATGTGCCTCTTGGCCATCTGTATGTCTTCTTTGGAGAAATGTCTGTTTAGGTCTTCTGCCCATTTTTGGATTGGGTTGCTTGTTTTTTTTAATATTGATCTGCATGAGCTCTTTATATATTTTGAATATTAATCCTTTGTCCGTTGATTCATTAGTAAATATTTTCTCCCATTCTGAGGGTTGTCTTTTCATCTTGTTTATGGTTTCCTTTGCTGTGCAAAAGCTTTGAAGTTTCATTAGGTCCCATTTGTTTATTTTTGTTTTTATTTCCATTACTCTAGGAGGTGGGTCAAAAAAGATCTTGCTGTGATTTATGTCAAGAGTGTTCTTCCTATGTTTTCCTCTAAGAGTTTTATAGTGTCAGGACTTACATTTAGGTCTTTAATCCATGTTGAGTTTATTTTTGTATATGGTGTTCTACTTTCATTCATTTATATGTAGCTGTCCAGTTTTCCCAGCACCACTTATTGAAGAGACTGCCTTTTGTCCATTGTATATCCTTGCCTCCTTTGTCATAGATTAGTTGACCACATAGGTGCATGGGTTTATTTCCGGGTTTTCTAACCTGTTCCATTGATCTATATTTCTGTTTTTGTGCCATTACCATATTGTCTTGATTAGTGTAGCTTTGTAGTATAGTCTGAAGTCAGGGAGTCTGATTCCTTCAGCTCCGTTTTTTTCCCTCAAGACTGCTTTGGCTATTTGGGGTCTTTTGTGTCTCCATACAAATTTTAAGACTTTTTGTTCTAGTTCTGTAAAAAAATGCCATTGGTAATTTGATAGGGCTTGCATTGAATCTGTAGATTGCTTTGGTTAGTATAGTCATTTTCACAATATTGATTCTTCCAATCCAAGAACATGGTATATCTCTCCATCTGTTTGTGTCAGCTCTGATTTCTTTCATCAGTGTCTTATAGTTTTCTGAGTACAGGTCTTTTACCTCCTTAGGTAGGTTTATTCCTAGGTGTTTTATTCTTTTTGTTGCAATGGTGAATGGGATTGTTTCCTTCATTTCTCTTTCTGATATTTCATTGTTAGTGTATAGGAATGCCAGAGATTCCTATGCATTAATTTTGTATCCTGAAACTTTACCAGATTCATTGATTAGTGCTAGTAGTTTTCTGGTAGCATCTTTAGGATTCTCTATGTATAGTATCATGTCATCTGCAAACAGTGACAGTGTTACTTCTTTTTTTCCAATTTGTATTCCTTTTATTTCTTTTTCTTCTCTGATTGCCATGGCTAGGACTTCCAAAACTATGTTGAATAAGAGTGGCAAGAGTGAACATCCTTGTCTTGTTCCAGATCTTAGAGGAAATGCTTTCAGTTTTTCACCTTTGAGAATGATATTTGCTGTTGGTTTGTCGTATATGGCCTTTATTATGTTGAGGTAGGTTCCCTCTATGCCCATTTCCTGGAGAGTTTTTTTTTTTATCATAAATGGGTGTTGAATTTTGTCAAAAGATTTTTCTGCATCTGTTGAAATGATCATGTGGTTTTTATTCTTCAATTTTTAAATATGGTGCATCATGTTGATAGATTTGCATATATTAAAGAATCCTTGCATCCCTGGGATAAATCCCACTTGATCATGGTGTATGATCCTTTAATATGTTGTTGGATTCTGTTTGCTAGTATTCTGTTGAGGATTTTTGCATCTATATTCATCAGTAATATTGGTATGTAATTTTCTTTTTTGTAGTATCTTTGTCTGGTTTTGGTATCAGAGTGATGGTGGCACTGTAGAATGAGTTTGGGAGTGTTCTTTCCTCTGCAGTTTTCTGCAAGAGTTTGAGAAGGATGGGTGTTAGCTCTTCTCTAAATGTTTGATAGAATTCACCTGTGAAGCCGTGTGGTCCTGGACTTTTGTTTGTTGGAAGGTTTTAAATCACAGTTTCAATTTCATTACTCATGATTTGTCTGTTCATGTTTTCTACTTCTCCCTGGTTCAGTCTCAGATGGTTGTGCTTTTCTAAAAATGTGTCCATTTCTTCCAGGCTGTCCATTTTATTGACATATAGTTGCTTGTAGTAATCTCATGATCCTTTGTATTTATGTAGTTTCAGTTGTTACTTCTTTTTTTGTTTCTAATTCTGTTGATTTGAGTCTTCTCCTTTTTTTTCCTGATGAGTCTGGCTAATGGTTATCAGTTTTGTTTATCTTCTCAAAGAACCAGCTTTTAGTTTTATTGATCTTTGATACTGTTTTCTTTGTTTCTATTTCATTTATTTCTGCTCTGATCTTCATGATTTCTTTCCTTCTACGAACTTTGTGTTTTGTTTGTTCTTCTTTCTCTAGTTCCTTTAGGTGTAAGGTTAGATTGTTTATTTGAGATTTTTCTTGTTTCTTGACGTAGAATTGTATTGCTATAAACTTCCCTGTTGGAACTGCTTTTGTTGCATCCCATAGGTTTTGGATCGTCGTGTTTTCATTGTTATTTGTCTCTAGGTATTTTTTGATTTCCTCTTTCATTTCCTCAATGATTTCATGCTTATTTTGTAATGTATTGTTTAACCTCCATGTGTTTGTGTTTTTTATGTTTTTTTGCTGTAATTGGTTTCTAATCTCATAGCATTGTGGTTGGAAATGATGTTTGATATGATTTCCATTTTCTTAAATTTACCAAGGGTTGATTTGTGACCCAAGATGTGACCTATCCTGGGGAATGTTCCGTGTGCACTTGAGAAGAAAGTGTAATCTGTTGTTTTTGGATGGAATGTCCTATAAATATCAATTAAATCTTTCTGGTCTATTGTGTCATTTAAAGCTTCTGTTTCCTTTTTTATTTTCTGTCTGGATGATCTGTCCATTGGTGTAAGTGAGGTGTTAAAGTCCCCCACTATTATTGTGTCAGTTTCCTCTTTTATAGCTGTTAGCATTTTCCTTATGTATTGAGGTCCTCCTATGTTGGGTTCATGTATATTTATAGTTATTATATCCTCTTCTTGGATTGATCCCTTGATCATTATGTAGTGTCCTTCCTTGTCTCTTGTAACATTCTTTATTTTAAAGTCTATTTTATCTTATATGAGTATTGCTGTTCCAGGTTTGTTTTGATTTCCATTTGCATGGACTGTCTTTTTCCATCCGCTCACTTTCAGTCTGTATGTGTCCCTAGGTCTGAAGTTGGTCTCTTGTAGACGGCATATATATGGGTCTTGTGTTTGTATCCATTCAGAGAGCCTATGTCTTTGGTTGGAGCATCTAGTCCATTCACATTTAAGGTAATTATTGATATGTATGTTCCTATTACCATTTTCTTAATTGTTTTGGGTGTTTTGTAGGTCCTTTTCTTCTCTTGTGTTTCCCACTTAGAGAAGTTCCTTTGACATTTTTTGTAGAGCTGGATTGGTGGTGTTGAATTCCCTTAACTTTTGCTTTTCTGTAAAGCTTTTGATTTCTCCATCGAATCTGAATGAGATCCTTGCTGCATAGAATAATCTTGGTTGTAGGTTCTTCCCTTTCATTACTTTAAATATATCATACCACTCCCTTCTGGATTGTAGAGTTTCTGCTGAGAAATCATCTGTTAACCTATTGGGAGTTCCCTTGTATTTGTTGTGTTTCCCTTGTTGCTTTTAATAATTTTTCTTTGTCTTTAATTTTTGTCAATTTGATTACTGTGTGTTTCGGCGTGTTTCTCCTTGGGTTTATCCTGCTTGGGACTCTCTGCACTTCCTGGTGTTGGGTGGCTATTTCCTTTCCCATGTTAGGGAAGTTTTCAACTATAATCTCTTCAAATATTTTCTTGGGTCCTTTCTCTCTCTCTTTTCCTTCTGGGACCCTTATAATACAAATGTTGGTGCATTTAATGTTGTCCCAGAGGTCTCTTAGGGCATCTTCATTTCTTTTCATTCTTCTTTCTTTATTCTGTTACACCACAGTGAGTTCTACTATTGTGTCTTCCAGGTCACTTATCCGTTCTTCTGCCTCAGTTATTTTGCTCTTGATTTCTTCTAGTGTATTTTTCATTTCAGTTATTGCATTGTTCATCTCTTTTTGTTTGTTCTTTAATTCTTCTAGGTCTTTGTTTAACATTTCTTGCATCTTCTCAATCTTTGCCTCCATTCTTTTTCTGAGGTCCTGGATCATCTTCACCATCATTATTTTGAATTCTTTTTTTCTGGAAGGTTACCTATCTCCACTTCATTTAGTTGTTTTTCTGGGGTTTTATCTTGTTCCTTCATGTAGTTCATAGTTCTCTGCCTTTTCATTTTGTCTGTCTTTCTGTGAATGTGGCTTTCATTCCACAGGCTGCAGGATTGTAGTTCTTCTTGTTTCTGCTGTGTGCCCTCTGGTGGATGAGGCTATCTAAGAGGCTTGTGCAAGCTTCCTGATGGGAGGGACTGGTGGTGGGTAGAGCTGGGTATTGATCTGGTGGGCAGAGCTCAGTAAAACTTTAATCCATTTGTCTGCTGCTGGGTGGGGCTGAGTTCCCTCCCTGTTGGGTGTTTGGCCTGAGGCAGCCCAGCACTGGAGGCTATAGGCTCTTTGGTGGGGCTAATGGTGGACTCCACGAGGGCTCATGCCAAGGAGTACTTCCCAGAACTTCTGCTGCCAGTGTCCTTGTCCCTGCGGTGAGCCACGGCCGCCCCCACCCCTGCAGGAGACCCTCCAATACCAGCAGGTAGGTCTGGTTCAGTCTCCTATGAGATCAGTGCTCCTTCCCCCTGGGTCCTGATGTGCACACTACTTTGTGTGTGCCCTCCAGGAGTGGAGTCTCTGTTTCCCTCAATCCTGTCGAAGTCCTGCAAGCAAATCCCACTAGCCTTCAAAGTCTGATTCTCTGGGAATTCCTCCTCCCATTGCGAGATCCCTAGTTGGGAAGTCTGATGTGGAGCTCAGAACCTTCAGTCCAGTGGGTGGACTTCTGTGATGTAATTGTTCTCCAGCTTGTGAGTCACAAACCCAATGGTTATGGGATTTAATTTTACTGTGGTTGTGCCTCTCCTACTATCTCACTGTGGCTTCTCCTCTGTCTTTGGATCTGGGGTATCTTTTTGGTGAGTTCCAGTGTCTTCTTGTCAATGGTTGTTCAGCAGTTAGTTGTGATTCTTGTGCTCTCACAAGAGGGAGTGTGTACACATCTTTCTACTCCACCATCTTGAACTAATCCTGATCATATTAGTAGATGCATAAAAACACTTGATAAAACTCACCACATGTTCATGAAAAAAAACTCAGAAAAGTTGGAATTGAAGAGAACTTTTCTGATCTGTTAAAAGCATTTTCAAAAAACGTAGTGCGGGCTTCCCTGGTGGCACAGTTGTTGAGAGTCCGCCTGCCAATGCAGGGGATATGGGTTCGTGCCCCAGTCCGGGAAGATCCCACATGCCGCAGAGCAGCTAGGCCTGTGAGCCATGGACACTGAGCCTGTGTGTCTGGAGCCTGTGCTCAGCAATGCGGGAGGCCACAACAGTGAGATGCCCACATACCGCAAAAAACAAAACAAAACAAAACAAAAAAAAACCTAGAGCAACCATAAAATCTAATGGAAATCTGTTGTTTTCCCTTCAAGGCAAAAATATTCCCTCTTATCACTTCAATTTGACATTGCACTGGAGATAGCCAGTACAATAAGGCAAGAATAAGAAGTAAAAGGCATAAACATAAGAAAGAACAAGTAAAACTATCAACTCTGTTTATTTACAAATAACACACTGGTGTACATAGAAAATCCAGTGGAATCTACAGAAAAGATAAAAAGGAAGGAAGGAAGGAAGGAAGAAAGGAAGGAAGGCCACTGCAATTAAAAATCCAATTTGTCAGGACCAAGGAATAAAAAGTCTAAAATCATTTGCATCTCTGTTTACTTGCAATGAACAATTGAAAAATTAAAAAAAATGCCATTTATGCATATCTAGGAATATAGTTAGTGAAATATGTGCAAAGACCTATATATTGAAAACTATAAAACATTGCTGATAGAAGCTTTTAAAAACTGAAGTATGTGGAAAGATATATGATGCTTATGGATTGGAAAACTCAATTTTTTTTTTTTTTTTTTTTTTTGCGGTACGTGGGCCTCTCACTGTTGTGGCCTCTCCCATTGTGGAGCACAGGCTCCAGACGTGCAGGCCCAGCGGCCATGGCTCACGGGCCCAACCACTACGTGGCATGTGGGATCCTCCCGGAGCGGGGCACGAACCCGTGCCTTCTGCATCGGCAGGCGGACTCTCAACCAGTGCGCCACCAGGGAAGCCCCTCAATATTTTTAAGATTAGTTAATTCTCCCCAAATTGATCTACTGACTGAATGCAATTGCAATCAAAATCCCAGCAGATGTTTTTGAGAAATTGACAAGCTGATTCTAAAATTTATATAGAAATGCAAAGACTTAAAATAGCTATCATACCTTGAAAAAGAAGAACAAAATTGAAGGGCTCACACTCTCAAATTTCAAGACTTACTAAAAGCTTCAATAATTAAGACAGTGTAGTTGATGTAAGGGTAGACAAATAAAGTCATAAATTAATGGAACCGAAAAGAGAATCTGGAATAGACGTATACATATACAGTCTATTAGATTTTTAAACAGAGTCAATTCAATGGGGAAAGGAAAGTCTTCAATAAATGATGAAGCTGAAACAATTGGGTACCTGTACAGGGGGAAAAAAAGGAACTTTGACTCTTACATCATACAATGCATGAAAATAACTTCAAATGTGAAAGCTTAAATTATAAAGCTTTCTAAAGGAAAGAGGGAGGAATATTTTGATGATCTTGAGGTAAAGATTTCTCAAGATATATAAAACACTAATTATAAAAGAAAAATGATAAATTAGACTTCATCAACACTAAAAGCTTCTGTTCATCAAGAGACATTGTTAAGAAAGTGAAAAAACAAGGCACAATCTAGGAGCAAATATTCATAAACATATATCTGATAAAGAACTGGTATGCTGAATGTACAAGAACTCCTACAAATCAAACTTTAAAAGGACAAATAATCTAAATAAAAAATAGGGAGATGACTTGAATAGGCACTTCACAAAAGGAGAATGGCCAATAGCCTGTGAAAGGGTACTGAGCATCATTAGTCAACAGGGCAATGCAAATAAAGACCAGGATGAGATACCAAAATGAATAAAAATAACAAGACTGCTGCTGTGGATGTGGAGCATACAATTCTTGTGGGAATATAAAATAATTCGACCCCTTTGGAAAGCAGCTTCTCACTTTTGAATGAAGCTAAACATGTATCTATCCTATGACCCCGTATTTCCATTCCTAACTCTATTGCCAAAAGAAAGGAATGTATCTATCCTACAAAAAGACTTATTCAAGAATGTTCATAGCAATTTTATTTATAAGAGCCCCAGACTGGAAACAACCCAAATGTCCATCAACATTAAAATGGAAAAGCTGTTGTATACTATTCAGCAAAAAAAATGAAAGAAGTTCTGACATACACTACAACATGAATGAAACACAAGGACACTATTTTGAGCTAAAGAAGCTAGATAAAATAGTAATACTGTATTATTTCATTTATATGAATTTTAAGAACAGGCAAAAGTAATTTATGGTGCTAGAAATCAGAAAAGGATACAGGGTTATTTACTAGAAGGAGACATCAGGAAGTTTTCTGAGGTGATTGAAATATTCTAAATCTTTGTAGGAGTGATTGTTACATAGGTCAAAGTTCATTGAGCTGTACACTAAAATTTATTAATTCCACTCTATATAAATTAAATCTCAGTATACTCTTAGCATTAAAAATAAAAATAAAAAAAACTCATAAAAGCCCTATTATAATAATTTTTTCATATTTGAAAACATCTGGTTATTATTATTACCCAGTGTCTTGCCAAGTTCTGATATGTTTGAAACACACTGTTGTTTTTTCTTCTAACTTTGTAGCCATTTTTACATTATCTTCTGGCATCAAATGTTGCTGCAGAGAAGATAGAGGTGAATTTTAGTAGCCACCTCCCCACCCCTTGAGGTGATTGGTTATTTTTCTGTATAGATAGATACGAATTATCTAGAAATTCATTATCTTAGTAGTATAAGTGGTCTCCATTAAAATTTTTTTAACAGATTGATATCTGCAGGTTGATTTTTTTTTCACTCCAGTAAAATTTGTTTGTATTAGATCATTTAATACATTTTCTATCCCATATTTAAAATTCTCCCAGGAACACTAATTATTCTTATGTTGTATTAATTTTGTTTTCTATATCAGTTAGCTTCTTTTATTGCATTTGGCTTTTTGCCTTTTATTTTTTGAATTCGCAGTCACTGACTTATATACCGTTAAGCTTATTTTTAGGTGGGTCTAGTCTATTTCTTGTAGTCTCAAATTTAATCATAAATGATGCTATTTTCTCCTTCAGTTTGTTCTCATGGTTCTGTAACTTTTCTGTTTATTTCATTCTGTTGTGAGGGAGCGCCGAATCCTAACCACTAGGCAACCAGGGAACCTTCAGTCTGTTGTTTAATCATCTTGACTATGGGCCCTTGTTTTACTGAATTTATCTTCTCATTGAGTTTTCTGTAGCTCAGAGCACTTGTGAAGAATTTCCCTCTGATTTTTATTTGTTTTTGCATCCAAGTTGGTTTCTCTATCTTTTGCATTCTAGATATGTAGCTCTGCATGTGTGTGTGTGTGTGTGTGTGTGTGTGTGTGTGTGTATTTATGTGGATGGTTCCCGGAGGCTAATTTTCATTTTGCTCAACTGTCCTCTTGGTCCACACCTGTTATTTGCCCTAATGTAGTGTAGATGTCTTCTTGCCTCTCTTCCTTTTTGACACTCATTTTCTTCCTGACAAGCCACAATTTTAGGGCTGGGACTTTCATGTTGTTTCCACTTTTTCTTTAGGCATAGCAGGACATGACAGAGCCCAGCTGAGGTACTATGCAGGATAACTGCATAGAATACCAGGGTTAGCATACCCTGGGTTAGAATACCAGGGTTCAGCAGTCATTTCTAAAGTTGTTAAATGTTTATTAAATGTGTGAAGGCTTTCTTCACTGGGTTGAGGAATGTGTTCTAGTCCTAGGGGAGGATACCCTCAAACTTGGAATCTATTCCCCAATTTCATGTTTAGTCTTGGAGCCTTCAATGCCATTACAGAGCGTATAACTCACTGTTCATTTCCAATATGTTCCAACATTTTCTATGACTTCTTATTCAGAGTTAGCTTCTCAGTAAGCTTCTCTCCCAATTTTGGGATGAGAATGAGATGTCCCCGGATTTAGTTGGTACACCTGTGTGGCTCCTGGGGACGGACAAAGAGTTAGGAGCCTTGCTGTGGTGAACTGTGCCACTCCGCTATACCATTTTCTGTCTCTTTCACTGGCCAGTTTTTTTAAGCTTATGATACAGGGCTATATCCCTCTCTGGTTTGGTTGCTGCAGTGGAATTTTGGGGGCCTGTTTTTTTAATGTATCATTTTGTTTATTTCAAGAGATAGGGAGAGGGATATCCTTATGATATGGCTTCATTCTACTTGTGCAACCTGGAGATCCTTCCTGCTCTTTCCTCTCTTTATATCTTTCTTACTCCCAACCCCCTTTCTTACTGCCTCTCAGTCTCCTTTCTGGCTTCTTTGCCTATACCAATTAAGACATTTTCAAAGGTCATTTTGCATCCCCCTTCTCTTTCCGATCCCCTCATCTCCCTTATTCTCTGATCTAATCTCTTAATATGCTCTTTTATAACCTCCTAATTCACTCCCATGCCTCATTAGTAATGTCTAGGCAGATATCACTCAAATTTCTATTTCATGCCCTCACCTGTCTTCTATGGGCTGGTCTCATTTTCAACTCTTTGCTGGATGTCTTACTGTATGACCATCCCACTACAACATTAAACTTAAAATATCCACAAGCAAGCTTACTGTATTTTGTTCCAAACCAATGCTTCCTTCTATTTAGTTTGCTCTCACTTTTTCAGGTGCAAAAGCCTGGGGTCTTCTCTGATTCTCTTCTTTCTTTATGCAATTAGTTAATGAATCCTTTCAACTGGATTTTTCCTCCTCTTTATTTCCACTGCCATTATCCTAGAATAAGTTTGTATTTTTTTCACTTGAACTTTGTAATAGACATTTAACTGGTCTCCCTCCTCTAATTTTTTCCTCTAATAAATGCTCCACATGGCTTCAGAGATATCTTGCTCTAAACCTTCCATGAGTACCTAACACCTTTTCCTGATATTCAAAGACCTCCATAATCTTAACCCAATTTTTAATGTGAAGCTTATTTTCCCACTGTCTCTCACCTTAAATTCCAACCAAAGTCTATTACTAAGCATACCCTGTTCTTTCCAATGTTGAAAACTTTTCATGCAAGGCCCTTTCTCCCATTTCATCTCTCAAAATTTTACCAGTTTTTCAAAATCCAAAACAAATTTTATCTCCTCCATGAACTTTTCATAATCTACTGATTTGGACGTGATTCTTTCCTGCCTTCTCTAAAATCTAATCATTCTTTATTACTCTTCACATTTGATCATTGTGAACATGTCTTAGCCTGACCCAAGACTGTCAGTTCCTTGTGGGGTGGGGACCAAGATTATGGGAAGTTGTAGCATTTAGGGGAAGTTGTGTTATAGTAAACTTTGACTTAAATATTGTAAAGCTTCTGTTCAAGGTCAACTTTGCCACCTTGGGTGTTTGGGTAAGTGACTTACCTTCCCTGAGCTTTACCTTTTTCATCTTTAAAGAGATTGTTGTGAATATTAAATGAAATAACATGTATGAAAGTGCTTTGTAAATTATATATATATATATATATATATATATATACACATACCTATGTATATGTATATAAATAAATAGGTAAATTAAATATAGATTAAGGTATTGCTAATTTCTTCAAATTCCCCCCAAGCATCAAGCCTGATAGTTTAGGCATAGGATGTCAATAAATGTTTACTGATTGAAAAGAATGAAATATACCTAGCTGCAATTATGCCTGGCCCCAGAACACCAAGGAGATGCTAATGGGTAAGGATAAGTATAGAGGAAGTTGATAGCTTATGTGGTTATGCCAGCAATTTGCCCAGCTGTAAAACTGCTTAAATGCCTCATCTAAGATTTCATGAATGGTGCAGAGGACCTGCCTAAATGGAGGCAAATGGCTGAAATGGTGTGTTCCAGTCGCTTCTAGCTCCTGAAGTCTAGTCTTTCACAAAACAACATAATAGATGTCGTATGTAAAAATGAAATATTTGTTTATCAGTAGCTATTCTATATATGCACATATATACATTTCAGATCTGAGTCTTTGCTAAATATATTTCATGTAAATATAGATATTTATCTCCTTAAATGTTTCCTTGTATAGTCTGTTGCCATTCGTTCAATCACCATTGTTACTCTTTTCCAAACTCCCAGTTTTCCAGTAGTGCTCTGTTTATAATCGAAGACAGCAAAGCTAGTGTATTCACATCAAAGCTAAATAGAGAGTGACAAGTACATGAGAATGACCATTAAGTAATTCCCTTAATAGCTGAGATCATCTGGATCGAATCCTGTGAATGTTCAGATTTCCCATGCCAGCTTCTCCTGCTTTTCCTCCAGAACCACATGCTCAAATGTTTTAAAAATATTCTAATTTTATAGGTCTTTTAAAAGTCATGTTTCATAGAAAACTGTCTTTTTGGAGGGAAATCTTAATAAAAGCCAAATATGTATTCTGAGAATCTGCTTGCGATGTGATAAATCTAAGACCGTGTTTGCAATGATGAACTGAATGTTCACATTCATTTTGCACCTGGACGAAATTTTGGACAAAAATATGCGTAGCTTCCCTTGTCCTAGACAGAGCCTAAGCTAGGTTCCTGATTCACATGCTTAAACCGTGCCTCTGAGGGCACATCTGCAGAAGCCTATGTGCACAGGGGATGGAGACACTTTCTTGGGCAGAATTTTTCCTAAAGGGAGAGTGAAGCAGGACATGTGTGTCCCAGTGAGAAGCCAGTCCCTCCATGAAACGATGTGTTAAGTCCTGGGGACGGAGGAGATTGGGAATCAAAACTCTGGGAGAGACTTTGGGCAAAGCCATATGATGTGGAGAGGGCAGTGTTCCCCACTTAACCACAGCAGAAACTCTGCCACTTCCAGAACCTCGATGTGTCAGCATGGGTGGAATGGAAGTACCCAGTGGGAGAGGGAGCAGTGCCCTGTGGTGGGAGCTAGATCTAGAAGGTCCAGAGGGCAGTGTACAGGGAGGGGCAGAGGCAGCTAAGCCCAGCAGACACAAGTGTGTGCAATGGTGGTGACACATCTTTAGGCACTGGAGATGGTGGCAGCGACCTGAACACAACTTAGCAGGCTTGGCAGGGATGGCATCACTGGGGGCTAAGCAGTAGAAGAGGAAAACGTGTCAGAATAATATTTCTTTGAAAGATGCCCACAATGGATAAAATGTTTGGGAAAGTTTATTCAGAACAGAGGGAGGAGAGAAGGCGAGTACTAATTTTTGAAGAAGTTTAGGAAATATTTAACAATTTTCACTTCATTTCTTCTTTTTAAAAAATACTTGTTGAAAGTATCAACTCTGAATCTGAAATAAGGCAGAATCTGAATCTATTTATGTAATTTTTGCTAAGTGCATCACAGTTTATTAAGTGTTTTAAAGGAAAATATTGAGCCTGGCAAGTCAAATGCTTGACTTTCAATTTCATAAGTGAAAACAGATTTTATTCACCAAACCGCTGTTAAAGACACCTTAAATGATTGCAAATTTTAAATTAAAAAAGCCTCACTGTTGTCGTAGATCATCAGATTATGGGACTGAAAATATCCTACCAAGGGTTATGAGGGGTGGCATAACTTATGATGAAAACATAAGGGAAAATTTTAAAAGGGGGAGAATTTTACAAAAATGGAGAGATGACAAAGATGAAGGATACTGAATAGAGCTCTTAAATATATCAACCAGCTAAGATAAGTAGTCTTCTACAAGAGGTGCTGTTGATGTGAGTTACCACCACTAACGACAGCCTATATTCTGGTGCCCCAATATTAATCACCAACTCTTTGTCACCAAGGACTAGTGAAATCCTTAATCAACTGCATTCTGGTTAACTGGACAGAGAATGTAAACAGATAACGTGATTGAAACACAGTGAGGGATAAGATAGAGGTATACACAGAACATATGTGGAAAGAGTACACAGGAAAATCTTTTTTTAAAATTTTTTTACTTTTTAGTGGTTTAATTGAGATATAATTGACGTAGAATGAACTGTACATATTTGAAGTGTACAAGTTGATAATTTTAGGCATTTAGACACTTGTGAAAACATCAACAAAATCAGTATAATACACATTATCACCCCCCAAATTTTCTTGTGCTTCTTGATAATCCCTCCCTCTTTCCTCTCCTTATCCCACCTCTACTGCTGTTACACTGTCCCCAGGCAATCAATGATCTGCTTTCTTTCACTATAAATTAGTTTCCATTTTCTAGAATTTCATATAAATGGAATCATACAGCATATACTTTTTTTTTTTTTTTTTTCTTTTTGCGGTATGCGGGCCTCTCACTGTTGTGGCCTCTCCCGTTGCGGAGCACAGGCTCCGGACGCGCAGGCCCAGCGGCCATGGCTCACGGGCCCAGCCGCTCCGCGGCATATGGGATCCTCCCAGATCGGGGCACGAACCCGTGTCCCCTGCATCGGCAGGCGGACTCTCAACCACTGCGCCACCAGGGAGGCCCAGCATATACTTTTTTTTGGTTTTTTTTCACTCAGCGTAATTATTTTGAGATTCATGTACATTCGGTGTATCAATAAGGGAAGGCATTATTCTAATTGGGAGCTGAGGTAAAGTTGTCAGAGATGAAGCTTGAGTCTCATAGGATAAGTGATATTTAGCCAGGCAAAAATGGGTGGGAAGAGTATCCTAACTAGAAGAGATAGCAAGAGCAAAAGCAGTGAAGCACACGTGTGTGTGTGTGTGTATGTGTGTGTGTGTGTGTGTGTGTGTGTATGAGAGTGTCTTGGGGGTGGGGAAGAAAGTAGTACAAGAGGGTGGCCGTAGTGCTAAATTAAGGGAAAACAGAGCATAAGAGATCAAGATAAAGAGTGCAGGATAGCAGGGCAAACTGATGTCACTGATGCTGAAAACATGCTGGAAGACTTAATAAAGAGGAAAAAAAGTATACGTTGGATTGTATGATGCTAATTAAAGTCATTCAAGTGACCTACTTTTTATTTTTACTTAATTTTCATCTGCCCAACAGGATGTGTGTATATATAATATATATAATATATAAATCATATCAATTTTATATAATCAATAAATTGTTTGATTATATATAATTATAGGTTATATAATTATATATAGGATCACTAAGTTTGATAATATATAATACATATCATCATGTATATTACATATATAATATATAAAATCACTAAATTTGCCAAGTTAACTTTATTTTAAATTTGATCGGAATGCAGCTGTAAGCACCGTACTCATAGGTCAGTATTATTTTCTTAATTATTCAAGTAGCCCTGTTGCCTGCTCAATCATATGATAATTTTCTCACAGTTTAAATAATACTTACGTGGACTATTGCAAGTGTATAATGCCTTTGGTCTTGCATGATTAATACCTTCTCAGAACAGTTTAGTTTTTATGTAATTTGCTCCCTTTTGGCAAGCAGAGACCATCTGTGGCTGGGGAGTCCCAAGGCCTGGCTCTCACCTATTCCCTGACCAACTAGCTGGGGGCCTTGTCAGAGTCTATGCCTTCTTCTTCTCATTTTGAAAATGCAGGCTTGGAATTAATATTTTCCAGGTGCTTTTCCGGGGCAGTGCAATATGGTGACAGAATGATAGGACCAGGACCCAGGGCTCCTGGCTGGTGGCTCCAGCTCTCCCCAGTGTGCCCTTTGACAAGTAGGTTGGGACTCAGTCCTTTCATCTGTTCATTGGGGATAATAACACCTGCTCTGCTGGTTTCATCAGAATGTCACCTGGATTAAATGAGACTGAGTTGGAAAGTAAAGCTAGTAATAGTGTTGCCCAGCTCTAAAGTTCCTTACCAAGGGCCATGGGGCTTGAATGACTGTCCCAGAGACTCTTACTTTTCCTAGTTCCTTCCTGTTCTTTTAGATGAAGAGGTTAGATGAATGTTGTAGTGTTACTATGACATATTGATCTGTTTATAACATACATAACAATAATATTTAATATAGTATCATTCATCCTACAAACTCAACAGTGTGTCATAATGTTCAATTTTGTCTTCAAGAGTCCAAAAATATCCTTTACGCTCTCAGTTGCTGTGTGGTTTATGAAAAGGATAAAGCAAAACATGTTTCTTTGAGTTAGCAGAATGGCAGAGCTTCAGTATGGTCTTTTGTAGTAGGAGCTACCTAAATTCAATAAATAAATAAATAAAATATAAAATACAGTGCCACTTTCAGAACAGGGGTCACCATTTACCCTTGGACTGGGAGTGGGAAGAGGTGAGAGTAGGGAGAGGTGAGACTGACTCAGGAAATTAAATTAAACTATAAATAATGGCGGACCCTGATCCCGTCACCATTTCTCACCAGACCCAATAAGACTTTGAAAGGAGGACTCTGTGGAATTCATTTTAAGTCTTGGAGAAACAACATGCAATCTAATATCTGCACATAAAAATGTTGGGGTAGGTGGGTAGGTCAGGAGATGTCAGACAGTGCTGGGATCACAACCTTGCTCCCCAGACCTTTCCCCATTAAATACGTTTATATGCAGTCAGCCCTGATGGTGACAATGCTATGATTGGAAGTTCCTAGAACTACCTACTTGGGGCGATTTTTCTTATGGAAGTGGCAGTCGTTTTCCAAATTTATTCAGCTAGCAGAAGAATTTTATTGCAGTTGAGTCGGACTAGTAGTTTAGAGACCTCCAACTTAAAAGCTCTTCTTTTTCAAGTAAGACCCAGAGAAGTAAAGGGACCTCCGGGACCACCCCCCTCCCCTCCCCAGTTAAGAGCAGAGTGGAGACTTGAAATGCCAGATCCAGCTGCTTGTTTTACTCGTTCCTTTTTACTTTGCACAAATACTTATTCGACCCTTATACTGTGGAAGGCACTTTACAAACCCTGTAGGAATTCAAAGCTAAAAAAAAATAGGGCTCCTCGGGAAGCAAGCATCCAGTAGAGACAAGTATAGACGTAAACTCCAAGGCAGAGTGAGATGAAGTCACTGTTGGTGACCACCAACCTACTGTGGAGCCTGAAGGGAAGAAAGATCACTGGCTTCATGGAAGAGAAGGCATTTGAGAGGAGCCTAGAAAGATGGCAGAAGCTTGAAAGACAAATAGGAGTGGGTGGGAATTGATCAAAAAGTGCAGAGGTGTGAAAACAATGTTTTTTTTCCCCAGTTTGTCCAAAGAATGGTGGATTAGCGAGGGCTGAGGCTGGAAAAGTATGCTGGGGCTGTGTTGTAGACGGATTTGTGCTGGGCTTTGGGGTTTGTATTTCAGTTGGTAGCCAGCGGGGGGCCACCGGAGGCTTCTTTGT
Organism: Mesoplodon densirostris; assembly: GCF_025265405.1. Lineage (NCBI taxonomy): Eukaryota > Metazoa > Chordata > Mammalia > Artiodactyla > Ziphiidae > Mesoplodon > Mesoplodon densirostris. Next base: position 32,121,720 of record NC_082663.1, read on the forward strand.
GGGATTGAAATGATTGCAGGCGTGAATGATTGGAAAGTGGAGGCTGGGAGTTGGGTGAACAGGATGGAGTCTACGGAGACTGCTAAGCAGAGATCATGGGGGCATGAAGCGGGATAGGAACTGAAACTGAGAGGAAGAGAAAAATTTAAAAATTATTGTGGAGATAAAGTCAGCAGGACATGGCACCTCGTTAGATGAATAGGTGAAGAAAGAAGATGTGGGTTTAGGCATCAAAGATAATTGCAAGAGAACTGGGATACGTAGAAAGAACATAATGATGCGTTTTGAATACCCCTGGGAAATACTGCAAGAAGAGGGTTCCTGGGCACAAGAGAGAGAACATGGGAGTAAAATAGTAGGCATTTGTATGAAATTGCCTTTTCCGGTGATATTTGGCTGATCTTAGAGGGAAGTGGAGAATGAAGAGCCTGAGGATTCCCCGGATGAGATGGCGTAATCAGGGCATGATTGAACTGAAGGATTTGAAGTTTGGGCTGAATGGGGATAGAAATGAAACCAGTGGCGCTAAAGGATGAGAACAGTAGAGAGAGGTTTAGGTTGGGGGAGGTTTGGCTCAGTAGAATTAGAAAGATGGCAGACAAAGAGGTAGCGGTGTGTGAGGAGAACTCCAGAGCTGGCGATCTTGGTGGTGCAGATGTTTTGAGTGATGAAAAGAACTAGCGTGGAACTGGGCCATGTTGGCTGATGCAAAGACTGGAATTGTGGGTGTCAAAGAACTGGGAGGCTGTCAGCGGCGAGTGAAAAGAAAGTCGCAAGAAAAACGTTCTAATAAAGTTTGTTTTTGCCGGTGGGGTTGCAGGATGAGGGAAGGCTGTGGCTATATTTATAGTCTCGCAGTTTTATTGCTGCCGCCTTAATTCTATGTGAATTGAGACAACTTGGAGCTTTCTCTTGTTTTATACAATCCATGTGTTTTCTCATGTCTTTGAAATATGTCGGATGTAATGTCTTTTTCTTTTATTTTTCTTTGTTAATCCTGTTCCTGGGGAAACATCTACTGCAATGTCTTCTGCCAGCTTATATTTTTCTTAAATTAATCATTGCTATCTCTGCCAAGGTTAAGCTAAATACCTCACACCTGGCCTGGAATTTCCAATACAAAGTTCATTCCTCTGGCTGAAATAGCAAAGATGGGCAAGGGAAACAAGTAAGAGAGGCTTCAGGTTGGGGGTGATGGGGAGAGGGGGGTGGGAGAAGGCAGGCAAACAGATGTTAAACCATAGTGGATGCCATTATTTATGACTTCAGCGTTTGAAAATTATATCAAAGCCAGAGTTGGTTGGTTTTTGTTTGTTTGGGGTGGGTGAGGTTTTTCTTCCTTGGATGGTCTCAGGAGACAAAGACATGGTGTCAAGACAGAACTTTGTCTGGACGAGGATGTGAATTGAAAGGAAAAAAATAATAACCCAGACTTCATGTTTTGCTTTGACTCTACAGTGCTGACGTTCTGCACTCACCAAAGTTGCACTAGAACCTTTTCTAACATCCATATGTGCTGTGCCCCTATGTACAAAATAAGGAACCCTTTCAGCCTCAAACTTTCTGAGATGATATCACACCCTCCGTAGGGATCGTCCCTCCCCTTTTCAGTTTTCCGGTTCCTGGTGGTGGGAGAGAAGCAAGGAAACCCCAGACGCTTAATTAGGCTATTAAACCCACTTATAATAGAAAGCTTGCCTTGTTTTGTTCAACATCTAAGCCCTATACCATTCAAAATCTTTTGGGGTTTTATTGTGGTAGAGGAATTGGAATGACAGTTTGGTCCTGCTCTCTTTCCTCCAAGCTTTGTCCTGGTCAAGCCAGAAAGGTGCAGCTGATTTTTTGCAGCTGCCACAAAAGGAGTCCCTGCAGGGGCAGTGAAAGCCTTATTGCTGGAGGAGCTGGCTGGGTGCAGCTCTCCCTGTGGGTGAGCCACTCGACTGAAAGCAGAGAGGCCTGCAACCTAATGAGAGATACAAGTGGTTTCTAATGAAGAGACCTTGGCAGGAGGAGAAAAGGCAAAATCTGCGCCTTGGAACTTCCAGGTTTAAGTTTATACTCTGACTTTAACAACTAAAATCTCACCTTTGAATGCAAATAAATAACATCTATTTTGTTCTTTCTTTGAAACATTCTTCTGCAACCTTTTGTTGTGTGTGTGGGGAAAGGTATATGGAAGGAGGAACAAATAACTTCTAAAACATGCAACGGTGCTCTGATTTAAACCTCATTGTTTAAATTCTTTAAGACAATTTCCCCCTTATTGAATGGAGGATGAGGTGGGGGATCGTTGTATTTTTGTTTTTTTTTTTTTTTGCTTCATGCTAATGAAATCTCTCTTTCTATTTATCTTTCATAAGACCATGTTTCATCACTTATAAATGGGATTTTCTTTGGTCAGATGAATTTGTATAACTTAGCTAACCTTTGAAAGGTGGGGAAAAGGAAACAGTTTAAAAAAGAAAACCTGTGCTGGACTGAACTCAGACACACACATACACACACACACACACACACACACAGAGGCATGCACTACTTCTTTCACCTGGAGACCACCAAGATCGTATGGTTGGTGGAGCGCTGGTCTGGTTTTTGTTTGGATTGGGTATTTTTATTTTTAATATTTGTCTTCTGAGTCAGAGGTGGTTATCTCTTAAAAGAAAAATTTGATGGCTTGAAAGCTGGGTGTTTGTGCTTTCCCCTTGGAAATGTTAACATTTAAGTAGCCTTCAATGTGCTTCAAAGTTAGCACCCCACTAAGATAAATTAGTGACCTTCCTCCAACCCCACCCCTGCCCCCATGCTCTGGTGCAATTACCTCCCCATGGCTGGCTGGGAGCACCCTCTGGCCTGAACTGGGTGGTTCAGTAGGAGATTCGGTCAATCTGGGTGGCATGAATGTCTTGCCAGGACAATGGTGGCTTTTCATGCCGATTTAGTAATCTGAAGAATGCAGCAGCCTGTCCTTGAGAGGAACCTGCTTCTGTTGATATGTTTATGTGACTTCCGGAGGTGGGGAGTGGGTAGGAGTTGTGAGGAGTGGGGTGGGGAGTGACATGTGGATTGTCTGGAAATTTACAAGTCTGTCTGAACCTGATTTATTGAGACTTTATGAAAAGTTAAAAAAAAATGTCACCTATCCAGTTTCCTGACACATTAAGTTAAAGATTGATGAAAATGAGGTTTTTCTGTTTCAAACCCTAACCCTGATTACTGAAAGACCCTACCCCTATCACAGCTTATGTTTCATGGGAGTTTTTAAACAGCATCTTTTTGTAAAATTCTAAACTTTCTCTACCTTTTCTTGTCTTGTCTGTCTGCTGATTTGGACACCCTGCTTTATCTATATGTATCTATCTATCTATGTATCTATCTATCTATCTTCTGGCTGTATTTGTGTGGCTTGCACAGTCTATACAGACACCAGCATGGTGTCAATGGGGACAAGACTGGTATCTTTTAACCACCATGGGAGGTGGGGGAAGTGTCTCTGTACCACTGTGCCAGGATGAGTTATGCAGAAGAGTGAGTGGTTCCAGCATCCATCCCCCGCTGCTGCCTGAAGTACAATTCAAATCAGATGACCTCCCAGGAGTGTCTGTGTTGCTGTCCCTGTACACGGATAGCAACTCTTGTCTCTGCAATTCTAATAATTATCAGCATGTCCACTGTCCCAAGCCTCCAACAGGGAAATCTTTCTGCTGGAGGCTACAGGCACTCCCACCCCCGGGCACTGTGGCATTTGTAGTGCAGACAACACACCTGGGCTCAAAATTCAGCTCAGCCAATCACCTACCCTCTCTGAGCCTCCGTTGTGTTGTCTGTAAAGATGAGGAGGTTTATACCTCCTCCTAAAAGAACTGTTTTGAGCTTTAAGGAAGCTGACAAGTGATTCTTCTATCATAGTGTAGGTGCCGGATACATGTTAGTGAGAGCAGTAAATTGAACAGGCACAACTTGTGATATATTCGAGGCACAACTTTATTTTTGCTTCCCTTGGTGCATTTAAACTTTATTTGGGATGGTGGTGGTAATGTTCCCTTAAGCCAGATGAAAATCAGGCAGGCCTGTGACTTTTATGCTCATTCCGTAATGACAGCCTTGAGTTCCCTTAAGTCACGTAGTCTTGAATCAGAAGACAAAAAAGCCTACACTGCTAATAGTGAATATTCTATACTTGACCTGGCAGCAAATCTCCCCTCCACCTGTTACCGGCCAGAGTTCTTGGGCTTCCTTAACCAATAGAAATTGATAAGAGGCCAGACAGGAAATTCAGGCAAGGCTTTATTGGGGCCCCTGCTGCAGCAAGGGCAGGGGGCAAGAAAAAGTAACAGGTTCCCTTGCTAACTCTCTGAGAGGGGGTAGGGGAGAAGTTGGTTCCTTATATGGGGTGAGGGGAGGGGTGTGTCCAGAGGTCAGGCCAGAGGGTTGGCTTAGGTGGCCTGCCCACCCCTTTAGTAGTATTGAGTGCAGGGGCCATGCGTCGTACCCTGCTTTTGCTCCCAACACCCTGTTTTTGCTTCTGGCACCTGAGAAGTGGCAGTTGGTCTTTTTAGTCTTTTTGTATCTGTCCTCCATAATTTGTCCCAACTGTGCATGCATACAGTTATTTTTAGTCCCTTATAGTTTCTTTGTATTTTGTTGCTGGAGGAGGTGTTTGTCCAGGTGCAAGCCCTGCAGCACTGCAACAAAGGGTCCAAGGTCCCAGGTCCCAGGTCCCAACATGTCTCACACCCTTGATGCCCCCCAGTGGTCCTGCAGTCTTTCTCGCCTCAGCTGTTTTCCTCCTTCCCCTCACCCCATCAGAGACTATTCCCCCAGATCCCCTTACCAGAGAGGTGGGATGGGATAGGGTGGGGCGGGGGAAAGAGATAAGGGCAGAGAAGTTCCTAATGAGATTCTTGGGACCTGGAGGATGACCGAGACTTTCCCTCCTGGGAGACTCTACAGGGCTCCTCTCTCTCTCCTTCAGCTCCCTGGACCCAGATGGCCCCACCTCTGTTCTGGCTCGGCCTTGTGCTGCCTTCATCAATCCAGGACAGCTGGCCGTCCACCTCCAGCCTCCTGAGTTCCCTAATGAAGTCTTTCTCCACGTGGCCCCAGCCCATGACAATGCAGACCCTCCCACTGCAGGGACACACCTGGCTCTGTGAAGGGCACCGGGAAAGACCCTCATGAGGTCCTCCCCAATCTCACTGGGAAGGTGGGACAAGAGAGTTCAGAGCACAGGTTTTTCCAAAGATTTCCTTATAACATTCTCTTCATTCCGTTCTCTGATTCCTGTTTTATGCTCCAGGTTCTCATAGCCATTCCTTGAAAGTGTGTGTGTGTGTGTGTGTGTGTGTGTGTGTGTGTGTGAGAGAGAGAGAGAGACAGAGAGACAGAGAGACAGAGAGACAGAGAGAGACAGAGAGAGAGAGATGGTGGAAGAATCTGTCTCATATCCTTCTTGTTAACCTGATATTTATCATACTGACACCTCAGTCTAAATTAAGGCAGGAAATTTCCCTCTTCCCACATAAACACACTGGCCATAATTTACCACAAGGAAACTTTGATTGTTGGCAAAGATGTAGCAGAATGGGACCTTAGCAGTGTTGAAAAGCTGGTGCCCCAGTGCAGACGAAGCTCATGATTAGGGCAGTTGATAAGAAATTGGTATTTGATGATATTTCAACATAGCACTGAAGTCATGAGGATGAGGAAAGAACAGAGCTTTGTTGAGTTTAATTTATTGTCTAGTTTTGTTTTTAATTTCACGAGTGTTGGAGGAACAGGGCAGCTTAAAGCATCTCATATTCTTAGCAGGCCCTGAGGGTCTGAGAATGTTCCAGATTTCAGATTGTATCCTAGCAGAGGCTTGGTCCAGGCCGGGCACACCCTTTGCACGTCAGCCCAAACGTGCAGTTTGCAGCCTGCCTCTGTGGCTTGAAGTCCACTGCATGGCTCATGGGGCCCTGCTTGGGTTTGTGTTTTCTCTGTCCTCTAGTCCAGAGCCCACCGACTGGTCCCTCAGCCTGGAGAAGCTTCTGTGTGTTGGGAGGTGGGCTCTACACTCCCTAGGGCCTGCCCCCTTACCAGAGGCCTGGGAATGCCCTTTGGTGCAGCCAAAGCAGCATTTTCTCCATGAACCCTGTCCTTGTGCAGAATGCCTGGTGCAGGAGGTCAAGGCTTGGAGGTGCAGACAGTTCCAAAACCGACTGCCCGTGGGCTGTGTGACCGCGAGCACATTACCTAACCTTTCTAAGGCTTCTGTCGCCTCATCCCTAAAAGGGGAAGAGGTTAAAGAGCATGAGCCACGTGGGGTTTGTGTGAGATTAAATGAGGCCTGGCGTGTAAGGCAGTTAGCTCAGCGCTTAGCACATAGTAAACACTGAAAAATCATTAGCTATTATTCCATGACTTGGTTTAAAAAAAAGGGCAGTTCCCAGCTCCCACCTCCGGAGATTTTGATTCTGGAATCTGTATTTTCACAGCTTGCCCCCGATGATGTGTCTGGTGAGCAGGTTTGGAAGCCCTGCGTACACCTCTTCCTTCTGTTCTATGGGGTTGTCTTTGGCAGCCAGGGACCCAATCTTGTTTAGGTAGCAGAGGCAGATGTGCCTCATGGTTAGAGCTTGGCCTCTGGGCTCAAACTGCTTTTCCAGGCACGACTAGTGCATACCCGGGGAGGTTTATCACCTCCCTGTGCTCTGTTTCCTCATCTGTAAAATGAGGAGAATAATGGTGCCTCCTCATGGAATTGCTGTGAGGATTCAGTGAGTTAATCCATGCAAAGCTGATATAGGCAGTGCCGAACACACAGTGAACACTCAATAAATGGTAGCTACTATTAAGTCTACTCATTTTGTAGCTTATTTCCTACATTGAGGAAGTCTTACAAACTATTAACAAAGATTTGAATTCGTTTCAAAATTATCTTCATTAATTCTTAAGTCACATATTAAAGCACAACTTTAAACATGAGCAATCCAAAATTTTTGAATTAAAAATTTTTTTTGAATTTTAATAAGTAAATGTTAAATAGTAATAATTATAAAACAAAAAATCTAAAACAGAACAGAAAATCCTGCTATGTAGCTATCTGTTCTGAAGCTTGCTTTTCCCCTCATTTAAACTGCTTCATGCCTTTATTTTTCTCTTTAATTCTGTAGCACCTGTATGTTCATCTTTAAACATTTTTTTAATATCACCTTTTAAGGTTAATTTTCACAAGATGATCCAATTTAAAACATCATTTTAAAAACATTTTTTAAAATTTGAAAGTGAAGGTAATTTTTTCTTAATTTTTTTTTTGTGGCTATTCTTTCCCACAAAAGGGTCATTGGGGTTATCAAAGAGAAAGAATAAACAATTTAAATACCTTGCTTTTTAAAAAGTATTTTAGAAGATTTTCTGCTGCACAGTTTATAAAATTCTAGTGGACTCCAGACCTAAGTTCAACCAATTTACAGTTAAGTCTGGTGTGTGTACTTGGGATCCACAGCCTGAGTTTCAAGTGCCATTAAAAGTAACCATGGTGAGCATATTGATTCAAAACATCTTTGCATGTACCCTTGATTTTTTCTTTAGGATAAATGATCAAAAGGAGAATGACTGGATTAAAAGGTGTGCCCCTTATTAAGGTTCTGTTGAATATCTTAAACTTGCATCCCTAAAAATCTGAACCAGTTCCTGTTCTCACCAGCAGTAGATAAGAAGGCTCATTTCCCCAATACTCAAACCAACACTTGTTAATATCATTTGTCTAATAAGTCTAATAAGTTAAAATGGTATCATATTGCTTTAAACACACAACTTTATGCACTTTACTAGTGAGGTTGAGCATTTTAAGTCTACTTATTGGCCATTTATATTCCTTATTTTATGACATATGATTATGTCATTTGACCATTTTTTTAGGTTGTCCTCCTTTTCTTACTGATTTATAAAGCTGTATATATATTAAAGAATAACATCCTCTCAAAGGTACTACAATAATTTTTCTTAGTTTTTTTCTTTATCTTTTAACATATTGTTTTTCGGACACACTGGAATTTTAAAACTTTTTTGCAACTTAAAATTTTCCTTTATGATTTTATTCCTTTCCTTTATGATAGGTCTTACTAATCTCAAGTTTCCATAAATATTGTTTTAAAAATATCTAATTCTTTAAGACTTTAAGCATTAATTACTTTGTTTTTCCAAATAGATGAACATTTATCCCAGTACCATGTATAAATCACACCAAGAATACTTCCTAGTACATAGTAGCAACAACAAAAAAAATGTTTGGAATCAATGAATAGATATTTTAGCTATGTTCTTATTTGGGAGTTAATGTGAGTTTAATCTAGTACTTCCTTATATTTGGATAATGAAGAATAGATTGAAATATTCATGTGTATTGCAAAAGATCACAAACCTTGATGGAATTAGCCTATGTATAGGAGGAAGTAGACCATGGATATCATGGAGTCATTCCTCTATGTGATAAGAGTCACTAGTTATCCTGTAACAAATGCTAGAAAGAATGGGCTCTTTTTGACAGGATGGCAGGCCCTGTTGACTGCCTGCCCAATGGCTGTTCCCCACTTTTTCTTTGGTACTAGCAACTCAGATATTATTTAGGCATGAGTGAGCAATATGTTCAGGGAAGCTGGTCCCAGGGTAAAAATCATAAATCATCTAACCATATAATAGTAATCCTCATCCTTTTTTTGTCAGTAATTGGTTTAAAGGTGGGCATGTAACAACTCAGTCCTGGTTAATGGGCTCTGAGGGAAAGTCTACTGGGCGCCTCTGGGAAATATTCACATTCTCACAGCAAAAGAAAGATGTACGAGGGGAGTTTCCTCCCACTACCTTCCCCAACACACACACACACACACACATACGCACCTTCCTCCCTTTGGATATTATAGTGTGAGGCTGTGATGCTTGGGACTGTGGCAACCACCTTGCCAACATGAAGGGGGACCGTCTGAGTCTTAATAGCATTGACTTTCTAAAACAGCCCATTCTCTAGACTTCTTGTTATGTGAGATGATGAACCCTCAGTTTAAAAATTATTTTTGGCTTTTTTTTTTATAGCATTCCATACTGTTCTCTTGGGTGAGTCACTCAAACTTTCTGGGGTTTAGTTTCTGTGAAATAGCATGGGTGAGCTGACTGGCTGTCATGGTCCTATCCAGATCCAAAACTCTATGATTCCAGCTGTTGCCTCTGGAACATCTTTCTCATCTTTATTCTAGAAGAAAGTACTTGAAATCCTAAAATACAGAGAATGATAATTAACACCCGTAGAGTACATTTCACACACATTATCTCTTGTAATCTGTATAACAACTCTGAGAAGTAGAGTAGGCATACTCATCTGCAGGTAAAAAAAAAAAAAATTGAGGCTCAGAGACATACCCAAGATCTCTCTGCTAAGTTGGCTGAGCTGAGACTTAAACAAACCCAGCTTCTCCAGCTCCAGTTCCATTCCTCCTTTTCCTGTGCCTCACAGCCACAGGCACCATTATCTTTGGTTGGTTTATAGCAGCAGACAAACTTCCAATGTGATTAATTTCTCCTTGCTGTCTGGATGATCACTGATCACTCTGAGAACAACTCCACGAGCAGCCAGAGAGTCCAAAAGGAATGTTACCACCCACCAATGGATTCTTTTTTTAAATGAACTTTACAGGGTCAGGCTCTGATGTTTATATGAAAGGAGATAAAGTACACCTGTTCTTCTGGGAATATACTTTAAGGAAAGGAGAATACATGACTTATTTTGGATAGGATATTTATAACCTACTAATCTATAATCTAAATGATGAATTACCTAAAGTCAGAGTTCTGCAGGCCCTGGCAGAATAGAGTTTACACACTGATCATGTGGTCCCAGCATGAGAGGAAGAGGAGAGAGATGGTTATGACAGGTGGGGATGGTCTCTGTACTCATCACAACTTGTTGCTGACGAGTAACTGCTGCAGAACCTGAACCTGGGGACGTATACCTGCTGTCTCCATCTCCAAAGCATGTGGTATTTATAGCCACAGGGAGGCTGACATTGTCTAGGCCTCCCATTCACTTTGTAGGTGAGGAAATTCCCTTTATGGTCATAGTAAAAGAACTAATAAGTGACAGAGCCCAGACTTCTGGTCTCCTCCGGCTCATCTGATAGATTTAACTCCAGTAAAACTGGAAATATGGACTTTGTTGGTGGTCAGAAATATCACTACACATGGGAAAATCATTGTTTTAATTCTATCTCAAAATGCCTGGGATCCAATATAAATACATCATTCATTTAAAAAGAGGCCAAATATATCTTCCAGGTTGAGTAGCAACGTGAGTAGAATGGCTGGAATAGCTCTGAGAGCATTTAGTTATGGAAATCTGCCTGTCTCCCAGGGCTCAACAGAGGGTCCAAGGTGGTGTCTGTCAGCCTGAACAATCCCATCTCTATGGCTGGGGAGACCTTGGTCACCCTTAGAAAGATGCCCACTGGGCCACAGGCATAACTTCCTTACAGCACCTCAGTCTCCAAACACATGTCAATGGCTTAAACATGATCCCATGAGCCACTTAAAGATGAAAGAATGGTACATACTGGAAACAGATTCTGAAGAGATTACATCAAGGGTAAGAGAAGGGTTCAGCCGCTTCAACTTGGTAATGAAAGAGAGGAGGAAATGAGAAAGGACTACTACCTCCTTGAGGGCAGGGAATGAATAGTGTTCATTGTATCAGGCACAGAGCAGGCAAATATTTGCTGAGGAAAAGAACATTACTGTCTTATATATGTATGCGTATATTAAATATATGCATATATTGATGTATTACATGTATATCATTGGTTGGCTGGGGAAGACTCTGTCTTCCCTGGTCTCTTCTAGCTGAATCACTGACCATCTTTCTTGTTTTGATAGTAACTCAGGGTCTCCCAGACTTGGAGCCTGACACGATCAATCCAAATGGTCCCACTAATGCTCTGACTGGCAGAGAAGATGGGATGCATAAATGTAACAAGATGTTTTCTAAAGGCTGCTGGTAGAGAAATTTCTTCTCTCTTCTATGGAGGCCACCTAGAGAGATTCCCTCTTCTAGGGCCATTACATTGCACAAATCCAGAGGACACTGTTGGCATCGTGTTGAATTCAGTTTTCCATCAGTGGTGTACCCTGGAGTTGTGCAACATGGCAGACCTGCCAGAGGACATACGTGAGGAAGCATATATTCCCCAGAAACTGCTGGCAGCCATCGTGGGGGGGCAGCCAGCCTTAGGGTTCAACACCACATGAAGATGACAGATTGGAGAGCTAGGATGGAACTGGGCCTTTGGTGACACTGTTGAGCTAGTGTCAAGCCTCGATGAACCTTTCTGTTTCATTAGCAGGTGGCACCAAATTTCCCCCACTGTTTAAATCTGTTTGAATCAGGTTTTAGTATTACTTGCAACCGAAAAGGTCCAGAAGGACACACACAGAGCAATGGATATCTTAGATATGTAGCATTCGTCTCATCAGTGTAGACACTCAGGTCAGACCACTTGGATCTGAGGGAGGTGATTTTGTCCTGAATGTACAAGTTCACACGCTATGTAGAGTCACCAGATAATTACTCAGTGTCTGTTTCAGCTCGGAATGGACATGAGAGCATCTCTACACATTTAACAATTCTCTTTAACACACTTTAGCAAAGCGTTCTTTACACCAGGCACTTGGCTAAGTGCAAGGTCATAAAATATAAATGTAAACAGTAAATGTGTTTAAAACATGAACAAGACAAGAACCCGGCCTTTAGGAACTTACAGTCTCCTGGAAAGTAGGGGGTTGTAGGCAAGGTAGGCAAAAGAAGGAGGCCTCCTGTCATATAAGGCACGATTGTGAAATGAAAAAAGCAAAGGGCAAATACATTTCCTAGGAGGGCAAAACTAACTCCAAGTTGGAGCCTCCATAAAGAGGTCAAGAATAAGTTTGCTATGAGCTGGACTTGAAGAATTCACAGAATTTCCATAGCCAGCTGTAAGGATAAGGGCAATTCCAGGCAACAAAGGGTACGAAAAGGCCAGGAGGCAGGAAATTACAGATGAATAATCCAGTGTGACAAATTTTGGTGTGTGGGAGTGAGGTAGTGACAGATCATGCTAGACGGTAGGAAGGACCCAGAGTGTAGGGGGCCCTGGAAGGCTTTTGAAGGAGCTGGGCTTTATTTAATGATAGAATAGTATTCATACAAATAATAATAACATATATATATATATATATACACAGACATATATATAATGCTTTTTTGTGTGTTAGGAATTGGTCTAAGAAGTTTATATATATTACATGGACTAATTTAATATATATTAAATTAAATATAATAAATATATAAATTAACTTTCATATATAGATTAAATTAGTCCATATATATTATTATTCTCATTTCACAAGTGAGGAAACTGAAGCACAGAGAGGTTATGTAGGTTGTCTGAAATCACACTGCTAGAAAGTGGTGAAGAAGGGAGTGAAACCAAGGCAGACTGGCTCCAAGGTCTGAGGACTCCGGGGTACTCAGAAGAGTAGTAATGTGGCTCTGATGACCCAGGCATTAATGTGGAGGACAGACAGCAGTCACACTGTCCCAGTAGCTCAGGTTAGAAACAACAAGGGTCTCACTAGGTCAGTGGCAGAGAGAAAGCAGAGGAGATGGAGTGGAGAGAGAGATACAAAGGAGGGAGACTCTGTACAAGAATTGTAAACCAGGGTATCGACCTCGCAGTCTGGCCTGCGGTGGTTTACAGATTGAGCTTTGAATGCATTTTGATTGATGGAGGATGTTCTCTCTGTTTTCGCATAGTCACACCCAGACTCTTCCTATATTTCTCTCCCCAGCCTGACTTTTGGAGGCTAATACATTTATGATCCCTGTTGCATAGAATTTGATGTTAGGGATAAATGAATGAGTCAGAGATGCATTGGAGATATCTAGCTTGAGAGCAGCATGGGTGGTAGTGCCGTCACTGATGCGACATAACATAGGGAGAGGCCAGGAAGAGAGGACTAATTGGTCAGCCTCTGTGGAAGTGAGAGATCTATGGGGCAGACTTGTAGATGGCCAGTAAGTATGCAAATATAGCCTGAAGCCCAGGACCTAGAAATGGTTTCTCTTTAACTAGAGAAACTAGTTAAAGTCATGGAGGAAGTGTAGAGTGACTTGAGGGCTGGGTCCATATACCTGAAATGGACAGGTGACTCATTTTCATCAGTTTTAATCATTCAGTTAGATCCTATCATACTTGGCAGGCTTTAACCATACAGATTTAATCCAAATAAACCAGTGGTTCTGGACACTAGCTGTACATTAAAGTCACCTGGGGGGTTTTAAAAATGTTGATTCCAGCCTTCTTCTCTCCCTTTCCATGATTAAATTAGAATCATCTGGGCATGGGTATATCATTTTTTTTTATAAAGGTGTCACATTTTATTTATTTATTTATTTATCTTTGGCTGTGTTGGGTCTTCGTTTCTGTGCGAGGGCTTTTCTCCAGTTGCAGCGAGTGGGGTCCACTCTTCATCGCGGTGCGCAGGCCTCTCACTGTCATGGCCTCTTGCTGCGGAGCACAGGCTCCAGACGCGCAGGCTCAGTAGTTGTGGCCCACGGGTCCAGCCGCTCCGTGGCATGTGGGATCGTCCCAGACCAGGGCTCGAACCCGCGTCCCCTGCACTAGCAGGCAGACTCTCAACCACTGCGCCACCAGGGAAGCCCCGGGTATATAATTTTTAAGTTCCCCCCATGCCAGGCAATCTGACAGGTAAGCAATACCTGGAAAGCTTATCAACAGATAATAAACTTTGCAATAGAAAAAGGGAAAAGGAAATGGAAGGGGAATGCCAAGCCCTAGTCCTAGAAAGGCTGTGGTATTGTGCCCATCACCTTGCCTGGAGCAAAAGAGAAAGTCAGCTCTTCGGTTAATCAGGGCAAATTACTGGACCCACATAGTATCTGCAATGGACAATATAGCAAGGCTTAATGCTTAGACCCTAAATATTGTATGGAGCCTTATTTAACCCTTTCTTCTAAAGCCAGTATTGGCCCCCATGACAGAAGTAGAACTGAACCTTCTGGTGGCAGGCAAGTGGCCCAGAAGTGAAAGGAGAGGAGCTCAGGATGCCAGGAACCTGATGGAATATTAATGCTTTTTAATAGCATGTGGTGAACGTAGCTCATCTTTGACTATAGAAAAGCAAACTCATCCTCAAAATAAAAGCAATAAATAGATGAATAGATAAAAGTTTTCCAAGTGACTTTAATATGAAGCTGGGTGGACACCAGTGTCCCAAACTGTCCAATTGAACACTGTATTCACTATGAATGCAAGTAAAACAGAGTTCACCTAATTTTTATAGCACATTTATTGGAGTATAATTGCATTACAATGGTGAGTTAGCTTCTGCTGCATAACAAAGTGAATCAGCTATACATATACAAATATCCCCATATCTCCTCCCTCTTGCGTCTCCCACACACCCTCCTTATCCCACCCCTCCAGGTGGTCACAGAGCACCGAGCTGATCTCCCTGTGCTATGCGGCTGCTTCCCACTAGCTATCTGTTTTACATTTGGTAGTGTATATATGTCCATGCCACTCTCTCACTTTGTCCCAGCTTACCCTTCCCCCTCCCCACATCCTCAAGTCCATTCTCTATGTCTGTGTCTTTATTCGTGTCCTGCCTCTAAGTTCTTCAGAACCTTTTTTTGTTTTTATAGATTCCATATATATGTGTTAGCGTACAGTATTTGTTTTTCTCTTTCTGACTTACTTTACTCTGTATGACAGACTCTAGGTCTATCCACCTCACTACAAATAACTCAATTTCGTTTCTTTTTATGGCTAAGTAAAAGTCCATTGTTTATGTGTGCCACATCTTCTTTATTCATTCATCTCTCGATGGACACTTATTAAGTAGTGTGTTGTTTAGCCTCCATGTGTTTGTATTTCTTACAGATTTTTTCCTGTAATTGAAATCTAGTCTCATAGAGTTGTGGTCGGAAAAGATACTTGATACAATTTCAATTTTCTTAAATTTACCAAGGCTTGTTTTGTGACCCAAGATATGATCTATCCTGGAGAATGTTTT